>NC_037689.1:76191591-76449523 GCF_003255815.1 Theropithecus gelada | reverse complement strand
AGCCTGGGCGACAGAGCGAGACTCCGTCAAAAAAAAAAAAAAAAAAAAAAAGTTTTTATTTATGGCTTTTTTTGAGATGGAATTTCGCTCTTGTAGCCAAGGCTGGAGTGCAGTGGCACGATCTCGGCTCACTGCAACCTCCTCCTCCCGGATTCAAGCGATTCTCCTGCCTCAGCCTCCCGAGTAGCTGGGATTACAGGCGCCCACCATCACGCCCGGCTAATTTTTCGTATTTTAGTAGAGACGGGGTTTCGCCATGTTGGGGCAGGCTGGTCTCGAACTCCTGACCTCAGGTGATCTGCCCGCCTCGGCCTCCCAAAGTTCTGGGATTACAGGCGTGAGCTACCGCGCCGGCCGGCTGCATTTTTATTTTTATTTTTTTTAAAATCAGTTAAACTCCTTGACTTCACTATTTAAAGCACCAACAAGGACTTTAATTGCAGGGTACAGACAGCAAATTCCTTCCTTTTATTCATTATTTTGTTTGGGGGATGGGTGCAAAAGTAAGGTTGTAAAGAAGAAAAACACCAACAAGATAAAATCAATCTGCCTGCAATTTGGATTCATTTTGATGGTGTGGAAAATATTATATGACTATTATTTTAGGCGCTACTGGAAAAAAAAAAACAGGAAATTAATTTCAGTATGTTGGAGAGACAAGGAGATGGGATGGAAAGAAAAATAGCTGGTTCTTAAGTGAAGAGATGTGAAGTAGAGATGTGAAAAAAATTAAATTATTTATGGAAACTTATATTAAGAAAACGCAGGCCGGGTGCGGTGGCTCATGCCTGTAATCCCAGCATTTTGGGAGGCCGAGGTGGGTGGATCACCTGAGGTCGGGAGTTCGAGACCAGCCTGACCAACATGGCAAAACCCCTGTCTCTACTAAAAATATAAAAATTAGCCGGCCATGGTGGCGCAGGCCTGTAATCCCAGCTACATAGGAGGCTGAGGCAGAAGACTCACTTGAACCCCGGAGGCGGCGGTTGCAGTGAGCTGAAATCGTGTTATCACACTCCAGCCTGGGCAACAAGAGTGAAACTCCGTATATATACACACACACAAAAAGAAAATGCAAAATAAAAGTACACTGAGACAAACTGTGTGATTCAATTTATATGACATATGACATTCTGGAAAAGGCAAACTCATTGGTACATAGAACAGATTAGTGACTGCCAGGGGCTAGGTTTAGGGAAAGGGGTTGATTACAAAGAGGTCAAACAAGGGTGTTTTTATGATGCTAGAACTATTCTGTCCTTAATTGTGGTGGTGGTGACATAATTGTATGCATTTGTCAAAACGCATAGAACTGTACACTAAAAAGTGAATTTTACTGTGTGTATGTTTTAAAAATAAAAATTTTAAAGTTTAAAAGGGATATCTTACCTATCATATTGACAAAAATCCAAAAGCTTGACACTACATGCTATTAGCAAGGCTGTGGGGAGACAGGCACCCTTTATATTAATACATTGCTGGAGGGAAGGCAAAATGTTACATCTATAATTTGGCGATATCTAACATAACTACACATATATTTATGCTTTAATCCAGCAATCCCACTTCTAGTAACCTACCTTGGAGAGATACATCCAGCAATGTGAAAATATGTGTGCACAAAGTTACTCATTTCAGCACTATTGAAACTGAAATATTCTTGAAACTACCTAAATGTTCCAACATAGGAGATTGATTGAATATACTATAGCACATATACACCACAGATTTTGCAGCTGTAAAAAAGGAATGAGGAAGACATGTAAAACGATAGTGGATTTTTATGCTACATTTGTATAAAATAGAGAAATAAGAAAACATACAGGTATTTGCCTATTTTTGCAAAAGGAAACACATGAAAGATAAACCAGAAAGTAATGAAATTGGTTACCCATAGGAATTGGTGGAAATGGAATGCAACAGTTGGGAGGGAATGACACTTCTCTAAGTACACTAGCCTGTTTAGTTTTGACTTTTGGAATAATGTTAATATTTTCAATAGTCAAAATGTATTATCAAATCATTTAGTTTTACAAGATGAAAAAGTCTTAGAGAGATGGATAATGGTGATAGTTGCACAACAATGTGAATGCCATTAATGCCACTGAACTGTATGTATTTTGCTTTTTGTTTTGAGACAGGTCTCAGGCTAGAGTGCAGCGGTGCGATCTTGGCTCACCCTAACCTCCGCCTCCCTGGTTCAAGCAAGTCTCATGCCTCAGCCTCCCGAGTAGCTGGGATTACTAGCGTGTGCCACCACGCCCAGCTAATGTTTTTGTGTATTAGTAGAGAAGGGGTTTTGCCATGTAGTCTTTTCTTTTGCTTCTTTCTTTCTTTTTCTTTTCTTTTTTTTTTTTTTTTTTTTTTGAGACGGAATCTTGCTCTGTTGCCAGACTGGAGTGCAGTGATGCGATCTCAGCTCACTGCAACCTCCGACTTCCTGGTTCAAGCGATTCTGCCGCCTCAGCCTACAGAGTAGCTGGGATTACAAGCACACGCCACCACGCCCAGCTAATTGTTTGTATTTTTAGTAGAGACGGGGTTTCACCATGTTGGCCAGGATGGTCTCGACTCCTGACCTCGTGATCCACCCACCTCGGCCTCCCAAAGTGCTGGGATTACAGGCGTGAGCCACCGCGCCCGGCCTAACAGCTTTCTTTTCTTTTCTTTTTTTTTTTTTTGAGACGGAGTCTCGCTCTGTCGCCCAGGCTGGAGTCCAGTGGCACAATCGCGGCTCACTGCAACCTCCGCCTCCTGGGTTCAAGCGATTATTCTGCCTCAGCCTCCTGAGTAGCTGGGACGACAGGCGCGCGCCACCACGCTTGGCTAATTTTTGTATTTTTAGTAGAGACGGGGGTTTCACCATCGTGGCCAGGCTGGTCTTGAACTCCTGACCTCGTGATCCGCCCACCTTGGCCTCTCAAAGTGCTGGGATTACAGGCGTGAGCCACCGCGCCCGGCCAATAGCTTTCTAAATTTGTTTTATCACATATTTATCTACATATTACAATAGTTTTTACTATTCTTGCAACTTTTCTCTAAACTTGAAGTTATTTGAAAACTAAAAGCTAAGCCAATTAGTATAGTAGTAATAGCAGACAAAAAAAAATATGACAGAAGTAAAGGAAGTTTTGGAGGAACAGAAAGAAGAAAGAGCTAGTGTGGAGATACCAAACCGAAGCTTGTGGAACTTTAACACCATTTTGAACCTAGTTTCTTAAATGATTCCGCCGAAGATCAGTGTCTCGGCTGCCCTCTATAGAGCTCTAAACGTAGCTTAGAGGAGTTCTTTCATTCTTCATTGACCACCACCCACCGTACGTCATTTTATAAAGCCGGAAACTACATTTCCCAAAAGGCCATTTTTTTCTTCGCGGTAAAAAGGCTTGCAATTACTATAGGTTTTACAGATCTCGCGAGATTGCACCAAATGTCATTAAGAATCCCGGCTGAAAGCCATTTTGTTTTTCAGCTCTCTTCAAGGGTACCTGAAGCGAATTTGCACCAAAGCAGCAGCTCCATTGTCGCAGTTCTAGCTTCACCTTCACGATGTTTCCCTTGGTCAAAAACGCACTAAATCGTCTCCAAGGTGAGCAAAAATTATGACAAATCATTTACAACAACCTTATATCAATTTATCCTCGCAGCCTCGTATCCTTTCCCTCTACCAACATCTCGGCCTTCTAATCCTGAATGCTGTCTCCCATCTTGTCCCAAGTTATTGGGATGATGTCGTTAGCATTGGCTTTATCACCCAGTCTTTCTGTTTCGGTTTCCTGTTCTCTTTGTGTTATCGGAGTGATAGTCTAGCTCTGCTTTTTAATTCTTCAGTAACCTATGATTTCAGGGAAGGACACTCTTGGTAGACACCTCGTTCCTTAAGTGATGTCCTACATTTTAGCTTTGGGGATATGTTTACTCCTAACCCTGTATAGAAGAATATCTTCTCCAATTCCTATTACTGCAATAGACGGAAACTGTAAATCTAGCTCTTCACATGGTTTAATTGCAGGGAAACAACCTAAATGGTATCGATGCAGCTTTGAAGTTATTTGTGGATTAACAATGTTAGCTGGCCAGGCGCGGTGGCTCACGCTTGTAATCCCAGAACTTTGGGAGGCCGAGGCGGGCGGATCACCTGAGGTCAGGAGTTCGAGACCAGCCTGACCAACATGGTGAAGCCCTATTTCTACTAAAAATACAAAAATTAGCCCGGCGTGGTGGCGGGCGCCTGTCAATCCCAGCTATCTGGGAGGCTGAGGCAAGAGAATCGCTTGAACCCGGGAGGCGGAGGTTGCAGTGAGCCAAGACTGCCACTGCACTCCAGCCTGGGCAACAAGAGCGGGACTCCGTCTCGGGGAAAAAAAACAAAAAACAAAAAACAATGTTAGCTGTCCTGAAAGTAATCGTGTTCATTTTTTTTCTCATTAAAAGGTTGGGCAGGTACAGGGAGTTTTGAGACCAGCATTATGTAGTGAAAATGCAGTAGACTGAGGAGAACAAATTAATTTTCATACTTGATTTGGGCAGAAGGTGACCTTCAGTAACGTGGGCAGTTGTTACAAAATGAAGGTGACCCTGAATTACTATTTAGTTTGTTTAGCCATCTTTTGATTTTCACTTAACAGAATCATTGGAGGATATTACTAGATTGTCTTCTAAACACGTAAGCAACTTTGAAAATAACTACAAAATATTAGCTGGACTATTTTCATATTCCAAAAGTAGCATTTATTATCTCTTTTACTGTGGGCATATGATTTAGCCTTTCTCAACCTCAGTTTCCTTCTTTGTAAAATAAGTAATTTGTAAATAATGCCTAAATTATAAATTGTAAATAATACCTATTTCATGGGGTTGTTGAGGATTTTATGAGATCACCAATGTATGGTAATTAAACAGTTGTCACAGAGGAGAGGGCTAATGAAATCCACCAGAGTTACATGAGTGTGTTGAAGTTATGAGATGTTACAGAATTTTTTGGTAGTCTTAATTTCTTTGCTTTTTGAGCAAATAGGGCCATCTTGTACCTCAGGAAATGTTTTTTATTTTTTTTCAGTGTGGAATTCACATGCCCACTTCTTATCTTTTCTGGAGCAGAATACATTGTGAAATATTTGTAAATTTGCCTATCCCATTGTGACTAAAAGATGAAAAGGGAAAGCTATGTAAGACAATTAGAAGATCCAATAATGGTCAGATAACTATCTTGAAGTAACCCATTGCACCACGTAGAAATATTAATTGCTAGTGAATGGGCAACATTGCAATTTCTTTTTTTTTGGAGACAAAGTTTCGCTCTTGTTGCCCAGGCTGGAGTGCAGTGGCTCAATCTCGGCTCACTGCAATCTCAGCCTCCCAGGTTTAAGTAATTCTTCTGCCTCAGGCTCCCTAGCTTTTCATTTATATATAAGTACCTTTTGAGGCTCTTTAAAACAATAAGGACCTGCTACTTAAATTGGACAGGAAGGAAAAAAAAAAAAAAAAAAAACAGCTAGAAACAAGCTTTTTCCAGTCTGTTTCCGAAGCCCTCCTTTTTAGTTCCTCCAGGATCCATTTGGAAACTTTTTTGTTCTCTTTCTACTAGTATAATAGTAACAGCAAAGTTTATCATTCTGCTCAAAAACTAACTTCTTAGCTAATTCTGCTTCCTTGTACGATACCGATTTTTATCTGCATGTGTAATCCTCTAGACTGGAAGTTACTTGAGGACAGAATCTCTGTCTTACACTTTTTTATGTACCCCATTTCTCATTTTTATTTTTAGGGACAGAGAATTGCTCTGTTACTCAGGCTGGAGTGTAGTGGTGTGATCATAGCTCACTGCATCCTCTAACTCCTGGACTCAAGTCATCGTCCAGCTACAGCCTCCTGAGTAGCTGGGACTACAGGTGTACGTGCACCACCATGCCGGGCTAATTTTTAATTTTCAATTTTTTTGTAGAGACAGAGTCTCACTGTGTTTCCCACATGGTCTGAAACTCCTGGCCTCAAGCGATCCTCCTACCTTGGCCTCCAAAAGTATTGGGATTACTCTGAAAGTACTGGGATTACTGGGCCACTGTGCCCGGCCCACTAATTTTTTAAAAATCAAGATTACTCTAGTTTTGGCGAGTATTTTTGTTACTGTAGTAATTTTACAATCATAAGCATTTAGTGTGCTTTAATTTGAAGTTCATTTGAGTTCATTCACCCTTGTATGTTGTAAGTTGTTGGGCTCTGTTAGTAAACTTTAATGAAAATTTAAGTCATAAGTATTCAAATTAATCAATGGGAGCCAAAATTTCAGGGGTTGTGTAAATACCACTTTGTAGAGAATGTTACTGACATCATTCGTTCTTTGCTTTTTTCCCAATACTATTATGAAAACTCTGAGGCATACAGAAAAGTTGAAAGAATTGTATGAACACCCATATACCCACCACAAAGATTCTACAGTTAACATTTTGCTATGTTTTATCACGTATCTGTCCATCTGTCAATTCATCTTCTTTTTGATGCATTTCAAAGTACACTGCTTTGCTTTGATTAATAGCTACAATGCGTTTTAACATTTTATTGAACTACATAATACTGTAAAATTAACTTCCTTGGCTTTCCTGATTGGCAGTATCAATCATATATGTTTTCTTTTCCTGACAATTGATAATATGCTTCTGTAATTTTTTTTTCCTGTAAGTTCGAAGCATTCAGCAAACAATGGCAAGGCAGAGCCACCAGAAACGTACACCTGATTTTCATGACAAATACGGTAATGCTGTATTAGCTGGTGGAGCCACTTTCTGTATTGCTACATGGACATATGTAAGTACTATTGATTAATAATTTCTATTTTAGATGTTTTTCATTCTCATTTAGTCTGTGCATTCAAAGTGTCTTAACATAGTAGTGTACATTTCTAGTTAGGAGGGACTTGAGAGATTCTGTAATCTAATTACCTACCCAGTACAGAGGTTTTTTTCCCGCAGCATTCATCCATCTTCTGTTCTTAACATTCCCGGTAATAAATTGCTTACTGGATCACAAGGCAGCCCTTTCCATATTATGTAGCTGTTTTTTGTTTGTTTGTTTGTTTGTTTTTTTAGAAGGAGTCTCGCTCTGTCCCCCAGGCTGGAGTGCAGTGGTACGATCTTGGCTCACTGCAACCTCTGCCTCCCTGGTTCAAACAATTCTTCTGCCTCAGGCTCCCGAGTAGCTGGGACTACAGGCGCACGCCACCATACCTGGCTAATTTTGGTTTTGTTTTTTATTTTTATTTATTTTTTGAGACGGAGTCTCGCTCTGTTGCCTAGGCTGGAGTGCAATGGCATGATCTCGGGTCACTGCATCCTCTGCCTCCTGGGTTCAAGGGATTCTCCTGCCTCAGCCTCCCAACTAGCGGGATTACAGGCACCCTCCAGTATGCCCGGCTAATTTTTGTATTTTCAGTGGAGATGGGGTTTCACCATGTTAGTCAGGCTGGTCTCGAACTCCTGACCTCAGGTGATCCGCCCACCTTAGCTTCCCAAAGTGCTGGGATTACAGGTGTGAGCCACCGCGCCCAGCCTTGTGTGGCTGTTAAAAGGATCGTATGGTGAGTTAAAAATCTGCCTTTTTCCTATGCTAACCATCGTTCATTGCAACACAGAAATTCTGATCCACTTCCATATAACAGCCATCAGATAATAGAAAATTGCTATCATATCTCCTGAATTTTCTTTTTCAAATTAAACATCCTTAGTTTTATCAGTAATTTTTTTGTTCATGGTTTCTAGGATTTTTACTACCTTGGATCACCTTCGTGGACAACTCCGCTTAACAATTTTTCTTTTAAAATTTTGCGCTCAGAACTTAGCACAATATTCCTGACAGATGAGATGTAATATAACTTTTTATATTTTAGTTTCTTTACATCTTATATTTAACAATCTGTTTTTCAGTCACTGTACTTACTGGCAAAAAGTAGGAGTCCTGAAGTCTTTTTTTTTTTTTTTTTGAGACAGAGTCTCGCTCTGTCACCCAGGCTGGAGTGTAGTGACGTGATCTTGGCTCGCTGCAAGTTCCGCCTCCTGGGTTCATGCCATTCTCCTGCCTCAGCCTCCCGAGTAGCTGGGACTACAGGCGCCCACCACCACGCCTGGCTAATTTTTTGTATTTTTAGTAGAGATGGGGTTTCACCGTGTTAGCCAGGATGGTCTCGATCTCCTGACCTCTTGATCTGCCTGCCTTGGCTTCCCAAAGTGCTGGGATTGTAAGTGTGAGCCACTGTGCACGGCCTGAAGTCTTAATAAATACATAAGTTGGTTTAAAAAGATACAAATTAACCCTTACCGTAATAATCTTTATTTAAATAAATAGGCCTTTTTAATTTTTGTTTTGATTTTCCTGAAATCAAATATTAAGATGTGTGCCTAGGCTGGGCATGGTAACTCACGCCTGTAGTCCCAGCACTTTGGGAGGCCCTGGCAGGTAGATCACCTGAGGTCAGGAGTTTAGTACAAGCATGGTGAAACCCCGTTTCTACTAAAAATACAAAAAGTAGCCGGGCGTGGTGGTGGGCGCCTGTAATCCCAGCTACTTGGGAGGCTGAGGCAGGAGAATCACTTGAACTTGGAGGGGGTGGAGGTTGCAGTGAGTCGAGATCGTGCCACTGCATTCTAGCCTGGGTGACAAAGCGAGACTGTCTCAAAAAAAAAAAAAGTATCCTTAATTAGAAGGATAAACAGATGTTGAACAAATGTTTGATCAGAGGAGCTGTTGGAGGTGAAATATTCCTTAGTGATACAGAGAATACAAAACACTCTAGCAGTTATTAGGTAGTCGTGGTTGAGGGAATCAATGTTTTGAGTGGGTAGTATAGAAATATGAAGTATAAATTTGAGTTAAATACAATTTAAAAATTCATTTCCTCAGTGATACTAGTCACATTCCAGGTGACCAGTAACCACATGTAGCTAGGACTACTGTTTGGGACAGTGAAGATCTAGAACATTTCCTTCAGCTCAAGAAGTTCTATTGAACAACAGCACTGCACTAGAAAATTAGGACAGCAATCAGGTTTGGCCTATATGGAGGGTATTAGATCTACCCAGGTGAGTTTCTGTGTATTTTTAACCTATAGAGCAGAATATGTCATTTTCAAGAAATAGTCTCTAAGGGAGAGTATACTCTGTTTTAAGCATGTAACTGACAGCATTTTAATTCTTACAGGTAGCAACACAAATTGGAATAGAATGGAACCTGTCCCCTGTTGGCAGAGTTACCCCAAAGGAGTGGAGAAATCAGTAATCATCCCAGCTGGTGTAATAATGAATTGTTTAAAAAACAGCTCATAATTGATGCCAAATTATAGCACTGTGTACCCATTAAGATATGGCATTATTGAAGAAATAAAGTACATTTGAAACCTTCATTGTAGGTTTTGTTTCTTTGTAAATGAAACCAAGCTTGATCACTTTAGCCTTTACGTTAAAGTCAAATGCTGCGCAACTTCTTAAATAGGTTTTTGTTTTTTGAGACGAAGTCACACTCTGTCCCCCAGGCTGGAGTGCAGTGGCGCCATCTCGGCTCACTGCGACCTCTGCCTCCCGGGTTCAAGTGATTCTCCTGTCTTAGCCTCCTGAGTAGCCAGAACTACAGGTGCATGCCACCACACCCAGCTAATTTTTGTGTGTGTGTATATATATATATATATATATGTATATTTTTGAGACGGAGTCTCACTCTGTTGCCCAGGCTGGAGTGCAATGGCGTGATCTCGGCTCCTGCAACCTCCACCTCCCGGGTTCAAGCGATTCTCCTGTCTCAGCCTTCTGAGTAGCTGAGATTACAGGCATGCACCACCAGGCCCAGCTAATTTTTGTATTTTTAGTAGAGATGGGGTTTCACCATGTTGGTCAGGCTGGTCTCGAACTCCTGACCTCGTGATCCACCCACCTCGGTCTCCCAAAGTGCTGGGATTACAGACTTGAGCCACCGTGCCTGGCAATTTTTGTATTTTTAGTAGAGACAAGGTTTCGCCATATTGGTCAGGCTGGTTTCGAACTTCTGAACTCAGGTGATCCGCCTGCCTCAGCCTCCCAAAGTGCTAGGATTACAGGTGTGAGCCACGGTACCCAGCCCTTAAATGGCTTTTATGAGGTAATGTAAAAGGAAAATTTGCCTTTGACCTGGAAGTCAACTTTATAGTAAGCTGAAATTATGTTTATAAATAACTGATCACAGAACTATTGTAGATCACCTTTGAGCCAAAAATTTGGCCCGGATTTTGGTTATGCCTACTACTATGTGACTCTCATTTGTATTTATACTTGGAATTGGCATTAACTCCTTTTCACTCCTGCCTAGAAAACTTAGAAGTGCCACCAGACCCAAGGGAGGAGTGGTCCTATAAAAGAAACTCCTAGCCTGTCTGAAGACTAGCTGCTAGCTCCTTGGCTGTTTTGGCATATTCAAAATTTTTTTTTTTTTTGGAGACGGAGTCTTGCTCTGTCACCAGGTTGGAGTGCAGTGGCATGATCTCGGCTCACTGCAACCTCTGCCTCCTGGGTTCAAGTGATTCTCCTACCTCAGCCTCCTGAGTAGCTGGGATTACAGGCATGCGCCACCATGCCCAGCTAATTTTTGTATTTTTAGTAGAAACGGGGTTTCACCATGTTGGCCAGGATGATCTCGATCTCTTGACCTCGTGATCCGCCTGCCTCGGCCTCCCTAAGTGCTGGGGCATATTCATCTTGATCATAGCTCTTGGTTTTTCATCATATTTATTATTAGGAATGTTTATGATATTAAAGAAAATCTTGTCAAATGCAATCTGTTCCCAGTTATCTACTATCAGTCACCTGTTGACTTGCTATAATTATTAACAATGTTTGGATTTGTGGATTATTATTTTAGTACATAACATTGGATTTTATGTATGTTACCTGAAGAAAAACAGTATCTGCAGCACATATTTCTTTGTTTTTCTTTTTTGAAATGGAGTCTCACTCTGTTGCCCAGGCTTGAGTGCACTGGCACGATCTCGACTCACTGCAACCTTTGCCTCCCGGATTCAAGCAATTCTCCTGCCTCAGCCTCCCTAGTAGCTGGGATTACAGGCGCCTGCCACCATGCCTGGCTAATTGTTTGTGTTTTTAGTAGAGACGAGGTTTCACCATGTTGGCCGGGATGGTCTTGAACTCCTGACCTCAGGCAATCCGCCCACCTCAGCCTCCCAAAGTGCTAGGCTTACAGGTGTGAGCCACCGTGCCCAGCTTACATATCATTGCTTTCTTGGCTAAGAGCTGTAATCTGTGGTGGTTTTTTTGTTTGTTTGTTTTGTTTTGTAGTAGTAGTTTTCTTGATAGTGATCAAGTCAGCAGAAAGTAGAATTTCAGTCAAGTAACCTGTGTATATTAGCTAAATTATTTTTTGCTTATTACTTAGAGTGCTGGAAGTATGCTGTCATGGGATATGTCCTAGTTTCTCATCAAATGGGCCAAAGTCAGTGATTTTATTTGAAGAGGAAAAATTGAAAGTCATTATAAATTAAGTTGCGAGTTTAGTAACCATATTGTATCACTATTTGATAAATTTGAATGCTTTATGGTATTTCATATTTAGAATGTTCAAAATAGTACTGAAGTATTCAGATACATATAACCCTGAGAGATATTGAAGTAAAATAAACATGCATTTAAGGAAGTGTCAACCTTCAATTATATACCTTTTTGTCACTGAATTAACACTATTTCTTAAGACGTGGAGGCAGTTTCAGTATGGTTTGTACTAAGCTAAGTGATAGTTGTCATCTATATGACAATTTAGAATGTTTTCTGTGTCCATTTGCGACCAAAATTATATGTTGCTTTGTGTGATAAAACCTGGTGGTGGTAGTATCTTTGAACACACTTTTTGAACTTAGTTTTGTAGTATCTTGTCCTGATGAGCAATTCTAAAACTATTATGACCACTACTAGAAATGAAGCTGTGTGTGTGTGTGTGTGTGTGTGTGTGTCATCACAATATATACTGACCTTGGAGCTTTCCTAGTGCTCTCAGAGCCAAGAAAATATCCTTTCACACAAATTTTCTCAATGTACCTGTAACATCACTTTGAGTTTTAGTTACACCTAGAGTTGGAAAGTCATCAAATTAGTCTTCTGTCCTCAAGTATCTGTATGTCTGAAGAATTTAGGTAAGTTACTTACCTTTAAAGCATTGCCAATCCTTTATTTGGATGGCTATGAAATATTTTAACATGAGTGTGAATGTCATAAATCCCATTCTTTTTTTTGAGACAGAGTCTTGCTCTGTCGCCCAGGCTGGAGTGCAGTGGTGTGATCTTGGCTCACTGCAACCTCCGTCTCCTGGGTTCAAGGGTCTCCTGGGTTCAAGGAATTCTCCTGCCTCAGCCTCCCAAGTAGCTGGGATTACAGGCGCCCACCACCACACCTGGTTAATTTTTGTGTTTTTAGTAGAGACAGGGTTTTGTCATGTTGACCAGCTGGTCTCAAACTCCTGACCTCAGGCGATCCACCTGCCTCAGCCTCCCAAAGTGCTGGGATTACAGTCATGAGCCACGGCGCCCAATCTCATAAATCCCATTCTTAATTTCACTCTAGGACAGAATTATTTTAGCACCTGTGTTCTGTTATTTTAGATTCATTTAACTTACCTAGAAATAGGTACTGTGGTAGTTGTAGAGGTACAGATGTTGAGTTCCCATCCTGGCTTAACATCATTGGGGTTATTAATACACTTCATAAGCATTTTAGGGATACCTGCTATCTGATACCCCAGCAAACCTGATTATTTCTTGAAGACATTCCCTTCTATGCTTGTGCATTGGTAAGGAGGATTAGGGATGATGCATTTAAATACAGAGTTTTAGTCTGGGCCTGGTGGCTCATATCTGTAATCCCAGCACTTTGGGTGGCTGAGGTGGGAGGATCATTTGAGGCTAGGCGTTCGAGACCAGCCTGGGCAACGAAGGGAGACTCCCATCTCCACACACACGAAAACAAAAATTAGCCAGGTGTGGTAGTGTGTGCCCATAGTTCCAACTACTTGGGAGGCTGAGGTGCAAGGATCGCTTTAGTCCCAGAGTTTAAGGTTACAAGGACCTATGATCACATTTCTGCACTCCAGCCTGGGTGACAGCAAGACTCTCAAAACCAAACAAACAACAACAACGAAATATATACATAGCTCTCTAGGTTTTTATGTTAGAATGCCTAAGAATGTACATGGTTGGCAGAGGATCTTGCAGCTCATAGTGATAAACTTTAATATTTACATAAAAATACTAGATAGCTAGTAGATTCAATATTCTGCTTCTGATAAAGCTATATTTTTGGTTTTGCCTTTTAGTGAATTTCTTTTGGATGCTTAACACAATGTTAATATAGTTACAAACCAACTTGCTAATATTTGGAAACCCACTTAAAAGCTATCTTAATTTCCTATGATGTGATTTTTAAGATTTTAAATTTGGGGCTGAGTTTGTATGGTAATTAAGGCTGCACACATTGACAACTACAAAATAATGCCTGGGAAGATGAGTCCTGAGGCTAATTTTATATTTATGTGGATGAGTGTAGAGGGGGAGAATAGCCGGGCGCGGTGGCTCACGCCTGTAATCCCAGCACTTTGGGAGGCCGAGGCGGGCGGATCCCTAGGTCAGCAGATCGAGACCATCCTGGCTAACATGGTGAAACCCTGTCTCTACTAAAAATACAAAAAATTAGCCGGGCGTGGCGGCGGACGCCTGTAGTCCCAGCTACTCGGGAGGCTGAGGCAGGAGAATGGTGTGAACCTGGGAGGCGGAGCTTGCAGTGAGCAGAGATCGTGCCATTGCATTCCAGCCTGGGCGACAGAGTGAGACTCCGTCTCAAGGAAAAAAAAGAAAAAAAAAAAAGAGGGGGAGAATAATTCTGAAATACTTAATCACAGACCTAAAATATAGATCTATGGGTAATTTTAAATGTTGCCTGTCAAGGCTTAATAGGGACTTGACAACAGGTAGGATGGAAATTATTTCAACACTTAAATATGCTTACTTTGTGCCGGATGCTGTTCTAAGTCTTTTACAAATATTTACTTGATATTTGTATTTTGTGTACTATTTTGATTTCTGCAACATTATTAGACTTCATACTCTTCTGTGGGAACTGGGTTCAAATGGTTCCAGATGCAAATACAAATAGCCCTGTGATTAGTTTTGTTCTACATCTTATGACAGGTACTTCATGAAAGGAAATATGAAAAGGCCACATCTTGCTTTGAAATAAGTGAGATGGAGCCCCTCCTTCTTTTTACTGTTAATGTTCATAGTTTCAAAAATCCTAGAATTTTGCTGCTTTTTAAAATGTCAAGTTGGAAAACAAAATAATACCCTTTTCTCAAATGTTTTCTGTACCATTTATTGCATTGTTTACATTTTATGCATCTCATCTCTTTATGAACTCATGGTAATAGAGACTAACATTTTTGCATCACTGGAATCTTCTAGGTGTTTAAAATGAGGGACGAGTGAATGAATAAATGGGAGAGTGGTTCAGAGCTTGGAATGGCACTATGAAGATGGTTAAGTGACGTCCTACCCCCTCAACACACATATAAAAATTATGAATTTATAAACGTTTTCCTCTTGGTGTCATTTTTCAATGGAGGAAAGAGGGCAAATTCATAGTTCTGGTATTTACATCTGGAATTAGGCTACACAGTCTACAGGAAGCAAGTTAACACAGTCTAACAGATGCACGTGAATTTCATGCTGGGCAAAGATGAACTATGTGGAAGATGACTTATAAGGAACTTTTATGTTACATCTTGGCCTGAGGTTAGGAAACTAAAGATGACAAAGGCACTGTTTTAGTATGGGTTTTCTGGTTTTGTTTTTGTCGTGGGGACGGGGTGGGGTAGCGGACTTGTACCCTAACAAAGACCCACCGGAGGCTGCGTGTCTGCCCGGGGGCAGCAGGGGGCGGGAGAAGCTTGGCTCTAGACCACGCGTTCCTTGTCACGTGACCTGTCGCTCTCTTTCCCGTGGCGGCCCTGCTTCCGGCAGGGGCATCACCCGGAAGTGGGGGTAGTCAAGGGAGGGAGGGATAAAGGCGGCTGGCCGCGGCGGCTGGGGGTGGGAAAAGAGAAGCAGAGGGAGGAGTTGCTGCTGCCGCCGCCGCAGGAGTTGCTGCTGCCGCCGCCGCAGCCACGGCTACTGTGACTTCTCCGATTGTGTGAGCTTTGTTGGAGCCTGCGTACGTGGATTTATCGCTGCCACGGTCTGCGTAGCTCCAGCGGTTTAACCATAGGATAGAGAAACCAGGTAAGTCCTACACTGGCTTCCCATCGTCCTTTCTCCTGCAGGGAGTCTTGTGTGCTGTCAGTTTGTACTACGAGTGTGGCGAGAAGGTCATGTTAGTCTGGGGCAGTCTCGAAAGTCTCACTTATTCACAATTCAGATATTACTACACTTATGTTTTACCTCCCCTAACAGGGGATAGAGGAGGGGAAATTAAATCCTGACCTGTGTCACTTTCTTGTACCCTCTTGGAGAGAGTGTCTTGATCATCTATGGCCTACGTTACCCAATTAATTGAGGGTACAAGAAAGTTTGTGTTTGGCATTGGAAGTCACATGGACTGGGGTCTTTGCTTAGTGACACCTCTTTATACTTTGGAAGCTAAGTTTACTAAAATGACCATAATTGATGAAATAATAATTGAAAAATAGATATTTGGCTTCTTGTCTTGCTCTGGGAGCGTAAGGTATACTGAGAGAACACTCTTGTTTCCACTTAGTTTTGTTCATTGTGCCCCCTTTCCAGTAAAGTTACTCTCCATTGTCCACCCCTGTGGCATCTTATCTTTGACACTTTTCTTCGTTGTAGACGTTGAGATTATCTGAAGCACAAACTCTTACTGGTTCACAATTCAGCGTTTTTCCAGGATCTGATCTTTATTTTAATCCGAGACTCTTCATCTACAATAGTATGGCTTTGTACTGAGAATATGTGTAGAACATTGAATTAGATGATATTGAGGTTATTAATTTTTTTTTTTTTTTTTTGCCGGGGGGGGGGGGGGGGGGGGGGGTGATGCACGAGAAATAAGACAGAGTTCCTGGCCTCAAAAGCGTTTACATCCAATAGGCCGGGCGCAGTGGCCCACAGGCCTGTAATACCAACACTTTGGGAGGGTGGATCACTTGAGGTCAGGAGTTCGAGACCAGCCTGGCCATCATGGCGAAACCCTGTCTCTACTAAAAATACAAAAATTAGCTGGGCGTGGTGGCGGGCGCCTGTAATCCCAGCTACTCGGGAGACTGAGGCAGGAGGATCGCTTGAACCTGGAAGGCGGATGTTGCGGTGAGCCGAGATCTCTCCACTGCACTCCAGCCTGGGCTACCAGAGCGAAACTCTGTCTCCAAAAAAGAAGGAAAAAAAAAAAAAAAAAGAGTTTACATACAATTGAGTCCTAATTGAGTCAGTTGAAATCAGCTATGAAGACAACGGTTTCTAGCAGCCCCACTGACTGAATTACTACGTTGCTTATTGCATCCTTTTTAATGGTTATTTTTGAACTGGCATTTTATTATATTTAACATTTTCTTGTGTCTAAGGTCATGACATGAGAGAGTTTTTTTGTACTTGAGGGTCTCAATGTAGTAGGAAAGATATACGATTACCTAAACATTTAAAAAATCTCACGAACATTCTATAGTAGAAACAGGAAGTGTTATGAGAGTGCAGGGAAGGGAGCATGTGAACTGGGCTTTGAAAAATAGATAGGATTTGGCTTTGCAGGAATGGAGGAAAAGGAAGACATCTATCTAGACTGTTAGATAGAAGAAATAATGTGAGCAAAGCCGTGGGGGTCTGGAATGTTGCCCCACATCCAGTAACACACTGTATGTCAATGTCCCTACTTCTAACAGCCACATCTTCCAAGATGTCACTGATTAAAATTAGAAAAAAATATAGAATACAAAACTAGTCAGCTCACAGACATATCCAACTGCCCTTCAGCCAACAAAAAAAGCTTATATAGAGAAAAAATACACGGACATGACAAAAACAATGTTAATGTATGAGGCTTAATTCTGATGTAAACTCAAATCTAAAAGAGAAAAATGTAAAACTTGCTAGCTATACTTTAATTCTGATTGAGTGTTGTGCCTTAAATATAATTTGGAATCATTTTTTAAATTGTTGGGAATGAATAACATTTTCTGAAGTGAGCAGCTGTTCCAGGTTTTCCCCAAGGAGTCTCTGCTTTTCCTTTTTTCCTCTAAATTGATTTCTCTCTATTGGTCTTCTTAACTTGATAGGAACATTTCTTTTCGATCATAGCCTTAGAAAGATCGATTCCTGCCCTCAAGATAAGGTTAAACACTAATCCCTCCGAAGGATAGGTTAACATCTCTGTTCTCTAAAGCAGAAGATTGATTTTCTTTGAAAAATGCATGCAGAAGCAGTAAAATTTGCTTACAAAACAACAGAGAGAGAAAAAAAAGAGTGCAAAAATAACCCCAGCTAACACTCTACAACCTTCACTTCTGTGAGGGTGCTAAAGGAAATACATTTTTTAAAAATAAATTCCTGTTATAACTCCTTTTATCTATATATATTTAAAAGCTCTTGGCAAACTTTATTAATCAAGACTTTGGACATCTTGATGAGTGAAAATAATCTTCATTTGCCAGTTGGGAAAGTAAATTGCAAGGAGAGATTTTTGTGTGAACTCATACAAGCACTAGCATAGATGAGAATAGTATTTGGGAGTTTTGTCTCAAAATTCCTTCTATTCATCTTTGTTAAAGGGCAGTTCAGGTTTTACAGTGTTTTGTTTTTTAGACAACAATATTTCTTAGGATATAACTCAACATGGGGCCGGGGCAAGAGTGTTGGGGGACTGGGGGACAGACGAGTGATAGGCAATGGCTAGGCAGAGTATTTTAGTTCAGTCTACCATCCCAGCAATCATGTTTTTCCCTCTTAAATCTCAGTCTTCAAGTTGATTTAATGTGACATTACTTGCTTAACTTGCTGAGATAGTTTGGCAAGAAAAATATCAAAATTCCTTTAGAATGTGTTTCATTAAAGTAAAAGGGTCCTGTGTTTCTGGTTTCCTAAAATGTTCTTACTTTTTGCAGCACTGTTTGCAAATTGAAGTGATTTCCTAATCTTTGTGTTCCCAAATGTATAAGATATTGGTAGACTACATCCGTTTTCACAGATACCTCTTTCCTTGAAGGAAGTGAGGGTAAAATACCCCATTTTGAGCCAGTTATGTGTACTTTGTACCATATTTTTTGTCTGCATTTAGAATTATACAGCTATGTCACAAGGATGAAAAAAGAGTTTTGCTTATTTTTACTATTAAACTCTAGTGTAAAAGTCCAGTTTTTCAGACCTATGATCAGGAGTGCATTTTTAACAATTTACCAGTTGAAATAAATGGGTTATTTCACATTGTAGGGATATTGTTTTAGATTGACCATTAACCTTATTTTATTTTATTTTTATTTTAAAAGATGTTATTGTTATCTATTTATGTTATTGTTATCTATTTATCTATGTTATTATTTATCTATGTATTTATTTATTTTTAGAGACAGGGCCTCGCTCTGTGGCCCAGGCTAGGGTGCAGTGGTACAATCATATCTCACTGCAGCCTTAATCTCCCGGGCTCAAATGATCCTCTGGCCTCTCAAGTAGCTGGAACCACAGGTGCATGCCACCATGCCTAGCTACTTAATTAATTAATTAATTATTATTATTTTTAAGAGATGGGGTCTTGCTCTGTCACCTAGGCTAGAGTACAGCGGCGCCCTCATAGCTCACTGCAGCCTCGATCTCCCAGGCTCAAGCGATCCTCCTACCTCAGCCTCCTGAGTAGCTGGGACTACAGGTGTGTGCCACCACTCCCAGCTAATTTTTAAATTTTGTGTAGAGACAGCATCATGCTGTGTTGTCCAGGCTGGTCTCAAACTCCTGGCCTCAAGCAATCCTCCTGCCTCAGCCTCCCAAAGTGTTGAGATTACAGGTGTGAGCCACAGAGCTTAGTTGAGATTACAGGTGTGAGCCAGACCCTTAGTTGACCTTGTTTGTAAAAAGGTAAGGTGTTTTCTCCATCTGACTTCAGACCAGCCTGAGAACAGAGCAGAACCTCCTACAGACACCCATTGCCCTGCTGCTGTACACTTCAACAGCTTGCACAAGGGAACTCACTTGGAGAAATTGTGTAGTTTTAAAATGTATTTTGTATAAAATAACTTGCTCTGCTATAAACCACCATTAAAAACCAGTGTTTTGATTTGGCACTTAAATATTTTTGGAGTGAAAATTATCACTAAAGTAACATATGACTCCAACAAAAAATATGGTTTTATTATGTTAAAGAGTACTGTATTGATTTGCCAAAGTTTTGTAACTTAATAAAGATATTAACTTCCTTGGATTTATAGTTTGTGATTTAGTATGCTGTACTGTGGGCGGGTTATGTTAACTGAAAAAATAAAGTCATTACCTGGAAAAAAAAGTTAATGTGTTTTGTTTTGTACCATTGTAATTGCTGCTGATCCTGCATGTGCAATTGATGTCTCAATAAAAGCAGATAGGGAGGGAAGAATATCTGAATTACTTCCCTTCCGTACTCCCACTTGAGAGTTTGCAGAGCGCTCACTGTATACTTCTTGGAATTGTGGAGAAAATGGTTTCTGCTTTGTTGAGTGTGCTACCTGAAGTGTGCTACCTGCCACTCAGGAGAGTAAAGCATTAAAAGAACTTCTATTAAGACCTGAGAAACTGTCAACAGAGATATAAGAACAGAGAGAAAAAAGTTAAAAGTGGGAAGCCCTCTAAAGAAAATTATCAGAACTATTTAGGATAAACTTGTAGCTGACCTACAGTGTCATGAGGATACTTAAGAGTTGATCCTTGAGCTAACAAAAACTTAAGGAGAGCTTAGTTGTTAAAGAATTCCAAGTGTAATATCCTTTGTTGTGGTAGGCATAAAAGAAGATATCTAACTTTTTTGATGATCATAAAATTGTTTGCTCTAAGACTTCTTATTAATTACAAATTTATTAAGTTAATATGTTTTAATTATTAATATAAATTATTAAATATATGTATTAATGATTAATAGATTGTATTATTAAAACAATATTATATTAAATTATTTGCATACAGCCAGTTTCTTTTTTCTGTTTTTTGAGACAGGGTCTTGCTCTGTTGCCCAGCCTGGAGTTCTATAGTGGCATGATCTCAGCTCACTGCAACCTCTGCCTCCTGGGCTCAGGTGATCCTCCTACGTTAGCTCTTGAGTAGCTGGGACTATGGCACGGGCCACCATGCTCTGCTAATTTTTATTTTTAGTAGAGACTGTGTTTCACCATGTTACTTAGTCTGGTCTTGAATTCCTGAACTCAAGCAATCTGCCTGCCTCACCCTCCCAAAGTACTGAGATTACAGGAGTGAGCCACTGCTCCCAGCCTACTTTCTTTAAAAAATTTTACACCATTGGCCTGAAGGAAAAGCCAGCTTCATTTTGACCAATAAATGCTTTCTTCTATTTTGCTGTTAATTCTAAATGTTACTTTTTACTTCAGATTTTATCCACAATATCTTGTTATTAATTTCTAATCACACCTGTAAGTGCATTTTTATGTTCTTAGTAATCAGATTGGTGTCATATATCTTCACGTATTGTTCATCTAAAGCAAAGTGTTTATTTTGCACATCTGTTTCTGCCTAGGTGATAATAGGATTAATTTTGATCACAAAAATCTTTAAAACCTTCAGATAGTTTTAAAGCCTTAAGTTCTTTGAGTGATGATGGGAAAAAGGATATATATATATATATATATATATATATATATATATATATATATATGTATATTTAAGACAGAGTCTCGCTCTGTTGCCCAAGCTGGAGTGCAATGGCACGATCTCGGCCCACTGCAACCTCCGCCTCCCGGGTTCAAGTGATTCTCCCTGCCTCAGCCTCCTGAGTAGCTGGGATTACAGGCACCTGCCACCACACCCGGCTAATTTTTGTGTTTTTAGTAGAGATGGGGTTTTGCCATGTTGGCCAGGCTGGTCTCGAATTCCTGACCTTAGGTGATCTGCCCACCTCTGCCTCCCAAAGTGCTGGGATTACAGGCATGAACCACCATGCCTGGCTGAAGGATAATTTATTTAGTACAGTACATTATTTGACCTTGAGTGCCAAGGTATGATTAGAATTGCTTAAGAGTTTGTCCACTGTGTTTATTGCAAAAATAACCCACAGATTCCTCTTTCTTTAGGGCAAGTAATAAGTCATGGGATCTTGACTCTTACTATTTTTTTTGGATGCAAATAAGTGAAGGTGACCAGAATTGTTCCTCTGTCTGGTGTGGAAAATAGATCTGGTACTTTATTGTTTGCATTTTGCTAAGAGTACACATACTCTTTCATAGGGCCAAATTTTATTCCCAGACCTAGCAAGTGGTTAAACTGGGATTTAAATCCAGTCAGTTTTGGCTTCAGAACCTGTGCTCTTACCTAACATAAAGGAACTGTGTTTTTAAAAGTACATAGACATTTGAGCAAAGTAGGTATATTCGAATTAAGTTCCTTGTTTGTCTTAAAATGGGAAATACTCATTTATCGTTTAATGTGCGAATGAGCAAATTGATTTTGTGATTAAATGATTAAGATATTGGTAGCTCATAATTTCCTTGGTAATTTAAAACTAATCTCAAAAGTAGGGAACCATAATTTTGTTTTTAGCTAATTATGTTATTTAAAGATATGCTGGGCCAGGCACTGTGGCTCACGCCTGTAATCCCAGTACTTTGAGAGGCCGAGGTGGGTGGATCACTTGAAGTCAGCAGTTCAAGACAAGCCTGGGCAACATGGTGAAACCTCATCTCTCCTACAAATACAAAAATTAACCAGACGTAGTGGTGTGTACCTGTAATCCTAGCTACTCGGGAAGCTGAGGCAGGAGGATCGATAAAGCCCAGGAGGCGGAGGTTGTAAGGTTGTAGTGAGCCGAGATTGCACCATTGCATTCTAGCCTGGGTGATGGGGAGTAAAACCATGTCTTAAAAAAAAATACTAAAACACCTAATGTTTATTTTTGTTTATTCCTTTATTTTCGAGATGGAGTCTGGCTCTGTCACCTAGGGTGGAGTGCAATGGTGCCATCTCGGCTCACTGCAACCTCCGCCTCCTGGGTTCTAGCGATTCTCTTGTCTCAGTCTCCCAAGTATCGGGGACTACATGTGTACACCACCATGCCTGGTTAGTTTTTGTACTTTTGGTAGAGAAGGGGTTTTGCCATGTTGGTCAGGCTGGTATCAAACACCTGACTGACCTCAAGTGATCCACCCGCCTCAGCCTCCCAAAGTGCTGGGATTATAGGCTTGAGCTACCGCTCCTGGCCCTGCCACCACGCCCAGCCCAATACTTAATTTCTAAGTTACACCATAGAAAATTGGCTTGCGCGGTGGCTCATGCCTGTAATCTCAGCACTTTGGGAGGCCTAGGTGGGTAGATTGCTGGAACTCAGGAGTTCTAGACCAACCTGGGCAACAAGGTGAAACCCCATCTCTACAAAAATTGCAAAAAATAGCCAGGCGTGGTGGCGTGCGCCTGTAGTCCCGGCTACTGGGGAGGCTAAAGTAGGGGGATTGCTTGAGCCTGGGAGGTTGAGGCTGCAGTGAGCTGAGATCATGCCACTGCACTCCAGCCTGGGTGACAGAGTGAGACCCTGTCTCAAAAAAAAAAAAAGAGAGAGAGAGAAAGAAAATGGAAAACTCAGATTGAGAGGGTCCCCCGGTAGCCTATAGTACACCTACATATGCTAACATGGCATCTTAAAGCTCATTATGACAGCTGGCAGATCAAATCACTGTGATGTGCTCATCCTGTTTCCCTATCAAGGAAACTCATAACAATCTACTTCTGTAATTAGTGAGCCACAGACTCTAGGCCATCGAGATTTTCCACATTCCCTAATTGTCAGATGCTGAACCATACTTGTACTGAATAAGTTGTGATACAGTGTAAGCAAGGGAAAAGGCCTTATGTATGTCTAACCTACTCTGCAAATAGCTGCATTCTTACAGAGTTGTATGTAAATTGAAGTTTTACAAAGCATGTCAGCACTTCGATTAGTACATTTTTATTGTGTGCTTATTGCATATTCAGTGTTTGCTGTGAGCTATACAAATAAGTATAAGGCATATGTTCCAGTGTCTAGCAAGAGAAAGAAGTTTAATACCAAGCAGAGAGAAATTAGGTACTACTAAACTATGAAACTGATTCCAGGGTATTCGGAATTTAAAAAGAAAGTAGCTAGGAGTATTTGACATGATTTTTCATGAACGAGGTGGGACTTCATTTCTTACTCAACAGTGATTTATTGAGTATCCACCATGTTCAATGGTGGTATGATAGTGAACATAGCACATATGGTCCTGCTTTTGTGGAGTTTACAGTCTAGTGAAGTAATAGAACTTAAATATGTGCAAGAAAACATTCTAGGTGAGGGGACCAGTTCTAAACAAAGTCATAGAAATAAATGATAAGAGCATGGACTGCATGGCAGTCAGTGAAGGGACTTGCCTGATTGTAGTAGAGATTTTATGTTGGGGAGGAGCATTGCAAGTGACAGATGCAGACCATCTTTTGAATGCTTTGAAGAACTATTTAAGTCTGTCTAAAAGTCCTTTGGATACACTGTTCCGGAGAGAGTTTGGGGGCTTTGGGGTCATACTGCCTTGGTTTGATCTCATCTCCACTCTAATTTGTTTAAGTTTAGAATTTTATAGTAAGTTTTCTCAGTGACCCAACTCTACAGGCAATAAAATGATATTTACAGAGTGGCTGGGGTCAGTAACTCTTGTATCAGTTAAGCAATGTACACGTGAAGTGCCAGTAGGAAGTCCAAGGAAAGGTTGGGAGAAATAAAAGAAGGTTAGTCAAGGAAAGAGAAATACATTCTGTGATGGTTGGTAGAATGTCATCAGAAATGTCTTCAAGCAAAACAGTACGTTTGCCTGTCTTTGTTTCTAGTTGCGTTTAACGGTACTGTGTTTTCCTTGTCTAAATATGAAGAAGAGAAACTAAACTGCAGCTATTTGACTTGGGCATCTGAGAGCTACCAATAGTTGGCTTAGGTTATGTTCTACATTTGAAGCATCTGGTCAATTTTAGATTGTCTTCTATACTTGAAGCATCTGGCTAGACCAGTTGTGTCCCAGTTTTGTATTTTACCTAAACTCAACTTGGTCAGAAGCTTATGTAGTAAGTATTGTTTGTAACCTGTGTTAGTACTCTCTTAACATGGCTTAAGGCGTGAATGGATTGCCAAATGAATACCTGTTATGACCTGTATTTTTTCTTGTTACCTTTGGATTTAATGTAAGTATAATAATGCTCCAAGAACATTTGACAGTATTGTTCAGGCACTGTTTTTTTTTTTTTTTTTTGAGAGAGGATCTGGCTTTATTGCCTAGGCTGGAGTGCAGTGGCACGATCACAGCTCACTGCAGCCTCAAACTCCTGGGCTCAAGCGATCCTCCTACTTCAGCATTCCAAGTAGATAGGACCACAGGCATGTGCCACCATGCCTGGCTAGTTTTTAATTTTTTTTTTTTTTTTTTATAGAGACGTGATCTTACTTTTGTTGCCCAGGCTGGTCTTGCACCCCTGGGTTCGAGTGATTCTCCTGTCTCAGCCTCCCCAAAGTGCTGGGAGTACATAGGCATGAGCCATCATGCATAGCTGCTTATTCAGGTGCCTTTAAGAAATTTTTTCCACCAGAAAAGTAGAAATGATCATACCAGACTACCTTTGTCTCCTCCCAATCTTTTATTATGGTGATGTCTAACCTTGTTATAAGGAGGAGCTTCTTTTAATCTCAGAGTCATGAGATCAGGGCAGATACTGACAGTGTAGTTCCTGAGAAGTAGTTGCTGGCTGTGCTGTTCTTCCTTTCACACTGGAAATCTTAGCTGAGACATGTAGCAGAGAGAAGACATTATGGGGAACCAGCATAGAGCTTTATAGGAGATGAGGTGTCTAGATCTACCAGTAGATCCCGATTTGCAGGTTTGAGACTCCTACCTTATTTCATCCGTAGCTGTTGCATTATACAAATCTAGTGGGCAGCAGCCACAGTCTGTAAAAATTATGACATGGACTTACGCAATGTGGCAGCCCTGGAAGCTACCCAAACCACTTCTATTTCTAGTCCTGTATTCCCTTCAATACCTCCTACATCCAGCAGCCATGATAGTCCCAACACGTTTATCATTTGAGTATCTTTGCTTCCCACTTTAAGGCTCCCCTTTAATCCAACAGATAAAATTTACATCTTTGTCTAAGGATTTCAAGGAGTTGCATAAATTTTCTTATTCTTTTTAAGTATACTCATCAAGAAAATAATACCTGCCTCGTCTAATTCATAGGGTGTTATCAGTATCAAGTGGAATAATGTATGCAAAAACACTTCATAAATTAAAGAATACTACACAAACATAATATTCTTTTTGAATGTATTATGTTGTGGAAAGAACACTGAATTTGAATCAGATGTCTGGCATCTCAGTTCTTTCTGCTGTTAATGAACTGTGACTTTGGACAAATTACTTTGTGCTTTGGGGACTTTGTTTCCTTACCTATAAAAGGAAACTAATAATGCCACTCTTATCTACCCAGAAACCTAAGAGCTACTTTTTCTTCACCTCCACATTCAGTCACCAAATTTGTTGTCTAGTTCTTAAAATTTCTTAAATTGGTCCTCTGCTCTCTATCTCCGTTCAGTTCCTAATCACTTCCCTTTTGGGCAGTAGCCTGTTAAAAAAAAAATTGTGGTAAAATATGCATAATATAATATTGACTTTCTTAACCCTTTTTTTTTTTTTTTTTTTTTTGAGATGAAGTCTCACTCTGTCGCCCAGGATGGATTGCAATGGTGTGATCTCTGCTCACTGCAGCCTCCACCTCCCAGGCTGAAACAATTCTCCTGCCTCAGCCCCCTAAGTAACTGGGATTACAGGCACATGCCACCCCTGGCTAATTTTTGTATTTTTTTTTTTTTTTTTGAGATGGAGTCTTGCTCTGTCGCCCAGGCTAGAGTGCAGTGGCACCATCTTGGCTCACTGCAAGCTCCACCTCCCGAGTTCATGCCATTCTCCTGCCTTAGCCTCCCGAGTAGTTAGGACTACAGGTGCCCGCCACCACGCCCAGTTATTTTTTTGTATTTTTAGTAGAGACGGCGTTTCACCGTGTTAGCCAGGATGGTCTTCATCTCCTGACCTCGTGATCCGCCTGCCTCAGCCTCCCAAAGTGCTGGGATTACAGGCATGAGCCACTGCGCCTGGCCTAATTTATGTATTTTTAGTGGAGATGGGGTTCCACCATGTTGGCCAGGCTGGTTTCAAACTCCTGACCTCAAATGATCCACCCACCTTGGCCTCCCAAAGTGCTGGGATTACAGGCATGAGCCACTGTGCCTGGCCCTATTTTAACCATTTTTAAAGGTACAAGTCAGTGGCATTGAGTGCATTCTTAATGTTGTACAATCATCACTGTTACGCATTTCTAGATTTTTTCATCATCCCAAACTGAAACTCTGTACCCATTAAATAATAGCTTCTCATTCTGCCTTCTCTCACCCCCTGATAACCTCATTCTCCTTTCTGTGTCTATGAATTTACCTATTCTAGGTACTTTTTGAAAAATAATTTCAATATTTATTTTTGATTCAGAGGGTACATGTGCAGGCTTATTACCTGGGTATATTGCATGATGCTGAGGTAGGGATACAATTGATACCGGCAACCAGGTACTGAGCAGAGTACACAATAGTTTTTCAACCCTTGCCCCACTCCCTCCCCACCGAGTAGTCCCCAGGATCTATTGCTGCCATCTTTATGTCTATGAGTACCCGTTGTTTAGCTACCACTTATGAGGGAGAACTTATGGTATTTGATTTTCTGTTCTGCATTAGTTTGCTTAGGATAATGGCCTCCAGCTGATTCCACGTTGCTTCAAAGGACATGATTTTGTTCTTTTTTTAATGGCCATAGTATTTCATGGTGTATATGTACAACATTTTCTTTATCCAATCCATCATCGATGGGCACCTAGGTTAATTCTATGTCTTTGCTATTGTAAATAGTGCTGCAATAAACATACAAGTGCATGTCTCTTTTTGGTAGGACAATTTATTTTCTTTTGGATGTATACTCAGTAATGGGATTACTGGGTTGAACTGTAGTTCTGTTTTAAGTTCTTTGAGAAATCTCCAAACTGCTTTCCACCGTGGCTGAACTAATTTACATTCCCACCAACAGTATATAAGCATTTCTAGGTACTTTTAATAAACGGAATAATACAATATTTGCCCTTTTATGTCTGGCTTATTTTACCTAGCATAATGTCTCAAAGTTTCATCCACGTTGTAGTATGGGTGAGAATTTCATTCCTTTTTATGGCTGAATAATATTCCATTGTTGGGTAATAACATTTTAACTGGTCCTCCTAACTCCAGGCTTTGCTCTATCAAATTTGTCCTTCATGATCTGACCTTACTTACCTTTGCAATCTCCTTACTGTTACAGTTCATGCCATATGCCTCAGCCATACCAACGGTAGTCCTTAAATATGCCATGCTGTTTGACAACTCTGTAACTTTATTCATGGCTCTTTTATCTGAAATTTATTTCCATTCTTCTGGAGAACTCCTACTCAATCTTCAAGACCCGGTTTACCTAACAATAGTGGATGGGTTAAATTATGATATGTTCATATAGTGGACTTCTAGTCAGCCTTTTACAATTATGGCATATATATTAGTGGTTAAAAGCACAGACTCTGGACCAGGCTTACTGGGATCAAATTTCAAATCTGTCACTTATTAACTATGTGACCTTGGGAAAATTCCTTACCCTCTCTGTATCTCAATTTTTTCATCTATAAAACAGGGATAGTAATTGTATCTATCCCATCAGGTTGCTGTAAACATTTAATTACTTAGAAGTATTAGCTAGGCCGGGCACAGTGCCTCATGCCTGTAATCCCAGCATTTTGGGAGCCCGAGGCGGATGCATCACTTGAGGTCAGGAGTTTGACACCGGCCTGGCCAACATAGTGAAACCCTGCCTCTACTAAAAAATATATAAAAATTAGCCAGGCTTGGTGGTGGGCACCTGTAATCCTAGCTACTTGGGAGACTGAGGCAGGAGAATCACTTGAATCCAGGAGGCGGAGGGTGTGGTGAGCTGAGATCATGCTACTAAACTCTAGCCTGGGCAACAGAGCTAGATTCTGCCTCAAAAAAAAAAAAAATAAAAATATTAGCTATTATGTTTTCTTTTATTTATTTTTTAGTTTTTAAATTTTTTGTAGAGACGGGGTCTCGCTATGTTGCTCGGGCTGATCTTGAACTCCTGGCCTCAAGGAGTCCTCCTGCTTTGGCCTCTCAAAGTGCTGGGATTACAGGCGTGAGTCACTGTGCTCAGCCAAAAGTATTAGCTATTGTTATATATTAATATTTACTGTCATAGAAAAATGTTTATTATATAGTGTTAAATGAAAAGAAACATGCTGTAAACCAGAATAGTATATCATTTTTGTTAAAAATGTGTGTGTTGTTGGGTGTGGTGGCTCATGCCTGTAATCCCAACACTTTGGGAGGACCAGGCAGGAGGGTTACTTGAGGCCAGGAGTTTGAGACCAGCCTGGGCTATATTGGGAGAACTAAGCTCTACAAAAAATACAAAATTAGCTGGGCATGTGGTACATGCCTTGAGTCCTAGCTACTCAGGAGGCTGAGGTGAGAGGATTGCTTGAGCCTAGGAGGTCAAGGCTGCAGTGAGCTATTACTATGCCATTGCACTCCAGCCTGGGCAACAGAGTGAGACACTGTCTCAAAAAAATGTGTGTTTATATGTATACACACATATAATATCCTCCTAGGCTTACATACCTCCCCTACGACACACACACAACCCTCAACATGTTAGTCTTCGTTATTTCTCAGTGATAGACCAATTGGTTGTTTATTTTTTATATTTGCTTATCTATATTTTCTGTTTTTCTCCATTTGACATTTATTTCTTACATTGGAGAGGGTGAAAAAAGACACAATTAAAGCATCTATTCTGTGAAGGCTTCCCTGATTTCCCTTCCTTCATCCTTTAGGGCACCAGAATACCCTGCATTCCTGAATTCCTTAAAGCCTGTGTTATATTCATTTACCTTTTAATCCCCAACTGGGACTAGTGCAGAGCCTAAAAATTACATGCACTTAGCCATATTAGTAAGGTGAAAATGGAATTATGTGCAAGCACTTTACACATGTTATCTCATGTACATCACTCAGCAGTCCCATGAGTAAGAGTTATATGTATTTTTCAGATGAGGAAACTGAGCATCAGAAGAGACCAAACAATTTGCTGAAGGTATACAACAGTAAGCAACAGAATTTGGATTCAAATCCAAGTCTGTTTGATGCCAAAGGTGGTCTTTTCAATGTATATTGAATGACTGAATGATCTAATGAATGTATCTGCTGTCTCAGATGACATAATTTATGAAAGACTTATTGATAAATAAATATGCTATATGGATGTAAAGATATGTTGTTATTTTCTGCTATATTTTCATCTGCACCCTAGATTCTGACAAGGCAAACCAGCTTTCCTTCTCCCCATGCACAATTTTTTCCCTCTATTAGTCTAAATTGGCAATTTTGGCTCTCCATTTGTCTTTTTATACTGCCCATGCTCTTTACACTCTTTAGGAACCTGACTCATAATTATGATATTAAGCTCTTCAGATTAATCTAGCCGCGTCCATCAGATTTACTGTTGTGTGTGCATGTTGAGGAAACTCATTGGAAAGTATCTGGCCAGATATAATTTGTTTCAGTGATGCCAAAGTATGGTAATTCCTAGTTTAATGTGTTTACCTTTTTCTTTTTTCTTTTTTTTTTTTTTTGAGACAGAGCCTATTTTCCTTTTTTTCATGTGCTGATATGTCCACATTTAATTTCCTACATTCATACTCATACCGCTTTCAAAAGAAGGTGTTGTCAATGATAAAACATTAGACAGAAATAGTTTTTAGACATAGGATGTTAATTAATAAGTTCAGCCTATGGCTTATTTAGGTTTATGTTTTTGTGTGTATGTGTACATAGCCTTCATCATTTAAGTTTATGTTTTGTGTGTATGTGTGTGCAGCCTTCATCAAAAGAAAAAAGGGGGATAGTCAAGAGGCATTTTAATAATTTATTTCATAGCTACAACAGAATATACTAAACGAAAATTTAGAATTTGATTATAGCTTGACTCCCTACAATTTTTTCAGAATTAAAAATTTGAATCCCCTTTAAAGCCAACTAACTGAAGGGAAGCATCTACTTTGTGAAAATTGCCTATCTAAAATGGGGGGGAAATAACCCCCTTTTAAGTACAGCACGTTTTTTATTCTACCAGAACCAGGTTTCTAAAGATTTCAACCTATTTTTATAATCTCAGTTTTTTGAGATGACAAAGTTCATTTTAGTGATTTCTAACTAAGAAAGCACAATCCACAGAACTGAAGAATGGATTCTGGAAAGGGAAACTTCCTGCAAATTATGAATTTATAGAAATAGTAAATATTTAAATTACATAAATAGTAAATATTATTGTTGGTAGTTATTTGTCTTGATTTCTGTTCAACAAGTGTGCATTTGAATTAGCACACAATTTATTTTATTCCTAGCAATTCAGTATATTTTTCATAGCCATCAATATTTGGGATTCTGCTTGCTTATAATTACAAATCACTTGAAACCTGCCAGTTGAAAACTCTCAAGGGTGTGAAATGATATGGGCCTTCTGTGAATTCATTCCCCTTTATCTGTATAAAATACCTGGCCAACCAGTTGTCTTTGACAATTTTAAAGTACTGTTTCCTTTCTTAAAAACTTCTTTCCAGAAGCTGGTCTCCCACACATTTCCAGTACATAATTTTTCATCCGTATCTGTCCTGACAGTGATTCAGCTTTGAATAGGAGAGAATGTAACCAGATTTTCACCCTTATTGGCCTAAGTCTTTATTTTTTGAGACAGAGTCTTGCTCTGTCACCTAGACTGGAGTGCAGTGGCATGATCTCAGCTCACTGCAACTTCCGCCTCCCGGGTTCAAGTGATTCTCCTGCCTCAGCCTCCCGAGTAGCTGGGACTACAGGCACGTGCCACCATGCCCAGCTGATTTTTGTATTTTGGGTGGAGACGGGGTTTCACCATGTTGGCCAGGCTGATCTCGAACTCCTGACCTCAGGTGATCCAATCCACCCGCCTCGGCCTCCCAAAGTGCTGGAATTACAGGCATGAGCCAACATGCCCAGCCAGCCTAAGTCTTTAAAACAGGACTTGAAAGAAATTGAAGGGTTGGATATGGGTGGGGATGTAGATCTAGACTATATTTCTGGAATGTTTGCTTCCTTCGTGCTGAAAATTTTTCTTTGGACCTTGGTATGAAAAGAGAAAATATATGAAAAACAAGAATGTTATGAAAAGTCTAAGTATTCTGAAAAATACATCAGTATACTACTTTGTTATCATACCATATAAATATTTCAGCTATAAAAATTATGACAAAATAAATTTTCTCCCAATATGTTAACTGCTTTAAAAAAAGTATTGGCAAGATTGATTATATTCTATTCTAAGAGGAAAGATAACTTTGCATAATCACCAAGATGGTTTACCAACATACACCACATATGCTGAGTATTACAGTCTTCACCAACATGAGTCAAATGCTAGCGTGAATAGGGTTGGTAGTATAAACCTACCTGGTACCTTTTTGGTTTTGCTGATTAAATGGTGCTAATGAAGCCAGGGTTATAGACTTCATCTCTGTGGGAGTCACTTGTCCTTTGAAGTCATTAGGTATGCCACTAACTCTACTCCACAGTTTTCCGAATGCAGTTTGTTCATTCAGAAAGGGAGGCTAGTACAGAGTAAAAATAGCTCAACAAAAAGCCATCATCAGTACCCATGCCCTTATCCTCCTGATGGGGGGAGGAGGGTCTGTAATGTCCAGGCTTTCAAACTCACATATACATTTTTATTATTAATCAATGGAGGCTGCACTTAGAAATTTATTTCTTTGGACTTCTGCAATATTCTGCTTATAAAGTGTTTCTGTGGTTCCCTCTTTGCCTTTATCTCCAGACTCTTTTGTCTCAAAACTTTACGGTCTCAGAGAACTAAGAAAAGACATGGCTCACTATATGCATTTGCAGAAAGTAATAAGGCTTTTGTTTTTTATCTCCATAAAGTGATCTCAACAAATTTCTCTAGAGTGACAAATCCACAGTTTCAGAATTGAAACTAAACAATTCTTTTGGGGTTTATTAGACTCCTCTATATTAAGTAGAGCAGTTTTAGGTGACCCTCTGGGAATCTCATGAAACTGAGCTTCCAGTGTGGCTCATAGTCTTTTGTAATCTATACAAATCTATAGTATCTTTTATTGAGTATCATTAAAGAATGAGGTATTTTGCAGAAGTGAATTTCAAAATAACTGAAGTATACCCTTTACATTTTTGTCATTCAGAGATCTTAAAGGGGGATCTGATGCATGCATCCTACAAAGGTATCCTTGAAATATGTTAACTTTTCAAAATAAAAATACTTTTATTTCTGATTAGAACATTGATAAATGGTCAATGTAAAAACAAAATCCAGTCAATATTTATTTATTTATTTATTTATTTGAGACAGAGTCTCATTCTGTTGCCCAGGCAGTGGGGGCAATCTCAGCCCACTGCAACCTCTGCCTCCCAGGTTCAAATGATTCTCCTGCCTCAGCCTCTTGAGTAGCTGGGGCTACAGGTGTCCACCACCACACCTGGTTAATTTTTGTGTTTTTAGTAGAGACGGGGTTTCACCATGTTGGCCAGGCTGGTCTCAATTTCCTGACCTCAAGTCATCCACCCGCCTCGGCCTCCCAAAATGCTGGGATTTTAGGCGTGAGCCACCGCGCCCAGCCCCAGTCAATATTTAGATATCTCTCCTTTCTGAGATTTATTTTTTCTTACAGCATTTATCACTACTTGACTTTTGCATTTTTTTTTTTTTTTTTTGAGATAGAGTCTTGTTCTGTCACCCAGGCTAGAATGCAGTGGTACAATCTCAGCTCACTACAACCTCCACCTCCCCGGTTCAAGTGATTTTCCTGCCTCAGCCCACCGAGTAGCTGGGATTACAGGTGCACACCACCATACCCGGCTAATTTTTGTGTTTTCAGTAGAGATAGGGTGTCACCATGTTGACCAGGCTGGTCTTGAACTCCTGACTTCAAGTGATCCTCTCGCCTCAGCCTCCCAAAGTTCTGGGATTACAGGCATGAACCACTGTGCCTGGTTCACTACTTGATTTTATACATTCCTTTGTTTGCTTATCGTCCATCTCCCTCACGAGAATGTGAGCCCCATGAAAGAAGAGACAGTGCTCCTCTTCACTGCTGTATCACCAGCACGTAGCTTAGTACCTGAAACATAATGGGACTTCAATAAATATGTGCTGACTAAATGAAGAAAGTAGAAATCACTCTTAATTCCACCATCCAGGGATTAGCCACTGTTAAGATTCTGGTATAATTTCTTTCTTCTTTTTTGGGGGGGATTTCTTTTTTTTTTATTATTATTCTTTAAGTTCTAGGGTACATGTGCACAACGTGCAGGTTTATTACATATGTATACTTGTGCCATGTTGCTGTGCTGCACCCATCAACTTGTCAGCACCCATCAACTCATCATTTACCTCAGGTATAACTCCCAATGCCATCCCTCCCCCCACCCCCTCCCCATAATAGGCCCCGGTGTGTGATGTTCCCCTTCCCAAGTCCAAGTGATCTCATTGTTCAATTCCCACCTATGAGTGAGAACATGCGGTGTTTGGTTTTCTGTTCTTGCGATAGTTTGCTGAGAATGATGGTCTCCAGCTGCATCCATGTCCCTACAAAGGACACAAACTCATCCTTTTTTATGGCTGCATAGTATTCCATGGTGTATATGTGCCACATTTTCTTAATCCAGTCTGTCACTGATAGACATTTGGGTTGATTCCAAGTCTTTGCTATTGTGAATATTGCTGCAATAAACATACGTGTGCATGTGTCTTTCTAGCAGCATGATTTATAATCCTTTGGGTATATCCCCAGTAATGGGATGGCTGGGTCATATGGTATTTCTAGTTCTCGGTCCTTGAGGAATCGCCATACTGTTTTCCACAATGGTTGAACTAGTTTACAATCCATCTAGTTTACACCAGCAGTGTAAAGGTGTTCCTATTTCTCCACATCCTCTCCAGCACCTGTTGTTTCCTGACTTGGGCAAAGGATATGAACAGACATTTCTCAAAAGAAGACATTCATACAGCCAACAGACACATGAAAAAATGCTCGTCATCACTGGCCATCAGAGAAATGCAAATCAAAACAACAATGAGATACCATCTCACACCAGTTAGAATGGCAATCATTTTTTTTTCTTTTTTGAAAAGCAACCCTATTAACTGATCTGGTATGATTTCTAACAAAAGTATTTTTCTTTTACATACACATTCTCATGTGTATATATACATTTATACAACATTTTAATAAAAATAGGACTATCGTCAATTGTTTGTAGCCTTTTTTCACTTTACTCATCACAGACATGATGTCATTAAGCCAAGAACTCTGTGTTTTTAATGGAGATATGATAATGTATTGGACCAATTCCATATTGATGTTTAGGTTGGTTCCAGTTTTTCAATCACATAAACAACCTTGTGATAAGCATCCTTAGCCATACATCTTAGTACAGTTGTCTGTACCTTTCCTCCCCTTTGAATATATTCTTAGAACTGGAATTTCTTGGTTAAAGGGTATGCATATTTTAAGACTTTTCTTTGAGACAGGGTCTCACTCTGTCAACCAGACTGGAGTGCAGAGGTGCAAACGCGGTTCACTGCAGCCTCAAGTGATCCTCCCACCTCAGCCTCATGAGTAGCTGGGACTACAGGTGTGCACCACCACACCCGGCTAATTTTAAAATTTCTTTGTAGAGACAGGGTCTTACTGTATTGCCCAGGCTGCCTATTTTAAGACTTTTGATAAATGTTGCCAACTTGTCTTTTGGAAACTCTGTCAGGATTGGTGTTAGTTTATACTACTCTCAGCAGTATATCATAGTTTGTTAACTCAAAACTATTTTGATATTAATGATTTTGGAAAAAAAAAGACTTTCTAGAACACATTAAGTATTTTTAGTGCTTTATTGCTTTTCTAGGCAGAATATCTGTACCTGATTTAATTGTAACACACACACACACACACACACACACACTCACTCATATATATATGGCCTGACATGTGCTCGACCTGTTATTGCTCACTGTCCTTGAGTTGAGAGTAGTGTTCTTCCTTCTACCACTGCCTCAGGAAAGGGGCATAGAGGTCCTTTCCAGAGCTGAGAATGTCAGTAAGAGATATATGTTCCTTGGCATCTTGACTTCCTAATTGGAATTTACTATATGTTTCCCCACATGAAACAGTATTATAGCACTATTAATGTATAGCCCAGCTGCACTATTGTCTCAACTCCTAAAAGTGGGCCTTTGAACCTAGCCATCATGTATAAAGTTCTTCCTATGAGAAAACATGTTTCATCTTCAATATTGAGAAACAACTGTTCAAGAAACCCATTTTTAAATTGAAGGTACTCATTCAGTAAGTACATATTGAGGGCTTATTGTATGTGTGAAGATAAATGTGCTAGGCCCTCAATGGGTAATTCTTTTCTTGATGATGCAGTGTTAAGGTACCCCTACTCCCTAGTCGTCGTTTTGGTCAGGTCAGGACAACTAGTTGCAATTGTAACCCAGGGAGAAAATATTACTGGAGTGTGTTTGCTAGGCAGGGGACCACTTACAAGGGTTTCTGTAGAACTTTGGAGGCCAGGATTAAAGGAATAGCTGCTCAGAAGAAGTAGAAGAGAAAAACATATAGGAAATGGTAAGGAAGTGGGAAAGTTGGAAAGATTAATGTGTTTCTTTTAGATTAAGGGGAGAAGAGGGTACTGTTTGTCTTCTCAAGATGAGTGAGGATGGACATTCAGGCTGACATTCGGCCATCAAAATGCCTTGTGTAGGAATATTAGTCTTTGCATATACCTTTACAAAGCTGACCTGTCATTGTTCTCTTTTTGCTTGAGGATGGTGCCATACTGCTGCTGCCGTATACCCAAAGAATTGCTTGAACCCATCCCCTTCATTACTTCAACTCTAATGACCATTACTTTTCATTAATTTAGGCTGTATTCTTTTCAGACAACATAAGGTAGGGGAAAAGAGCATACTTTTTGGAATCTCTGACGCCTGAGTTAGAGTCAGATTCTATCATTCATTAACTTATTTGTATTAGGCAAAGGGGCTCTCATTATCTCTTCGAACTTGAATCTTCTCTAGAAGGAGAAAAGTTTTATGTGATTACTAGGATTAAAGTGTTTAAAATGTCTGGAGTATTGATAGGAACTAAATAAATTTTAATTTGTTTCTTTTTTTTTTTTTTTTTTTGGAGACAGGGTCTCATTATGTTGCCCAGGCTGGTCTTGAACTCCTGGACTAGAAGCAATCCTCCTGCCTTGGCCTCCCAAATTTCTGTGATTACAGGCATGAGCCACTGTGCTCAGCTAAATCTTAATTTCTTTTATTCTCCTCTCCTCCACCTCATTTTCTATCCACTACCAGAATCATCTTCTATTTTAAAAATCTGTGTCTGAAAGAATACCATTATAAAATTAGTATATGAGGTTAAACATAGCCACCTGGCCATGTGTTTAGCTCTTGTCCTTCACAAAACTCCATTAATGTGACAGTGAAAAGATTTTAAAAAGGTTACACCTGCAAGGAAAAGAAAACAGGAGAGCTAAATCAGCAGAGAGATGAATTTAATATATTTTTGGAAGATAGGAAGCACATGAAGAGGGAGAACCTTCCTGCAGACGATATTAATGAGAAGTGAGCTCTTTAATCTCACATTACCCATGATAGGCTCAGAATTTGAAGGTAAGTTGTTTTTACTGAAAGGTGAAGAAGAGACCCAGGGCTGAAAATAAGGGAAGTGTTTTAAAAACTGCACAGGAAGTGATTGGACCTCTTAGTTTTTCTCAGGAGACCAGGAGTATAGTCTCAGTACTAAGTGAATCTGAAAGACTCTGAGCTCCTGGACAGTGGGGCAGAGTGGAGGATACTAAAGCATTGGGTTGAGAACAGGGGAATTCAGTGGAAGTCTGCATACTGTGTGGTCAGCCCCTTCCCCACACCTTGCTCCCAAATATAACAGCAAATAGAGCTTGCTTTGCAGATGGGAGACTGGAGAATTCTTTTCTTGGAAAATGAATGATCCCAGAGAAAAGAATTCCAGATGGTAACATGATAGGGTTCCACAATGAAAAAGCTAGCTAGCTGCCATTCACTCGATACTGAAATGCATAGTGGTTAAAGGCATGGGCTCTAGAGTTAGGCTTCCTGAATTTGAACTCAGACTTAACTACTTACCAGCTATATAACCTTGGGCAAGTTACTTAACCTATTTGTTCCTCAGTGTTCCCATCTTTAGGATGGGGAAAATTATGTTTACCTCAAGGTTGTTGTAAAGGTTAAATGAGTTAACAAAGCACTGTTGATGGTAAGCTCTGGTAAATATTAGCTGAGGAAGGAGGAAGTACCCAGGGTGACTTCCTTAGTTGTCAGAGGCAGCTCTGGACTTTAGATCATGCCCCATGGTGACCAGCAACCTTTTCTACTTAGGTAGTACATGGGGTCTGAACCGGGGCTTTGACCCCACAGAAGACACCTTTCCTCAGTCCCTCTCTCTCATTCTTAACTCTGACTTTTAGGAACATTCTTAAGACTGTCTCCAACTGGAGCATTGAACTCTTACTGTTCATTTATTCAATAAATGTTTATTAGGTGCCTACTCTGTGCAAGTACTGCTCAAGCTGCTGGAATAACAGCAGTGAACCAGGTCTGTAATAATAGCTAACATTTACTGAATGCTTACTGTGTGCTTTACATGTGTTAAGTTGTTGAATTCTTGAAACAACCCTCTGAAACAGATGCTGTTATGATCTCTATTTTACAGATAAGGAAACTGAGGCACAGAGATTAAATAACTTGCCAAGGTCACACAGCTAGCAAGCAGCAGAGATAGGAATCAAATCCAGACAGTCTGGTTCTTGAGTCTGTTTAAAAAAAAAAATTGTAGAAACAGGGGTCTCGCTGTGTTACCCAGGCTGGACTAGAACTTGAGTCTATGTTTTTAACCATTTTGCCTCCCTGTTCTCATGGAGCTTATGTTCTGGAAGTGGGAGGCTGACAGTAAATAAGTAAACAAAGAAAATAGAGACCAAGTAGCAATAGGCAGTACCAATTGAGTATCCCTTATCAGAAATGCTTAGGACCGGAAGTGTTTCGGATTTCAGAATTTTTGGATTTTGGAATATTTGCATATATGTAATGAGATATCTTGGGGATAGGACTCAGGTTTAAACATGAAATTCATTTATGTTTCATCTATAACTTGTACACATAGCCTGAAGTTAATTTTATTATTTTAAATAATTTTGTGCATGAAACAAAGTGTGTACAATATACCATTAGAAAGCAAAGGTGTCACTATCTCAGCCACCCATGTGGACAATCTGTGATCAGCCTAACCATTGTTCCTGACTCTGAATTTATATGCTACTGGTAAGCAATCATTTTCTTGCACTTATTCACATACCTGTAAATTTTAATCAATTAAAAAACATGACATACCATTAATACAGTGAAAAACAAGGTATTCAGGGTAGTTAAGCAGCACAATAGCATCACCAGAATTCCTTTTTTAGCTGTTAAACCACAGCAACAAACAACAACAAGTTTTCAGTCTCTACTTATGATACTGTGTTTTGATTAAAAGATTACTGTATACTATATTTTATGTTTTTAGGTGAATAGAAACATTAGAAATAGGTGAAGGACCAGAAAATGGGTCCTCTAGGGATGAGGAGGCATTCTGCTGCATGGCTTTTAAAAATGTCTCTTCTAGGCCAGGCGTGATGGCTCATATCTGTAGTCCCAGCACTTTGGGGGGTCAAGGCAGGAGGATTGCTTGAGCTCAGGAGGTCGAGACCAGCCTGGACAACATAGCAAGACCTCGTCTCTACTAAACATTTAACAAAAAATTAGCTGGGCGTGGTGGCACACACCTGTAGTCCCAGCTACTTGGGATGCTGAGGTGGGAGGATTGATAGAGCCCAGAAATTTGAGGCTGCAGTGAGCTATGATAACACCACTGTACTCCAGCCTGGGCAACAGAGCAAGAACCTGTCTCCAAAAAAACCCTAAAGTTTCCTCAAGAGTCTTCTGCCTCATTAGCAATGGTTTTTTCTTAGAAGTCTCTCTTTGATATTTTGGACAGATATGATTTCTTGTTCTGTTATGAATGCACGCAGGTACGTTGCAGCTGAAGGGAGCTGGGAGGGCCTTTTTTTTTCCCCCCTTAGGGATGCTGAATAAACTGTTGTGTGCCTGCATTTTGATTGCAACCCATCACATGAGGTCAGGGGTGGAATTTCTCAACTCGTGGTATCATGTTGGCACTCTAAAAGTTTCAGATTTTGGAGCATTTAAGGTTTCGGATTTTCTTTTTATTTTATTTTATTTTATTTATTTTATTTATTTTAAGTGATCTTTTTTTAAAATTTTATTTTATTTTATTTTTTTATTATTATACTTTAAGTTCTAGGGTACATGTGCATAACGTGCAGGTTTGTTACATATGTATACTTGTGCCATTTTGGCATGCTGCACCCATCAACTCGTCAGCACCCATCAACTCGTCATTTACATCAGATTTTCAAAATAGGAATGCTCAACCTATCTGATAACATATAAAACAAGGATCCGTGATACAGAGGGACTGGCAGAGGGTAGCTTTAGTTGGGGTGGTCAATGTTTATGAGCACCAAGTGAGATAAGTTATAGTTCTTTTTTTTTTTTTTTTTTTTTTTTTTAAATAGCCTTACTCTGTTGCACAGACTGGAGTGCAGTGGTGTGATCTCGCATCAGCCCCCAGAGTAACTGGGACTACAGGTGTGCACCACCACACCTGGTTTTTTTTTGTGTGTGTGTCTTTTGTAGAGATGGCATTTTACCATGTTGCCCAGGCTGGTCTTGAACTACTGCGCTTGAGCAATCCACCTGCGTTGGCCTCCCAAATGCAGGATTACAGGAGTGAGCCACCAGGCTTGGCTGAGTTCTTTAAGAATTAATTACTTAGAGTATTGCTGTCTCTGCAGATTTGCAAAATGCCCTTTCTATGATTTGATTTATAATGCTACCCCCACACATTTTAATATTACTAATAAAAAGCAGGAATAGTTCATGTGCACTGGTGTCTTACTGTGTGTGAGGGACTATACTAAGCAATTTATATAGAATGTTTCATTTTATGCTCATAGCAATGCTATTATAATTCTTTTCTTTTTCAGTCATGGAAAACTAAAGCTTCAGGAGACAAGTGACAGGCCCAGGGCCTTAAATTTAGCAAGTGACAGAGCCAGGATTTGAACAGCGGTAGCCTGATTCCAGAACCACTGCTGTTAAATACTTAACCATTTTATCGATGAAGTGATTTGTGCAAGGTAATTCTTTTTATAAAAAATAGCCAACTTTTATAGAGATATAAAATATTCTTTTTTTTTTTTTTTTTTTTTGAGACGGAGTCTCGCGCTGTGTCACCCAGGCTGGAGTGCAGTGGCGCGATCTCGGCTCACTGCAAGCTCCGCCTCCCAGGTTCAGGCCATTCTCCTGCCTCAGCCTCCGAGTAGCTGGGACTACAGGCGCCCGCCACCACGCCCGGCTAGTTTTTTTTTTTGTATTTTTAGTAGAGACGGGGTTTCACCATGTTAGCCAGGATGGTCTCGATCTCCTGACCTCGTGATCCGCCCGCCTCGGCCTCCCAAAGTGCTGGGATTACAGGCTTGAGCCACCGCGCCCGGCCGAGATATAAAATATTCTAAGCATTACTGGGTCTTCACAGTAACAGTGAAGCTTACCTATATTTTGGAGGCTTCAAGATAGGACATAAACAACACATTTTGAGTAAAGAAGCTTCTAGGGTTGTATGATTTTATCACCCCAAATTAGCAATTTTGTTCATATGAACTAAGATGCATAAGATTCTTTAGCACAAAGCCAGAGCCAGGATTTGACACCAGGCCGTTTGACTTAAGATGTAGAGCCACTCCACTGCAGAGTAACTGATAACATGTAACTTATCTTTGTTCAACGTACTGTGGGAAACCAGTCTAGTGAAATTACATTTTAACAGTACCCAAGGAATGTTTGTTAAATAATTTTTAGTTTTCTAAACCTTCTAAATTTCTCACAACAAAAGCTGAGTGAAGGCAGTTTTATTTTACAGACTTGGAGATAGTGTAGAGCAGTGGCGCAGAGTGAGAGTTCTTGGGTCAGATTGTCTGGTGGCTTCTGCTAGTTTTCGCTTCTTGATTTAACTGATCCAAGTATTAATATAACTTTGAATAGGCAACCTTGCCCTCCAAGCCTTAGTTCCCTTAATTGTGAAAGAAGCTAATATAGTATCTTCCTCATAGGATAAGTATGAGGACTAAATGAGACAACCTGTCTACAAAGTGCTAGGCATGGTGCCTTTTGACCAGCCATCTCTTATCTTGGAAATGGACCCCTCATTCATCATTCATGAATCCAAAGTGAAGTTTTGGCTCTATTGCCTTGTTTATCAGTGCCTGAAATATTCTTCTGACAAATAGTGTGCATGAACTTAGAGTATAGACTTCCCTGACGTATTTTTATTGCTCAGTGCCAAGTTTTAAAAACTTATGGTAAAATACACATACCATAAAATTTACCATTTAAACCATGTTTAACTGTACCGGTTCTATGGCATTAAGTATAGCCACATTGTCGTGCAACCATCCCTACTATCCACCTCCACCTCCACCTTTCTTCATCTTCCCAAACTGAAACTCTGTACCCATTAAACAACACTAGTGGCAGTTTTTGCTTATTATTCTTTTTGACTGAGGCTGCTAGTTAGGAGAAATGTTACTCTGTTTGTACAAAGAAAGACTTTAAAAGAAATGTGATTAGAAATCTATATTATCCCAAAAGCATAATCCATAAATAAAAAATGGATATACTGGACTTAATTAAAATGAAAGCTTTTGCTCTGTAAAAGAAAATGAAAAGACAAGTCATAAACTAGGAGAAGATATTTTAAGTCAAATTTTTGTTTAAGAGATGCAGTCTGTGTTCTCCAGGCTGGACTTGAACTCCTGGCCTCAAGTCATCCTCCTACGTCAGCCTCCTGAATAGCTGGGACTACAGGTATGTGCCACTGTGCCCAGCTGCAAATCACATTTTTGACAAAGATTTGTATCCATAATAAACTTTTAAAACCCTCCAAATGTAACAACGAGGAAACAACCAAATAACAAAATGAGCAAGAGATGTGAATAGAGACTTCACCTAGAAGATATGAAAATAGCAAATAAAGGAAATGCAGATTAGGCAGATGAAAATTAAAACCAAAATGACAATTATAACAAATGTACCACTCTGGTATGTGATGTTGCTAACGAGGGAGGTTGTACGTATATGGTGGTAGGAGGTATTTGGTAAATCTCTGTACTTTCTGCTCAATTTTGTTGTGATCCTAAACATCATCTGTAAATAAAGTTAAAGTGAGATACCACTGTACACTTATTTTTAGAAGGTCTGGAAAAAACAAAAGTGGCAATCCTAATTGTTGGCAGGTGTGCAGAACAACTGGAACTTTTATACGTTGCTGATGGGAATACAAAATGACACAGCCACTTTGGAAAACAGTTTGCCAGCAGTTTCTTATGAAATTAAACCTGTATCTCCAATATGACTCAGCAATCCTACTTCTAGATATCTCTCCAAGAGAAGTGAAAACCTGTGTTTACACAAAAACCTGTATATGAATGTTTATACTAGCATTGTTCAGCATTAGTCAACAAAAATTGGAAACAACCCAGTTATTTCAACTGGTGAAAAAGATGAATAGATTGTTGTATATTTATACCATAGAATACACTCCTTGATTCATGCAATAACATAGATTAATCTTAAAATGCATTTTGCTATGTGAAAGAGACCAGATACAAAAGGCTATGTATCATTTCATTTATCCACTTATATGAATAATCATTCTGTTTATATGAAAATCTGAAAAAGCAAAACTGTAGGGAGGAAAACAGTGGATGCCAAGGTTTGGGGGTAAGGGAAGTATTGCTTATAAAGTAAAGGCATGGCATGAGGGAATTTTGGACGTCATGGGATGGTTCTCTCTCTCTCTCTCTCACACACACACATATATACACACACACACACACACACACACACACCCCACTACCTCTCTCTCTCTCACCAACTGTCACCAAATTGATGGGCATGTTGTTAGTGTTAATATTTGGTCTGGTGTACTAATTATCACCCTCCCCCAAAATCTATATTATCAGCTTGGTAGCATATATAGTACGGTTTCATTAAAGAAAATAAATGATGATTTATTAACTAATACGTCATATGAAAAGTCATAGAAACGTGTTTTTTAGTTTAAAAATATGGGTATGGGGATATACACACACACATTTATTTATCGTAAACTTCTTACTTCACTGGAATTTGCTGGTTATACCAGATAAACTTTTTCCACTGCTTGAGCTTTCGGTAGACCATTGTGCAAGTTAATGATAAATTTCACGAGCATAACACCTACTTAAGTTTCTCAGACTCTGTTACAGAAAAGCATTTATCTTGTGGTTCAGGCAGCCTGGGATGGAAGGTAAATGCTTTCTTTTTATAAGTATCCTGAAATCTCAAGTGTAATAGGGAACACGATATTAACATACATTTTCAAAACGCCTCGTTCAGTTCTAGTTCCTTTTTTTTCCTTACAAACTTAAATCTCTTCATAACCATCAGACGCCATACCACCCTTGTGAAACAGCCTGCTAGAACTAGACATGTCTCGGGATTCTTAGAGGACTGGGCTAACCAAAGTGGGATTTGAACTTGTTTGAGGAATAAACATGGGTAGTGAGCTGAACCTCTTAATTCCTAGAATTTATGGGTTTAACACTACAAGGGTTGTCACCCTGTTTATTCCTGTAAATAATTAAGACATGTTTATTGTAGAAAACTTCACAATGCACAGCAGAGATTATAAGAGTACTACCATAATTATTACTTCTAAGATAGCTGTTCATTTAGTCTTACAAATTTTGCTATGTAGGTATATACATATGTGTCTGTCCGTGTCTCCTTTTAAAAACAACCAAAAAACCCTCATTTTAATATTCAATATATTATTGATTGTCTTTGTATGTCAGAAAATTTGAATATAATAGTTGTGTATTCTACTGAATATTTGAAATATTATTTATTTTACCAATTCCCATTTTATTAGTCTTTTAACTTATATCCACTTGTTTTGGCTGGGCGTGGTGGCTCACACCTGTAATCCTAGCACTTTGGGAGGCCGAGACAAGTGGACCACTTGAGTCCAGGAGTTCGAGACCAGCCTGGCCAACATGGCAAAACCCCGTCTCTACTAAAAATACAGAGAATTAACCGGGTGTGGTGGTGTGCGCTTGTAATCCCAGCTACTCAGGAGGCTGAGGCACGTGAATTACTTGAACTTGGGAGGCGGAAGTTGCAGTGAACTGAGATTGTACCACTGCACTCCAGCCTGGGTGACAGAGCAAGACACTGTCTCAAAAAAAAAAAAAAAAAAAATTACATATATCCACTTATTTTTGCTCTGATGAATATTGCTATATTAGTATCTTTGAGTATCTCTCCATTATCCCTCCATTTATTCCTGAAAGCAGTATGGCCAGGTCAGAGAGTGGCACTTTTTTTTTTTTTTTTTTTTTTTGAGAGTCTCCCTCTGTGGCCCAGGCTGGAGTGCAGTGGCGCGATCTCGGCTCACTGCAAGCTCCGCCTCCCAGGTTCATGCCATTCTCCTGCCTCAGCCTCCTGAGTAGCTGGGACTATAGGTGCCCGCCACCATGCCTGGTTAATTTTTTCTATTTTTTACTGGAGACGGGGTTTCACCGTGTCAGCCAGGATAGTCTCGATCTCCTGACCTCGTGATCCGCCCGCCTCAGTCTTCCAAAGTGCTGGGATTACAGGCGTGAGCCACTGTGCCCGGCTGGCACTTTTTTAAAACTTATTTTTTATTATCAAAGTAGTACATATGCTCATAGTAATGAGAAGACACAAGGTGCAAAAAGGTATAAGGTTAACAGTAAAATGCTCTGACTTAACAGTTCCCCTCTCAGAGGAACTGTAAAATAAACAGATATAAATTTACGTTAATTTGTACATTCTGTAGAAAATTCATGTGTGTTAGATGATATATTTGTTTTCTTGAAACATCCACTCTAATTACAGAGTTTACTAAGGTTGAGTTAATATAGAGAGGTATTAGAGAGTTTAATAAGGTTGGCAGTTAAATATATCAAAATTATGCAGTTACACAATTATATCACGTATACACCAACAATAATCATCTAGAAAATATAATGAAAAATCTCTTATTCATATATATCTTCTTATTAAGTTTATTTCTTTAGTTTTTGTTTTTGTTTTTTGGGGGGGGACCCCAAAAATACTAAAGAATAAACTTAAGAAATGTGTAGTAAGATTCAATATTGTAAAAAGAGGTTAACTATTTAAGTTAGTCTATAAATTTAAGAGATTTTGATGGAGGGAGGATCTGACACAATGATGTTAAGGTTCATATGAAAGTGTAAATATTTGAAAACACACAGACAAATTCTGAAAAAGAAGGATGACAAGGGGGATGTGCCTTATTAGACAAAAAATGCATTAAAATGTACAACAGTTTTAAAAGTTAACATTGTACCTAATATGTTGTACACTTAAAAATGTGTTAAGAGGGTAACTCTCATGGTAAGTGTTTTTACTCCAATAAATAAAATTTTAAAGAATTTCTTCATTCCCCCCCCCCCAAAAGTACTGGCACCAAAATAGAATAACAGATCAAGGGAAGAAAACATCCCAAAAGAGACCCCTGAATAAAAATTTAGTGTACTGTATATTTAATAGTGGTAGCTTTTCAGGTAGATGAGGAAAGAGTGGCTTACTTAACAAATGGCATTGGGACAATCAGTTAATGATTCTGAAGGAAAAAAGTTAGTTTCTTATGTTATATACTTAAACTGAAATAAATTCTAGATGAGTTAAGGATTTAAATGTAAAGTACAAAAGGTACTAGAAGAGAATATAAATTGAGGTAAGAAAGGCCTTCCAAAGCCTGACACCAAAGGCATGGTACTTAAAAATTTAAAAACCCCACAAACAGATAAAAGATAAACAAGAAACTTAAAAAAGACTAACAATATATGACAGGTAAATGATGAATATCTTTAATATGCAAAGATCTCTTACCTATCTGTAACAAAAAAGGTAAACAAAAGAAAAATGCACAATGGAGGTAAACAGGCAATTCACAAATGAAGAATACAAATGGTCAAAAAAAATTTCACAAAGTTATTGGAGATAAAAAACAGATGATCATTTTTCACATAACAGATTGACAAAGCTTAAAAAGAATTTTCATAGTACCTGATAAAAGTGTGGCTAGACACTCTCCTATACTGCTAGTGTAAGTGTGAAATGATATCCTTCCAGAGGGTGATTTACAGTATGTATCACAAGCCTTAAGAAGTACTATTTATATTTAGAACATGTGGAAAAAAAAATAAATAAGTACTATTTATATATGTCATTAGTGAGTGTATAAATTGATACAGTTTTTCTGGAGGGCAGTTTGGAACTATTTATCAAAGTTTAGAATGTACATGCCCTTTGTCCTAGCAATTACACTTCCAGGAATTTTATCTAAAAGATATGCTCATGAAGATGTATATACAAGGATATTCATTGAAGCAGGGTTTATAATAGCACAGAACTGAAAACAACCTAAATGTTAATCAAAAAGGAACTAATTAAATAAAATATAGCATATCCACACAATGGAATATTACAACCTTTTTATAAAATGGTAGGTCTATCTATTTTCTTTGGGGATAGTTCAGTTTTGTTTTTTATTGTGGAGGTCTGTATGTCCTTAAAAAATTTTTTTCTCTTTTTAATAATTAGAGATGAGGTCTCACTATGTTGCCCAGGCTGGTCTTGAACTCCTGGCCTCAAGTGATCCTTGGCCTCTCAAAGTGCTGTGATTACGGGCATGAGTCACTGCACCTTGCAGGAGGTCTATGTCTTGATACAAGATGTAAAAGATACGTTAAATGGAAAATGCAAGGTGCAAAATAGTACATATAGTATGATCCCATGTGTGTAAAGAAGAAAAAATAGGAAAGATGGGCATTACGGAGGCTTTAAAATGCACTGGGAATAATAAAGTTTTCATTTTTATCTTTAGAGTATAATTCGTGAGTGAATTCTTTTCAATTTTTTTCCCGGTTGACTTAAAAGCTCTGTTGATTGTGGATCTGAGAACTAACATCACATGCTATAAAATCCAAATAGAAAATATCTTTAAATTATTAGACAATGTAAAGCTTATGAGACTATAAGAATAAAATTACCGCATTCCTTTGCTTATTAATTAAGTATAGCACACTAACAGAATTTATTTCTATGGGAACAATGTTAACTCATAGGCCCCAAATGGAAATTATATGCCAGGGTAGAGATTCAGATCTTTGAGCCTTTTGGCAGATTTTTCTCAGAAAAAGAAAGACATTCTCGCAGGTTTACTATTTTTAGGAGATTGAGATGACCATGATGTCTCAGTTATCCAGGCAGTCTGACCTCTAAAGTTATTTTGCCCAATGCAGATTGATTGGTATTTGTTATTGAACTGAGTCTAAAAAAGAATATTTTCTCAACTCCAAGTCATCATATTATCTTCTAATATCAAAATCTTCATTTAACATACTAACTTCTGTAATTGCTCATCCATGGGGTTTTAATGTAACTTACCCATGTCTTGTTCCTAATTTGATAAATTTTCTATATTACTAGTTTTGGAGTAGAAGATTTAATTCAAATGTTACCAAATTCCTTTGTCCGAAATCTATCCCCAAAGTCAGAACAGAACATGCTGTTTTCCTCAACCAGTTTAGGAACTCCTTTTTTTGTGGGGGATGGGGGTTGGGGGGACAGTGTCTCGCTCTGTTACCCAGGCTGAAGTGCAGTGGGGCGAGCATGGCTCACTGCAGCCTTGACCTGGTCCCAAGTGATCCTCCTTTCTCAGCCTCCTGTGTAGCTGGGACCACAGTCACGTGCCACCATGCCTGGCTAATTTTTAAAATTTTATTGTAGAGACGGGGGTCTCATTTTGTTGCCCAGGCTGGTCTTGAACACCTGTGCTCAAGCAGTTCTCTCACCTTGGCCTCCCAAAGTGTTGGGATTACAGGTATGAGCCACCGCATCCAGCCCTCTTTCTCTGAGAGTATTATTTTCTTTTCACAAATGGATTTTTCTAGGCTTTTGCTTTTTGTTTATTATTTATTTTTTGAGACACAGTCTTGCTCTGTCACCCAGGCTGGAGAGCAGCGGCATGATCTCGGCTCACTGCAAACACCGCCTCCCGGTTTCAAGCGATTCTCGATTCTCGTGCCTCAGTCTCCCGAGTAGCTGGGATTACAGGCAAGCACCCCCATACCCAGCAACTTTGTGTATTTTTAGTAGCAATGGGGTTTCACCATGGCCAGGCTGGTCTTGAACTCCTGACCTCAGGTGATCCACCTGCCTTGGGGCCTCCCAAAGTGCTGGGATTACAGGCATGAGTCACTGTGCCCTGCCTTCTAAGCTTTTAAACTAATTGTAGTGAGACTTGTTGGTGCTGCTTTTTAAAAATTATCCTTTTGTGATTGAAGAAAACTGTTTTTCTTTTTGATTCTCTTACAAATTTAAGATTAAATAATCTTACAAATTTGAAAATTAAAGAATCGCATTCTGCTAATTATTTTAGTGCCCAGCACTAAAAGAATTCCTTTTTTGGTATGTTTTCTATCAGCCTTCTCTTACTGTTGTTTTCTTCACTTCCTTAATTGCAGTTTCCTCTTTGTTATCTTTAACCTTTGCCCATTTCTGCTTTTAAACGGGAACTGTATATGACCTGCTTACTCTTGGGTTTGGGAAAAAGCTATCTACAAATGTCCAAAGCTATAGAAGACAATAAATGCATCCAATTCAGGCAAAGAAAATGTTTGGCTAATTTCCGCATTTTCTTTGTTATTTTCCTGAATAGTAAAGTAATAAATGCAAAAAAAAAAAAAAAAAAAGAAATTTAAAAAATAAATAATACATGCTTGTTTTAATGAAACTAAAGTAATATAGAATTACATAAAGTAAAAAGAGAGTCACTCCCTCAAAGGGTAATCACTATTAATAGCTTGTATTCTTCTAGACCCTTTACTAGTCACAGATATGCTTCCATGTCAGTATATGCAGATTTAACTTGCTGTTCTTAACTGCTGTATAGTATTCTATAGTATGAATGCACCATAATTTATTTATCTATTTCCTAATTGATAGGCATTTAGAGAGTCTCCAAATTGTAACTATTTTAGATATGCTTACACCTATAACTTTATACATCTGTGTAAGTATTTTTGTAGCTAGATTCTTTTAAGTAAAATTGCTGAGTCAAGTTATGTACACGTCATATGTTGATAAGTATTGCAAAATTGCCTTTCAAAAAAGGCCATAGCAGGCTGGGCGCGGTGGCTCAAGCCTGTAATCCCAGCACTTTGGGAGGCCGAGACGGGCGGATCACGAGGTCAGGAGATCGAGACCATCCTGGCTAACACGGTGAAACCGCGTCTCTACTAAAAAATACGAAAAACTAGCCGGGCGAGGTGGTGGGCGCCTGTAGTCCCAGCTACTGGGAGGCTGAGGCAGGAGAATGGCGTAAACCTAGGAGGTGGAGCTTGCAGTGAGCCGAGATCCGGCCACTGCACTCCAGCCTGGGCGACAGAGCAAGACTCCGTCTCAAAAACAAAACAAAACAAAAAAGGCCATAGTGATTTACACTTCATTAACAGTAAGATAAAATATTTTTCTATACCCTTGACCATCCTTGATAGATAGATACGTAAGTCTTCTAAATTTTTGCCAACATCATAAGAAAAAAACACGATGTCATTGTTTTAGTTCGTATTTAAATTTCTCAAATTTGTGTTTTTAACTAGTTTAGTTGAACATCTTTTCACAGCTACATTATATGTCAAATAAAAAAGTTTGTAAATTAGGTCGTATGCTATAAACCTTCAGCAAGAAAAAAGTGTACACAGAAGAAAGTGTGTAATTGTTTACCCCTCTTTTTCTGCATATGTTTGAAATAAAGTAACATAGTATATGAACTGATCATCTTTTCAGGTGCCTATAAAGAACTCCCAACTGGTAGACTTTAGCATCTGTTGGGATGATAGGCCAAGTGATATTTTTAATTTAAAATTTTTTTAGAGACAGGATCTCTATAGCTCAGGCTGGAGTGCAGTGACATGATCATAGCTCACGGTAACCTCGAACTCCTAGGCTCAGGTGATCCTTCTACAGCCTCTTGAGTAGTTGGGACTACAGGTGCACTACCATGCTCAGCTAATTATTTTTTAAAAGTTTATTTAAAGACGGGACCTTTCTATGTTGCCCAGGCTGATCTTGAACGCCAATCCTCAAGTGATCCTCCTGTGCCCGGTCCCAAGTGGCTCTTTTCTACCCTGCTATCTCACTTGTTATCTGGCTGAACAGGCTCAAGTCTGCCAGTGAGAGTGACTTAGTTTTGTGGACAGTTTTGTCATTCCTCAGTATGGTATGTATGTATGTGTGTGTGTATGTATGTATGTATTTATGACAGAGTCTCTTGTTGCCTAGGCTGGAGTGCACTGGCACAATCTTGGTTCACTGCAACCTCCGCCTCCCAGATTCAAGCAATTCTCTTGCCTCAGCCTCCCAAGTAGTTGGGATTACAGGCGCCTGCCACCACACCCAGCTAATTTTTGTATTTTTAATTGAAATAGGGTTTCACTATGTTGGCCAGGCTGGTCTTGAACTCCTGACTTCAGGTGATCTGCCTGCCTCAGCCTCCCAAAGTGCTGGGACTATAGGCATAAGCCACCACATCCGGCCCAGGATGTTATTTAATGTTTTGTTGAGACAAGATCTGACTCTGTCGCCCAGGCTGGAGTGCAGTGGTGCCATTTTGGCTCACTGCAACCACTGCCTGCCTGGCTCAGGTGATCCTCCCACCTCAGCCTCCTGAATAGCTGGGACCACAGTCATACACTACCACACCCGAGTAACTTTTTTATGTTTTTTTGTAGAGGCAGTGTTTCGCCATGTTGCCCCAGCTGGTCTCAAATTCCCGGACTCAAGCAATCCGCCCACTTTGGCCTCCCAAAGTGCTGGGTTTACAGGTGTGAGCCACCACGCCTGGCCTGGCAATTATCTTTGACTTTATAAATCTTTCTTATATTTTAGATAACTGATGTAGCTCACTATTTAATGTTTATCTGCCTTGATAACTCTTTATGTTGTGTTTATAGACCAGAGTCCCTGTAGACATATGTACTAATTGACCAGAATTACACAATAAAATTGCAGAGCTACATAGTAGCAGAATTGTAATTTGCCAGATTATTTTAATAGGTCAATACTGAAAGGATAATATTATTTGCTGACTTTTATTAAGACCTATATTAAGATTCTATAGTATTATATTTCTAAGGTTACAAGTTTTTTCTTTTTTTTTTTTTTTTTTTTTTGAGACGGAGTCTTGCTCTGTCACCCAGGCTAGAGTGCAGTGGCCGGATCTCAGCTCACTGCAAGCTCCGCCTCCTGGGTTCATGCCATTCTCCTGCCTCAGCCTCCTGAGTAGCTGGGACTACAGGCGCCTGCCACCTCGCCCGGCTAAGTTTTTTTTTTTTTTTTTGTATTTTTAGTAGAGACGGGGTTTCACTGTGTTAGCCAGGATGGTCTCGATCTCCTGACCTCGTGATCCACCCGTCTCGGCCTCCCAAAGTGCTGGGATTACAGGCTTGAGCCACCGCGCCTGGCCAAGTTTTTTCAAGAATAAAAATATATGTTTAATTATGAGGTTTACTGTTCATCCAAAGGTGTGATGTAAAATAAATTTACAGGTGTGATAAGATGGATTGAGTTACAATTTTTTAACCTCAGGATCTTTGATGGCTAGTTCCCAGCCCTAAGGTCATCTTATGTGTTCATATGCGGTAATGCTTTTTTCATTAGATTTTGCATTTCAATCACAGACATATTTGTCAAAAAAGATGAGGTAGGCTGGACACCATGACTCAACACCTGTAATCCCAGCACTTTGGGAGACCGAAGTGGGAGGATTGCTTGAGTCCAGGAATCTGATGCCAGCCTGGGCAACATAGTGAGACCCCATATCTACAAAAAAATTCAAAACTTAGCAAGGTGTGGTAGCACATATCTGCAATCCCAGCTACTCAGGAGGCTGAGGCAGGAGAATCGCTTGAACCCGAGAGGTGGAGGTTGCAGTGAGCCGAGATTGTGCCACTGCACTCCAGCCTGGGCGACAGGGCGAGACTCTGTCTCAAAAAAAAAAAAAAAAAAATCCCATTTCCTTTTTTATATCCACTCTAAAAATAAGCATATGATGAGCCAAGAACATCCACTAATGACCAGTTGTTACATCCTTTTATCTTGATGCCTTTGAACTCATTCCAAGTTATTGTGCTAACCTATTAAGCTGATTGTTCATGAAATAGAAATCAAAGCCAAGTATTTCACATTTTAAGTATATATTACAACCAGTTCTTGCCAGAAAATCAGAAGAGAGGGGATATGATATAGTCAAGAAAAATTATAAGAATACATTATAAATGAAATAAATGACAAGGAAATGACTGACAATGAAATGTATCTTTCCATTTATTCATAGTTAATTTTGATTCTTCAATTCTTCATTGAAATTTCTGAAATAAAAAAAATAAGTGTTACCACTTCACATCCACTAGGATGGCTATTACTAAAAAAAAAAAAAAAAAAAACCTCAGAAAATATCAAGTGTTGGCAAGAAACTGGAACTCTTGTGCATTGTTGATGAAATGTAAAATGGTTCAGTCATGGTGGAAAACAGTATGGTGGTTCCTAAAAATATTAAATATAGAATTACCACATGATCTAGCAACTCCACTTCCGGATGTATACCCAAAACAATAAACAATTTGAAGTAGGGATTTCAACAGATATTTGTATACCAGTGTTCATTGCAGCATTGTTCATAGTAGCCCAAAGGGTAGCAGCCCAAATGTCCATCAACAGATGCATGAATAAACACAATGCAGTATGAATATATATATATATGATATAATAGAACATTAGCTTTAAAAAGGAATGAAATTCTGACACATGATACTACATGGGTGAACTTTGAATGTGTTATGCTAAATGAAATAAGCCAGCCACAATAGGACAAATATTGTATGAGTTTACTTATGTGGAGTACCTAGGGTAGTTAAAATCATAGAGATATAAAGTAGTACCGTGGTTACCAGGGTCTGAGGGGGAGGGAGAATAGGGAGTTATTTTTTAATAGGTATAGAGTTTGAATTTGGGAAGATGAAAAAGTTCTGAAGATAGATGGTGGCGACGGTTGCACAACAATGTGTATATACTTAATTCCACTAAATTTTACATATAAAAATGGTTAAAATGGTAAATTTTATGTTATGTGTATTTTACCACAATTTTTTTTTTTTTTTTGAGACAGAGTCTTGCTCTTATAGCCCAGGCTGGAGGGCAATGCCACAATCTCGGCTCACTGCAACCTCCGCCTCCCAGGTTCAAGTGATTCTCCTGCTTCAGCCTCCTGAGTAGCTGGGATTACAGGCGCCAATCACCACACCCGGCTAATTTTTGTATTTTTAGTAGAGACAGGGTTTCGCCATGTTGGCCAGGCTGGTCTTGAACTCCTGACCTCGTGATCTGCCTGCCTCGGCCTCCCAAAATGCTGGGATTACAGGCATGAGCTACCATGCCCGGCCAATTTTTTTTTTTTTTTTTTTGAGACAGAGTTTTGCTCTTACTGCCCAAGCTGGAGTGCAATGGTACGAGCTCGGCTCACTGCAACCTCTCTCCTGTGTTCAGGTGATTCTCCTGCCTCAGCCTCCCAAGTAGCTGGGATTACAGGTATGCGCCACCATGCCTGGCTAATTTTTTGTATTTTTAGTAGAAACGGGGTTTTACCGTGTTAGCTAGGCTGATTTGGAACTCCTGACCTCAGGTGATCGCCCGCCTCAGCCTCCCTGAGTGCTGGGATTACAGGTGTGAGCCACTGTGCCCGGCCATTTTACCACAATTTAAAAAATGTTATTTATTTATTTAAGAATTTATTTATTAAGATGGAGTCTCACTCTGTCACCCAGGCTGGAGTGCAGTGGCACGATCTCGACTCACTGCAAGCTCCACCCCCCAGGTTCACGCCATTCTCCTGCCTTAGCCTCCTGAATAGCTGGGACTACAGGTGCCCACCACCATGCCCAGCTAATTTTTTTGTATTTTTAGTAGAGACAGGGTTTCACCAGGTTAGCCAGGATGGTCTCGATCTCCTGACCTTGTGATCCACCCGCCTCGGCCTCCCAAAATGCTGGGATAACAGGTGTGAGCCACTGTGCCTGGCTAAGAAATCTTTTTTAAAAAGTGTCTGCCTTTCTCAGAAAATAGTCATTTTGCTATAGCCCATACATATTTTGAGAGAAAAGACAAATGTATAAAACTATGTGTGAGGAAAATCATCTCTGACTTCTACTGAGTATTCTGAACTTAAAGAATACAACTTAAAGAATAGCAGCAAAACTTATTGGACATATCCATTTATAATAGGACATTGCAGCCATGACTTTATAGGGCAAACACTGGGGAAAATTCAATGATGGGAAGAACAAAGTGGAAGTCGGTAGTTTTTCTTCTTTGTTCTGTGATATGGTCCAGACTCTTTCCTCACAGACAATGGAAACATGGTAGAAACTCTCTACCATGGTTGGTCAGTTGAAGAAGGGAATCATAAAAATTATGTAAATATAGCCTAGTCATTTTTTTTTAAAACCTAAAACATATGTTCATTTATTCTCCAATATTTATTTGTATTTATTTTATGCTTATTTTTATTTTTTTGGAGATGGAGTCTTGCTTTGTTGCCCAGGCTGGAGTGCAGTGGCGTGATCTTGTCTCACTGCAACCTCTGCCTCCCGGGTTCAAGCAATTCTTCTGCCTTAGCGTCCCGAGTAGCTCGGACCACAGACGCACGCTGCCACGCCCAGCTAATTGTTTGTATTTTAATAGAGACAGGGTTTCACCGTGTTGCCCAGACTGGCCTCGAACTCCTGAACTCAGGCAGTCTGCCACCTTGGCCTCTCAAAGTGCTAGGATTACAGGCGTGATCCACTGTGCTTGGCCTTATTCTCCAATATTTATATGTAGGGCCACAACCTTTTCTATGCGTATGGGTCCTTTGGAATTCTTCGTCTCCTTCCTTGTATAAACCACACACATACTGCTTAATTCTAGATTTCTAATTTCTAGTTTGGCTTTATTAAAATAGAGAACAAATTTAAGAGATGAGAATTCTTTTAGGTTTTTATTATTACCCCCCAATCTTTTAAAGTTGCTTCATGTACAGCTATTTTAGCAGTAACTTTGCTACTCACCTTATCGAACATTCCTAATGCATTCAACTTTGTTTTCATAGAGAGAACAACTCTCCTTCATGCTGTTATTTAATCAGTGTACGTAATATTTAATTAAATCACTTGGCCATGAGAAGTTCAGTGAACATAAACAGCTTGAGGGCAAACACAGCTGAATCACCAACAGTTCTACTGGTGGGAACAAGAAGTGTGCATCTAAGTGCTAAGCGTGCTGTGGGCATCTCAATATTTTAGTGATAGAAAAGAGACCATCAGTTAACCCATTGGAGGTTGGTTAAGATAACTTTTTGCAGCGTGTAAAATATGCTTTTTCTTAATGTATCCTAACATTTTTCTTGTCTGAAAATGGAGATCTACATCGTTGTTTTTAATGGCCACATGGTATTTATTATACATGCATTAGGCTGGGTTCTTACTTGAACACAGCATAAAGCAGTTCTGGCTCGCTTAACCAGAAATGGAATTTATTGGTTAGGCTATTTGGATTGCTTATAGAGACAACAGAAGTCAATCAGAGTCAGCCAGGCTTGGAAAATAGGAAGGAACACAATGAGACTAAAACAGGCCAAGGACGTGCCCCAAGAAGTCTAGTGAGGACCTCTTCACTGGCATTGGCTTTCTCAGGACTTTTGCCAGTGCCACTGCTGGCATCTTGACTGTGTTCTTGCCTGTGCTGAGAATTATCTCTATCTGTCCTTGTGTATTCATGTCACTTTCTAATGATTCAAAATCCTGGGCAGAAGTGTCTGACTAGCCAAGTCTAGAATCATTTAGCAGCATCTCAGCTTCAAGGGGACAGGGAAAAGGAATATCTGTCTCCTCCCTTCTCCCTTCCTCCCACAACACACACACTTCGGCTTTAATAATGGGAGTCAGGATTGTACTGTTTATTTCCAAGACGCTTGTGGTGGGGGCATTTTCTTGACATGGGATGTGTGTTTGAATGCTGGGTAGCCAAAAATATGGCAACTGTTATACTGTGATGCACTAGAGTTTAATTAATATCCTATTGTAAAAAATTTAGATCGTTTCCAGTTTTGTTCTGTTTAAAGCCACATAGTAATGGACATGTGAGCAATCTACTAGGGGGAATAAGGTATCTTAGCTGTTTTAATTATTATTTTAATTGTAATTTTAACTGTTTTAATTTAGATTTTAAAAGTTATTAGTGAGGTGGAGTAACTTCATGTGTATTGGAATTTTGGTTTTCTTATTTTGTCAATTGTCTGTCATATATATTTTTTGAGATATAATTTAACATACCATAAATTCATTATTTAAAAAATGTCGTCCGGGCGCAGTGGCTCACGCCTGTAATCCCAGCATTTTGGGAGGCTGAGGCTGGTGGATCACGAGGTCGGGAGATCGAGACCATCCTGGACAACATGGTGAAACCCCGTCTCTACTAAAAATACAAAAATTAGTCCGGTGTGGAGGTGCACGCCTATAGTCCCAGCTACTTGGGAGGCTAAGCCAGGAGAATCACTTGAACCTGAGAGGCAGAGGTTGCAGTGAGCCAAGATCACGCCACTGCACTCCAGCCTGGTGACAGAGCGAGACTCTGTCTCAAAAAAGAAAAAAATTTAAAAAAAATTTTAAAAAGGTCAAATTCAGTGATTTCTAGTATGTTCACAAACTTGTGCAACTATCATCACTATCTAATTACAGAATATTGTTATTACTCCAAAAAGAAACTCCGTGCATATTTTTTTTCGATAGGTCCACTTTTATTCAATCTATTTCTTTAAAGCTAATATTAAGGTTTCAGTAAGTTACTCTGCAGGTGGTATTAGGGTATATGTAAGGCTTCTCTGATTAACCCTTTGGCTTTTATTAATTATACTTTTAAGTTCTAGGGTACATGTGCACAACGTGCAGGTTTGTTACATATGTATACATGTGCCATGTTGGTGTGCTGCACCCATTAACTCATCATTTACATTAGGTATATCTCCTAATGCTATCCCTCCCCACTCCCCTGACCCCACGACAGGCCCCAGTGTGTGATGTTCCCCTTCCTGTGTCCAAGTATTCTCATTGTTCAATTCCCACCTATGAGTGAGAACATGCAGTGTTTGGTTTTTTGTCCTTGTGATAGTTTGCTGAGAATGATGATTTCCAGCTTCATCCATGTCCCTACAAACGTCATGAACTCATCCTTTTTTATGGCAGCATAGTATTCCATGGTGTATATGTGCCACATTTTCTTAGTCCAGTCTATCATTGATGGACATTTGGGTTGGTTCCAAGTCTGCTATTGTGAATAGTGCCGCAGTAAACATACGTATGCGTGTGTCTTTATAGCAGTGTGATTTATAATCCTTTGGGTGTATACTCAGTAATGAGATGGCTGGATCAAATAGTATTTCTAGTTCTAGATCCTTGAGGAATCGCCACACTGTCTTCCACAATGCTTGAACTAGTTTACAGTCCCACCAGCAGTGTAAAAGTGTTCCTATTTCTCCACATCCTCTCCAGCACCTGTTGTTTCCTGATTTTTTAATGATCACCATTCTAAGTGGTGTGAGATGATATCTCATTGTGGTTTTGATTTGCATTTCTCTGATGGCCAATGATGAGCATTTTTTCATGTGTCTGTTGGCTGCATAAATGTCTTCTTTTGAGAAGTGTCTGTTCATCTTCTTCACCCACTTTTTGATGGGGTTGTTTTTTTCTTGTAAATTTGTTTGAGTTCTCTGTAGATTCTGGATATTAACCCTTTGTCACATGAGTAGATTGCAAAAATTTTCTCCCATTCTGTAGGTTGCCTGTTCACTCTGATGGCAGTTTCTTTTGCTGTGCAGAAGCTCTTTAGTTTAATTAGATCCCATTTGTCAATTTTGGCTTTTGTTGCCATTGCTTTTGGTGTTTTAGACATGCCCATGCCTGTGTCCTGAATGGTATTGCCTAGGTTTTCTTCTGGGGTTTTTATGGTTTTAGGTCTAACATTTAAGTCTTTAATCCATGTTGAATTAATTTTTGTATAAGATGTAAGGAAGGGATCCAGTTTCAGCTTTCTACTTATGGCTAGCCAGTTTTCTCAGCACCATTTATTAAATAGGGAATCCTTTCCCCATTTCTTGTTTTTGTTAAGTTTGTCAAAGATCAGATGGTTGTAGATGTGTGGTATTATTTCTGAGGGCTCTGTTCTGTTCCATTGGTCTATATCTCTGTTTTGGTACCAGTACCATGCTGTTTTGGTTACTGTAGTCTTGTATTATAGTTTGAAGTCAGGTAGCATGATGCCTCCAGCTTTGTTCTTTTGACTTAGGATTGTCTTGGCAATGCGGGCTCTTTTTTGGTTCCATATGAACTTTAAAGTGGTTTTTTCCAATTCTGTGAAGAAACTCATTGGTAGCTTGATGGGGATGGCATTGAATCTATAAATTACCTTGGGCAGTATGGCCATTTTCACGATATTGATTCTTCCTATCCATGAGCATGGTATGTTCTTCCATTTGTTTGTGTCCTCTTTTATTTCGTTGAGCAGTGTTTGTAATTATTCTTGAAGAGGTCCTTCACATCCTTTGTAAGTTGGATTCCTAGGTATTTTATTCTCTCTGAAACAATTGTGAATGGGAGTTCACTCATGATTTGCCTCTCTGTTTGTCTGTTATTGGTGTATATGAATGCTTGTGATTTTTGCACATTAATTTTGTATCCTGAGACTTTGCTGAAGTTGCTTATCAGCTTAAGGAGATTTTGGGCAGAGATGATGGGGTTTTCTAAATATACAATCATGTCATCTGCAAACAGGGACAATTTAACTTCCTCTTTTCCTAATTGAATACCCTTTATTTCTTTCTCCTGACTGATTGCCCTGGCCAGAACTTCCAACACTATGTTGAACAGGAGTGGTGAGAGAGGGCATCCCTGTCTTGTGCCAGTTTTCAAAGGGAATGCTTCCAATTTTTGCCCATTCAGTATGATATTGACTGTGGGTTTGTCATAAATAGCTCTTATTATTTTGAGAGACATCCCGTCAATCCCTAATTTATTGAGAGTTTTTAGCATGAAGGGCTGTGGAATTTTGTCAAAGACCTTTTCTTCATCTATTGAGAGAATCATGTGGTTTTTGTCTTTGGTTCTGTTTATAAGCTGGATTATGTTTATTGATTTGCATATGTTGAACCAGCCTTGCATCCCAGGGATGAAGCCCACTTGATCATGGTGGATAAGCTTTTTGATGTGCTACTGGATCCGGTTTGCCAGTATTTTATTGAGTATTTTTGCATCGATGTTCATCAGGGATATTGATCTGAAATTCTCTTTTTTTGTTGTGTCTCTGCCAGGCTTTGGTATCAGGATGATGTTGGCCTCATCAAATGAGTTAGGGAGGATTCCCTCTTTTTCTATTGATTGGAATAGTTTCAGAAGGAATGGTACCAGCTCCTGCTTGTACCTCTGGTAGAATTTGGCTGTGAATCCTTCTGGTCCTGGACTTTTTTTGGTTGGTAGGCTATTAATGATTGCCTCAATTTCAGAGCCCGCTATTGGTCTGTTCAGGAATTCAACTTCTTCCTGGTTTAGTCCTTGCGATAGTTTTCTGGTTTTGTGTGTGTGTCCAGGAATTTATTGATTTCTTCTAGATTTTCTAGTTTATTTGCGTAGATGTGTTTATAGTAGTCTCTGATGGTAGTTTGTATTTCTGTGGGATCAGTGGTGATATCCCCTTTATCATTTTTTATTGCATCCATTTGATTCTTCTGTCTTTATATGTTTTTGCAGTTTGTTTACATGGTGGTTTTGCCACACAAAATTTTAAAATTTCATTTAATTACATTTTAATCTCTTTTCCTTTACAGTTTCTGTTTTGGCTTGCTTAGAAATGCTTTCCCTACCCCATGTTTTGTTGTTGTTAGGTAATATTTATTTTCATATTTTCTAGTATTTTTTACTTTTTATTTTTACATCTTGTTCTTTAACTTGAAGTTAATTTAAAGATTATAAGATGGGTTCTAAAAATGTTCACAATTGTTAAATGTTTAGCGTATTATCCCAGCACCACTTACTGATTTCCTCAGTGATTTGAATTGCTGCCCTTGTTATATACTGAATTCTTATATACACACATATGTACGTTTCTGGAACTTTCTGTTCTGTTGCAAGGATCTTTCTGTTCTGACATCAGCACAAGACCTTTTTTTTTTTTTTTTGAGATGGAGTGTCGCTCTGTTACCCAGGAGTGCGGTGTCGCAGTCTCGGCTCACTGTACCCTCTGCCTCCCAGGTTCAAGTGATTCTCTTGCCTCAGCCTTCCAAGTAGCTTGGACTACAGGCATGCACCACCATGCCCAGCTAATTTTTGTATTTTTTAGGTAGAGACGGGTTTCGCCATGTTGGCCAGGCTGGTCTCGAACTCCTGACCTCAGGCAATCCGCCCACCTTGGCCTCCCAAAGTGCTGGGATTATAGGCGTGAGCCTGGCCAATACTTTTTTTAAATAAACTATTTTTTAGTGTAATTTTAGGTCCACAGCAAAATTGAGCAGAAGGTACGGTATGTAGCCTTTTCAGATTGGCTTCTTTCACTTAGTAATGCACATTTAAGTTTCCTCCATTGATAGCTCATCTTTAATGTGTGTACTGAATAGTATTTGATTGCCTTGCTGCACTACAGTTTATTTATCCATTCACCTACTAAAGGGTATCTTGGTGGCTTCCAAGTGTCAGCAATTTTGAATAAAGTTGCTATAAACATCTGTGTGTGATTTTGGTGTAGACATAAGTTTTCAACTCTTTTGGGCAGATACCAAGCAGTGCAATTGCTGGATTGTATGGTAAATTATATTTAGTTCTGTAAGTAACTGCCCAACTGTCTTCCAAAGTGGCTGTACTATTTTGCATTTCCACTAGCATTAAATGAGCATTCCTAATGCTCCACATCCTCTTCAGCATTTGGTGTTGTCAGCATTCTGGATTTTGGCCATTCTACTAATAATAGATATGTAGCAGTGTCTCATCATTGTTTTAATTTTCATTTCCCTGATGACGTACGATGTGGGGCGTCTTTTCATATGCTTATATATTATCTGTATATCTTCTTTGGTGAATTGTCTTTTAAGGTCCTTAGCCCATAACATCATGTTGTTTTCTTAGCACAAGACTTTTTAATAATTAAAACTTTTAAAGACTCTTTTAATGTCTGGTTGGGTAATTAGCATTTAGCATCATTATTTTTTAGTAATGACTTTTATAAAATTAATGGTATACTCGAAATGGTTGGCGAAACTGAGTTGTCCTTTTGAGCCTCACCAAACTTTTATTGTTTTCTTGTAGTTTACTTTTAACAAGTTATGACAGATATAAAATAAGTGTTTTTTCTTTTTCCTTTTTTTTTTTTTTGATAGTCTTGCTCTGTTGCCCAGGCTGGAGTGCAGTGGCCTGATCTCGGCGCACTGCAACGTCTGCCTACTAGGCTCAAGTGATCCTCCCACCTCAGCCTCCTGAGTAGCTGGGACTACAGGGGTGCACCACCGTGCTCAGCTAATTTTTGTATTTTTCGTGGAGACACGGTTTCACTATGTTTCCCAGGCTGGTCTCGAACTCTTGGGCTCAAGCACTCCACCCGCCTCAACCTCCCAAAGTGCTTGGATTATAGGCATGAGCCACCATGTCTAGCCTGTCTTTTCAACTTATTCAACATAAGTGGTTAAATACTGACAGTTATTTTAGTTTTCATAGGCATTTAATGTTTTTGCATTTGTTAGTTTTGGCACTATTTTGCCTTAGAAGTAAAATCGTAAGATGGATGTTTCCCTATGAATAAAGCAATAACATTACAGGCAGTTCTTGATTTAGACATAGATTGTGTCTGACAAGTTGAATCAGGTGATTTAAAAATAAATTTTCTTTTCTTTTTAATATTTTTACATTTGGTGGTACGTGTGCTTGTTTGTTACATGGGTATTACATGTGTAATCAGGTGATTGTTTTGATGAGGGAGAAGAAGCATTCCAATCACCAAATAGCCTTCAGAGACTCTAAGATTCCTGCACCAAGACCATATTTAACACGTAACATTGTTGAAAAGCAACTGACTCATTTGTAATTTCAAATAGTTGAATTCTACTTCCCCATTCCTTCCTGAGATAATGATAACTGCCTTGCAAGAAAAGTTCCGCACACACTAAAAACATGTTTCTACCTTTTGTCTGTTATTGACATGGCAGCACTTGCTTAGCCCCTGTTGGAAAGGGACATAGATACTTGAGGCATATTTCTGACTTTTGGGGAACCTGTTTCTACCTGTGTTTATTGCAGGGTATCGGTATTTTTCAAGCATTCTCTCCACACCACTCTCACCTTTGGCTGGTTTTACTTCATGACTTTTGCAAACCTTGCCCTGTTAAGTTAATCCTTTTGAGGTTATTGTTATCTTTGGACTCCAGTCTGAATTGACTGTATGAACATAGATAAGTTTCAACTTTAGCTTCCTTAATTTTAAAAGATTATGATTCTATTTACATAGCAGGATTGTTGTGAGATGCATGCAGTGCTATAGAAATCTGAAGTATCTGTATTGTTATCATAGGACAGCTTATTTGTAGAGATGCTATGACTAGTCTAGGAGTCACAAAAATGGCCAGTGAAGTACATTGCCTTTTAATTTGAATGTTCTGTTCTTTTTCGACCTTATTAATGTGTTTAAGTATTGCTAACTTATCTTTTAGGAATGGTCAAATGAAAAAAACTGTTATTTATTTTATTTATTTTTCCCGAGATGGAGTCTCACTGTGTCGCCCAGGCTGGGATGCAGTCGTGTGATTTTGGCTCACTGCAACCTCTGCCTCCCGGGTTCAAGCAATTCTTCTGCCTCACTCTCCGAGTAGCTGGGATTACAGGCATGTGCCACCACGCCTGGCTAATTTTTGTATTTTTAGTAGAGATGGGGTTTCACCATATTGGCCAGGCTGGTCTCGAACTCCTGATGTCGTGATCTGCCCACTTTGGCCTCCCAAAGTGCTGGGATTACAGGCGTGAGCAACTGTGCCTGACAAGAACTGTTGTTTTTTAATATATACCTGCCTACTTCAGCTGTTTCATCTGGAATCTTAGTCCTCTGTTTATATAATACTGGTTGTTTGATGAAAGAAATTAGACACTCAGTATTTTGGAAACAGGTTAATAAGATTAATTTTCATTTTAAAGGTTTATACAATTTAAAAGAAAAGGATGCATTATATAAGATAATAGAGAAGCTAATGCTTTCCCCTTTTGTTTTCATTTTAGAGGTGGTAGTGATTTTAAATAAAAGTGAATGGGTAGGAAAAAAATTAATTGATCTGGAAATATTATATAGATACCTTGAAGACAACTAGTTGAATGTTATTTGCATAGCTAGAAATCATCTATTTATTAATAAAATAGGCATGTTTTTATAGCCTCGGTATAATAAAACAGGTTATTTGGGCTTTTTATATATGTGAATTTATCATTGGTCTTACTTATTGAATTATTTCAGTTTCAGTAACTTTTCTCTTAATTTCTGCATACTTCCTATTTTTTTTTTCTTTTTCATTTCCCATTAAAATGAGAAAATGAGCTGGCTTTATGAGATGAAATAATTTAGGCCTACAATGAGTATAGGTAGTACTATAACATACCTGTATATTCACTACCCAGCCTAAGAAGTTAAACATTGAATATATAGTTGCATTTCCCCTTTGTGCTCCTCTTAAGTCGCTCCTCTCCTCTCTCCCACCTCAGTCTATTGAATTTGGAGTTTATCATGTCTGTGCACATTTTTGTATTTTTACTATTTTATATTTTCACAACTATATATGTATGCATACAAAAACAATGTATAACATTGTTTTATGTTTTTAAACCTTTGTATCCTTTTTTTGGACATAACATCAGCATTTTATTTTTTATTCATAAACATTGTTTTATTTTGTCTTGCATATTTTAAAATGTATTAGATGGTGTCAAACTATCACTTTGTCATTTGCGTTTTTCTTAGAGCATTGTTTTCTTAGAATAATGTTTCTTAGAACATTTTTCTTAGAACATTGTTTTCTTAGAACATGCATTTATGTATCAACATATATTGATACATAAAAATACTTCTAGTTCATTTGTTTTTAAAATTATTTTTATGGCACATTATAATTATTCATATTTATGGGGGACAATTTTATGTTTTGATACATCTACATGTTGTACAAAGATCAAATCAGGGTATTTAGTATATCTATCACCTTATACATTTATCAGTGCTTTGTGATGAGAACATTCAAAAGCCTCTCATCTAGCTATTTTGTAATGTATAATACCTTAATGTTAACCATCCTCAACCTACTGTGCAATAAAAACACCAGAACTTATTCCTTCTATCTAAATGTGACCTTGTACCCATTTACCAACCTCTTTCCATCCTTCCCTCCCCGTCCTTCCCTCTGGTAACCACTGTTCTACTCTATGACATCAATCTTTTTTTTTTTTTTTTTTTTTTTAATTCCACATGAGCAAGATCATGTGGTATTTGTCTTTTTGTATTTGGCTTATTTCACTTAACATGATGTCTTCCAGGTCCATCCATGTTGTGACAGATGGCAGAATTTTATTCTTTTTTATGGCTGAATAATATTCCATGTATATATATACACCACATTTTGTTTATCCATTTATCCATTGTTGGACATGGATTGATTCCATATTTTGGCTATTGTAAATACTGCTGCAATAAACATGGAAGTGCAGATAATCTCTTCACCATAACAATTTCATTTCCTTTGAATAAATACCCAGTAGTAGGATTGCTGGATCATATGGTAGTTCAATTTTCAATTTTTTGAGGAATCACCATACTGTTTCCCATAGTGGCCATACTAATTTACAATCCCACCAACTGTGTATAAGTGTTCCCTTTTCTCCGTATCGTCACCACCCCTCTTTTCTTTTGTTATTTTGATAGTAACCATTCTAACTGGAGTGAGTTGGTATCTCCTTGTGGTTTTCATTTGCATTTTCCTGGTGATCAGTGGTATGGATTGGATCTGTGTCCTGGCCAAATCTCATGTTAAAATGTAATCCCCAGTGTTGGAGGTGGAGCCCAGTGGGAAGGGTTTGGAACATGGGGGCATATCCCTCATGAATGGCTTTGCACTATCCCCTTGGTGATAAGTGAGTTCACATGGGTTGTTTAAAAGTGTGTGGCACCTCCCATTCTCTCTCTCTTGCTCCCACATCACCTTCCACCATGAACAAAAGCTCCTTGAGGCTTCACTGGAAGCTGAGCAGATGCTGACACCATGCTTGTACAGCCTGCAGAACTGTGTGTCAATTAAACCTCTTTTCTTTATCAATTACCCAGTCTCAGTTATTTCTTAGTTTTCTTTTCTTTTTTTTTTTTTAATGGACACAGGGTCTTGCTCTTTCACCTAGGCTGGAGTGCAGTGGCCCAGTCACAGCTTACCAGAGCCTTGACCTCTTGGGCTTATGTGATCCTCCCACCTCAACCCCCGGGTAGCTGGGAATACAGGTGTATGCCACTACACCTGGCTAACTTGTATTTTTTGTAGAGACGGAGTTTTGTCATGTTGCCCAGGCTTATCTCAGACTCCAGGGCTCAGGCATTCTGCCTGCTTTGGCATTCCAAAGTAGTAGGATTACAGGTGTGAGCCACTGCCCCGGCCAGGTATTTCTTTATAGCAATACAAGAGCCGCCTAACACAATTAGTGATGTTGAGTGTTTTTTCATGTGCTTATTGGGTATTTGTATGTCTTCTTTTGAGAAATGTCTATTAAGGTCTTTTGGTCATTTTTTAGTTGGGTTATTTTGCGTTAAGTTCTTTATATATTCTGGATATTAACCCCTTGATAAATGTATAGTTTGTAAATATTTTCTCCCATTCTGTAGATTGTCTCTTTACTTTGTTAATTGTTTCCTTTGCTGTGCAAAAGCTTTTCAGTTTTATGTAATCCCATTTGTCTACTTTTGATTCGTTGTCTGTGCTTTTGAGGTCCATTCAAAACTTCCTTGCTAAGCCCAATGCTGTAAAGCATTTCCTCTATGTTTTCTTCTAGTAGTTTCATAGCTTCAGATTTTATATTTAAGCATTGAATCCATTTTGAGTAGATTTTTGTATGTGGTGAGAGGTAGGGGTCTAGTCTCATTCTTCTGCATGTGGCTGTTCAATTTTCTCAGCACCACTTATTGAAGAGAGCAGTGGTGTTTGATATGGTTTGAATGTTTGTCCTTTCCAAATCTCATGTTGAAATGTGATTCCCAATGTTGGAGGTGGGACTTGTGAGAGGCAATTGGATCATGGGGGAAAATCCTTCATGACTGGTTTGGTTGGCACCATCTCCTTGGTGATAAGCAAGATATTGTGTGCTTTTTTTTTTTTTTTTTTCCCCCCATCTCTTACAGGAAGGAGAAATCTGGTTGTTTAAAAGATTCTGGGACCTCCCCCTGGTCTCTCTTGCTCATTCTCTTGCCATGTGACATGCTGGCATACCTTCGCCTTCTGCCATAATTGTAAGCTTCCTGAGGCCCTCACAAGAAGCAAATGCCAGCATCATGCTTCTGTATAGCCGGTACAACCATGAGCCCAAATAAATTTTCTTTTCTTTATAAATTGCCCAGTCTCAGGTATTTCCTTATAGTGATGCAAAAATGGACTAACAGTATTCTTAGTACCTTTTTTTGAAAATCAGATGGCTGTAGGTGCATGAATTTATTTTTGGGCTCTATTCTGTTCCATTGTGTATGTGCCTGTTTTTATACCAGTACTATGCTGCTTTGATTACTATAGCCTTGCAACATATTTTCAAGTCAGCTAGTGTGATGCCTCCAGCCTTGTTCTTTTTGCTTCAGATCACTTTGGCTATTTGGGGACTTTTGTCATTCCATATGAATTTTAGGATAGTTTTTTCCTATGTGAAGACTGTCATTGATATTTTTATAGGGATTGCATTAAATCTGTAGATTACTTTGGGTACTATGGCCATTTTAAAAATATTAATTCTTCCAATCCATGAACGTGGGATAGCTTTTCATTTGTTTGTGTCATCTTCAATTTCTTTCATCGACATTTTTTAGTGGTTTTTTTTTTTTTTTTTTTTTTGGAGACAGAGTCTCACGCTGTCACCCAGGCTGGAATGCAATGGCATGATCTCAGCTCACTGCAATCTCTGCCTCCAGGGTTCAAGTGATTCTCCTGCCTCAGCCTCCCAAATAGCTAGGATTACAGGCATGCACCATCATGCCCAGCTAATTTTGTATTTTTAGTAGAGATGGGGTTTCTCCATGTTGGCCAGGCTGGTCTCGAACTCCTGACCTCAGGTGATCTGCTCACCTCAGCCTCCCAAGATGCTGGGATTACAGGCGTGAGCCACTGCACCCAGCCAGTGTTTTATAGCTTTTAGTGTAGAGGTATTTCGCCTCCTTGGTTAAGTTTATTCCTAAGTATCTTTTTTTTTTATAGCAATTGTAAATGGAATTTTTTTTTTCAGGTGGTTTGCTATTAGCATATAGAAACACTGCTGATTTTAATAAGTTAATTTTGTATCTGTGACTTTACCAAATTTATTTTTTTATTTGATTATTCTTTTCTTTTCTTTTCTTTTCTTTTTTTTTGAGATGGAGTCTCACGGTGTCACCCAGGCTGGAGTGCAGTGGCGCGATCTCGGCTCACTGCAAGCTCCGCCTCCCAGGTTCACGCCATTCTCCTGCCTCAGCCTCGTGAGTAGCTGGGACTACAGGCGCCCACCACCATGCCCGGCTGATTTTTTGTATTTTTAGTAGAGATGGGGTTTCACCGTGTCCTAGGATGGTCTCCATCTCCTGACCTCGTGATCCGCCCACCTCGGCCTCCCAAAGTACTGGAATTACAGGTGTGAGCCACCGCGCCCGGCCCCAAATTTATTTTTTAGTTATGTCTTTCAGTAGATATTTTAGAGTTTTCTGTATATAAGATCATGCCACCTGCAAACAGGGACAATTTGACTTTCTTCTGAAACTTTTTTTTCTAAACTATGTTTATGGGATTTATCCTTGTTGCTACTTGTAGTTCTGCTTCAAGCTTTCTCATTCTCAGTGCTATAGACATTTGGGGCCAGACAATTCTTTGTTGTGAGGGACTTTCTTGTCCATTACAGGATGATTGGCAGTATCCATGGCCTCTATGCACCAGATGCCGGTAGTACTCCCTTGCTGCACTCTGAGTTGTGACAACCAAAAGTGTCTCCAGGCATTTTGAAATGTCCTGTTGGTGGTGACATCACCCCTTTTCTCAGTGGGAATCACAACTCTAGTTCATTCATTTTAACTTCTATATCATGTTTCATTATAAATATACCACAACCAGTTTTTTCATTTCCTTGTTGGTGGACATCTAGATTACTTCCAAAGTTTTATCTATTAGCAACATTGTTGCAATGAGCATTTTTGTTCTTGTTTCCTTGTGCACATGTGTGAGACTCTATCTAGGGTACTATGCTTAGGAGAGAAAATGTTGAGTTTTAGTATATGCATATTTTTAACTGTACCAGCTATCACGAGGCAGTTTCCATAATTGTACTAATTTATACTCTAACCAGTGGAACAAGAGAGATCCCATTTCTCCATATCCTCACCAACACTTGGTATTGTCAGATTTTGAGATTTTTATCTACCTGATGGAGGTGCATTATATTCATTGTGGTGCTAATTTGAATTTACTTGATTACCACAAGGATCACAAATTGTGCAGATAGAGTTGTATCCAAAAAAGAATTAAGGCTGGGCGTGGTGGCTCATGCCTGTAATCCCAGCACTTTGGGAGGCCGAGGCGGGTGGACCACTTGAGGTCAGGAGTTCAAGATCAGCTTGGCCAACATGGTGAAACCCCATCTCTAGTAAAAATACAAAAATTACCCGGGCCTGGTGGCATGTGCTTTTAGTCCCAGCTACTCAGGAGGCTGAGGCAGGAGAATCACTTGAACCTGGGACGTGGAGGTTGCAGTGAGCTGAGACTGTGCCACTGCACTCCAGCCTGGGTGACAGAACAAGACTCTGTATCAAGAAACAAAAACAAAAACAACAGCAAAAAAAAAAAAATTAAATCTTACTGCATGATTATTGAGAATACAGGAGCCTTTCCCAAATTATAAGTGCTGATTATTTTAGGGGAATTTTAGAATGATGTTTGCGCTTCTGTGACCAGCTTTAAGAAGTGGTTTTGAACAATCAGACTTCATATGTGCCATGTTTTGTACTCAATTTCTGTAGTTTGTTTCCAAACCAGAGATGATCATCTAGTCATAATATTGTACTTCCTCTTAGAAAATGATATTACTAATGGTGATTACCATCTCTGCTTAGGGAATGGCTCAAAACATAGTAATAACTTGAAGTTATTTCCCTCAGTGTTGTTGGATGCTTTTGTTCTCAGAGTCACTCATCACTAATAGCTGGATGCCAATTTTGTCTCTTTGATACTGTGGTTTCCCAGAAGCCTGCATTTTTTTTTTCCATACCATATGAAACTGTTTATGATCTTACTCTGTTTTCCGAGTCATTTTGCTGAATGCAATGGGATGTTACAAAAGATATTCCTGGTTTTGTACCTATGTTTAAGACATTTAAAATGAAGAAGATGGACATAAAATATATAACAAAGTCAATTAGAGTTGTGTGTATATGTAATAAAGTAGTGAGAGTGAGATGGAATTCCTCTGAGGTTTCACATGTAAAGTCCAATTTAAGTAGAGTTATGAAAAAATCAATGCAGGTGAATTACGAAAGCAGAAATAAATATGTATTCAGAGTTGATATGACTTAAATTAAGATGTAGTGGGAAAAGTGGCTTCATTAATATAATTTTTGTTTGTGCTCACACATTGTGGATTTCTCAATACTTACTTCCTGGGTGAATGATCCAGTGCCCTTCTGCCTGACTCATCTCTCTCAGTTCCTCAGTAAGCCTGAGAGTTAGTCCAGTGCTTTGGTCTGGGACATACCCCGTGATAAAACTGTATTTCAATCTTACATTCCTCAACAGGTAAACTAGCCTTCACCTACCAAAGGTATTGTCTTCTAAAAGTTTGTTGCCAATTCTGTTTGTTGAATCTGATGTTTTCCCATAAAACGATTTAGTCAACTCTGGTAATCTTGCTAGATCAGCCCTCACAAGCCCCGTTTGACCCATAAGATACAGGAGCAAGTTTGAGTTCTGTGTTCTGGAGGTAGACAGTCAAAGCTATAAGAACAATAAGGAAGAGTTTCCTTTTTTAGGCTCAGGACTATCCTTAGATAAAATTTTGATAGGATCTATTTGTTTTAGACATTCTTCTACTTCCATTTTTATACCCTTGTACTGCTTACCACTGACCCCCTCCCAGGTCCCTAATACCTTCATGCTTGCCTTAAGTACTCCATCTTGGACTCACCACCTGAACTCATCCTATTTGTCCTTTGCTCCCAAGCCTGCCTTTCCTGTCCTATCTGGGCTTTTGTTCTCTTGTAGTAACTGACCTTACGTAGGTATTAAGAGAGATAATTCCAACTATCATCCCCCTGATTATCAAAAAAGAGTTTATATTTTAAAAAGAAGATACAATGGATGTTAAGAAAACTGACCTTCAAAAAGTCACTTCATGGGGGAAAAGAGATATGGAAGGAGCTATTCTAGATTAAATGAGGCAAAAGAGACATAAAACCAAATGCAGTGTGTGAACCTTGTGAGGGTCCTGAATAGTAAAACTGGACTTCTTCCTACTTGAAAACTTATACACAAAAGGCACTATCAAGAGAATGGAGGATTTGGGTACAAGCGGTTGAAAGATGGTTTGTATGCTCTGGGCGGATTCTGCCGTCCCAGTGAGGCTGGAAAATAGGGTCTGGAGGCAGGAACATAAGGCTGATTCACACTTCAGCTATGACAGGAAATATCCTCCCATGGAGCATAGGCCAAGTAAATGACTTTGTAACTTTACTTCATCCTCTCCTTTTACATAGGGTGTACTCCAAGTAGAGGGTATTTAAACTCACAAAAACTCTTTAAGAGGGCCTTTTGAGCCCCTGTGCTCAGGCCTGCTCCCATACTGTGGCATGTACTTTCATTTTCAATAAATCCCTTCATTCCTTCCTTGCTTTGTGCGTTTTGTCCAATTCTTTGTTTAAGACGCCAAGAACCTGGACACCCTCCACCGTTAACACCAGCCCTTCCCTGTGGCTGACCCTGAGGTGTTACGAGTTTCTTTACAACCCTGCTTCCTCTCTCTTCTCCCTCATTTTCAGACCCCTCTTCAGCATCTTCCCTGGGAATTGCTGTGAGTTTAGGCCGGCTCGTTTTGAGCAGGAGCAGCAGCTGAACAGTAGACCTGCTGGAGGAAGTGGGGCTGCAGATTGGAGACACAGCATTTTTGTTAACCAAACTTCTTGAAGCCCTATCTACAGTGTCAGCTCAAGTGGAAGAGCTTGCCATCAAATGTCCAGAAAATGCACGTTTCCTTAAAGCATGATGGGACCTCTTGAAAGAACGCTGTGATTCTTGGAAACCTGACAATTGATTTGGCATACTTAGCTGTTTGATAGTGACTGTGTAATAATTTATACTCCCTCATATGTCATCATTTCACATGTGACACATATATAGGATAATATCTAGCAGTTCTCTATATCTTCAGAATGAAATTTTTCTTGGTTTTCTTGACCTTTGTAAAAGCAGAATACTGATTCTATTTTTGATGTTGATCAGTACTTGTTTATTCTTACACATTCTGCCCTTCAAACTTTCATAGAATCCTTTACAAAATTTAATTTTATCAGTAGATGGTTAATATTAATTGTGCCACAGTGCTACCAGTAGCAAACTAAGTGAACCATTATTTGTTGTGCAGTAACATGCCGAGCATGGCAGAGTTAGAAGTTGAGCTTCATCTTATGGACCAAGGGAGGTAACTTTAAGGTTGCCAATGGTAGTTTCAGCTCCATTAGGCTAAGTTCTCTAGAGCAAATGATTGTCTTACTTACTTCGATATCCCCAGCACCTAAAACGGTGTCACACAGCATTCACTAAATGTTTATTGAAAAGAAGAGTTGACTAACATTAAAAAAGCTATTTTTTCTTCCTGTATTTAGTAGGAAGAGTATAGTTGTTTCTCTAAAAAATGTATGAATCAGGACTTTGTTGACTTGAAGGAAAATGTTATCTTTTTCACAGAGATTTTAACTTTGATGATAGCTTTTAAAAACGTGATAAATACTTTTATCCTGCTATGATTATTTTTAAAAGTCTTTTTTTTTTTTTTTTTTTTTTTGAGACACGGTTTCATTCTGTCTCCCAGGCTGGAGTGCAGTGGTGCGATCTTGGCTCACTGCAATCTCCGCCTCCTGGGTTCAAATGATTCTCCTGCCTCAGCCTCCCCAGTAGCTGGGATTACAGGTGTGTGCCACCATACCTGGCTAATTTTTTGTATTTTTAGTAGAGACAAGGTTTCACCATGTTGACCAGGCTGGTCTCGAACTCCTGACCTCAAGTGATCCACCTGCCTCGGACTCCCAAAGTGCTGGGATTACAGGCATGAGCCACTGCGCCCAGCCTAAGAAGTCTTTATTTCAGAAAATGAAAGACTGTCTAGAAAGAATGAATTTTTTTCCTATTTATTTCTATGGTTACTGCTTTTACACTTAATATTTTTTGTTTTTGTATTTTTATATGTTTGATTGCTGTCTTTAAAGTGCCTTATCAGATTTATGGCTCTGTACTATGACTTTTGGAGCTTTACAAGTTATTTACGTAATTCTAACTAAGTTACTTTGCTTCCAATACGTCAAATTTAAATAGCATGATTGTTTTTATATTATTTGACCTTAGTGACAATGTCCTATTTTGTTTGTTCTGTATCTTATGTCGCTTTTTGGTAGTTTGTATTATGTTTCAATGATCAAGCCATCTAATTCTGTACCATATATGACTTCTGGATATCTTTGATATGACATCTTAATTCTTTGTAGATATGGTGATGCGTACAGAATGATATTCTGAAGCTCCACAATGGTGCAATGAAAGGCTGCAGATGGAAGGGTAAAGAATAGTTTTGTTTAGCATATTAGGTCTGGTTCTGAACTTTCTTTTTTATACTTTAAGTTTTGGGGTACATGTACAGAACATGCAGTTTTGTTACATAGGTATACACGTGCCATGGTGGTTTGCTGCAGCCATCAACCCATCACCTACATTAGGTATTTCTCCCAATGTTATCCCTCGCCTAACCCCCACCCCCTGACAGTCCCCAGTGTGTGATGCTTCCCTCCCTATGTCCATGTGTTCTCATTGTTCAAATCCCACTTATGAGTGAGAACATGCAGTGTTTGGTTTTCCGTTCATATGATAGTTTGCTGAGAATGATGGTTTCCAGCTTCATCCATGTCCCTGCAAAGGACATCAACTCATCCTTTTTTATGGCTACATAGTATTCCATGGTGTATATGTGCCACATTTTCTTTATCCAGTCTGTTATTGATGGACATTTGGGTTGGTTCCAAGTCTTTGCTATTGTGAATAGTGCCACAGTAAACATACATGTGCATGTGTCTTTATAGTAGAATGATTTTTAATTCTTTGGGTATATATCCAGTAATGGGATTGCTTCTAGTTCTAGATCCTTGAGGAATCACCACACTGTCTTCCACAATGGTTGAACTAATTTACACTCCAACCAACAGTGTAAAAGTGCTGGACTTTTTTTTTTAAGTTAAAGATTGCACATAGGGTGTGATTTCTATACCAAAGATATGCTTATTTCAGTATTAGGAAAAATATTTTTCCTACATGTCCTGAAAATTGCAATTTTAAAAATGTACAAAATAAATTTTTATTAAAAGCAAATTTTATTTCCAAAAAAAAAAAGAATGAAAGACAACCAACCGGATAGAAGAAACTATTTGAAAGTCTTATATCTGATAAGGGATTAATATCCAAGAATATAAAGAACTCTTACAACTCAACAACAGCAACAAAACAACCTTATTAAAAATTGGGTAGAGTGCTTGAATAGACGTTTCTTCAAATATATACAAATACCCAATAAGCACATGAAAAGATGCTTGTCATCATTAGTAATCAGAGAAATGTGAATCAAAACCACAATGAGATACTGCTTCACACCTGCTAGGATGGGTAGAATAAAAAAGATCATAGGTATTGGAGGTGGAACAATTGGGGCCCTCATATACTGCTGATGGGAGAATAAATGGTACAGTCCCTTTGGAAAACAGTGTGGCAGATCCTCAAACAATTAAACGTAGAGTTATATGACCCAGCAAGTCTACTGTTAGGTATTACCAAAGAGAAATGAAAACACAAAAGTTTGTACATGAATGTTTATAGCAGCATTATTCATAATAGCCAAAAGATGGAAAAAACCCAAATGTTCATCAACTGACAAATAGATAAAATATGGTATATCTATGCAGTGGAATATTATTCAGCCGTAAAAAGGAATGATGTACTGATATGTACTGTAACATGAATGAACACTGAACATATGCTACATGAAAGGAGCCAGTCACGAAAGACCACATATTACATGATTCCATTCATATGAAATGTCCAGAAGAGGAAAATCTATACAAACAAAGTAGAATAGTGGTTGCCTAGGACAGAAGGCTGAGGAGGTGATGACTGATAGCCAAGGGGTATGTTTTGTTGTTGTTATTGTTGTTCTGAATTTCACATGTTCTGAAATTGCCTGTGGTGATGGTTGCACATGTCTGTGAATATACTAACAACTATTGAATTCTACGCTTTAAATGTGTGAATTATGTAATATGTGAACTACATCTCAAGAATGTTTTAAAACTGATGTTGAGAAAACAGGACATCTACATGTAAAACAATGTATGTTAGATCCTTACCATACACCATGTACAACAATTAACTCAAAATGGATTAAAGTCCTAAATATGAGAGCCAAAACTACAAAAACTCTTAGAAGAAAACATAGCAGTAAATGTTCATAACTTTGAATGTGGCGATGGTTTCTTAGATATGACACAAAAAACACAAAAGAAGAAAGATAAATTGGACTTCACAAATTAAAAGCTTTTGTGATTCAATGGACACCATCAAGAAAGTGAAAAGAATGGAATACTGATACATTTTACACATCAATGTACCTTGAAAACATTATGCTAAGTGAAAGCATCCAGACACACAAGGGCACATATTGAATGAATCCATTTATTTGAAATGACCGTACAGGCAAATTCATAGAGATAGGAAATAAATTAGTGTTTGCCAAGGGCTGTGAGTAGAGAGGAATGGGGAGTGTTGCTACTGGGCATGGGATTTCTTTTTGGAGTAATGAAAATGTTCTGCAACTACATAGTCATTAGGGTTGCACATCCTTGTGAATGTACTAAAAAGTACTGAATTGGGTATCTTAAAAGGCTGAATTTTTTTCATTTCTTCTAAAAAAAACCAGGATAGATGTGCAGAATGTGCAGGTTTGTTACATAGGTTTATGTGTGCTATGGTGGTTTGCTGCATCTATTGACCCATCCTTTAAGTTTCCTCCCCTCAACCCCCACCCAGCAACAGGCCCAGTGTGTGATGTTCCCTTCCCTGTGTCCATCCATGTGTTCTCATTGTTCAGCTCCCACTTATGAGTGAGAACACGCAGTGTTTGGTTTTCTGTTCCTGTGTTAGTCTGCTGAGGATGATGGTTTCCAGCTTCATTCATATGCCTGCAAAGGACATGATCTCATTCCTTTTTATGGCTGCATAGTATTCCATGGTGTATATGTACCACGTTTTCTTTATCCAGTCTATCATTGATGGGCATTTGGTTTGGTTCCAAGTCTTTTCTATTGTAAATAGTGCTGCAATAAACATACGTGTGAACGTGTCTTTATAGTAGAATGATTTATATTCCTCTGGGTATATACCCAGTAATGGGATTGCTGGGTCAAATGGTATTTCTGGTTCTAGATCCTCGAGGAATCACCATACTGTCTTCCACAATAGTTGAACTAATTCAGATTCCCACCAACAGTGTAAAAGCATTCCTATTTCTCCACAGCCTCGCCAGCATCTATTGTTTCCTGACTTTTTAATAATTGCCGCTGTGGTGTGAGATGGTATCTCAATGTGGTTTTGATTTGCATTTCTCTGATGATCTGTGATGTTGAGCTTTGTTTCATATGTTTGTTGGCTGCATAAATGTCTTCTTTTGAGAAATGTCTATTCATATCCTTTGCCCACTTTTTGATGGTTTTTGTTTGTTTAAGTTCCTTGTAGATTCTGGATGTTAGACCTCTGTCAGATGGGTAGATTGCAAAATTTTTTCTCCCATTCTGTAGGTTAAAAGGCTGAATTTTAAAGCATGTGAGTTATATCCCAATTTTAAAAAGAATGCATATGTCTTAGTTCAGGCTTCTATAACATAATACCATAGACTGGGTGGTCTAATTGTTCAAAGCTCCACAGAAACTAGTTGGAGAAGTCACAAGAGTCCATTAATCATCTTGCTTTGTTAGTAGCAGTGGGCATGGTTCAGCATTTTCTGTTAAAGTTTCTCTGAGCTCACCAAAACTAAAATGATGTAGTAATACGTTTTATACCATTTGAAGTAAAAGGTACAAAAGGTTATACACTGAAAATTCTTTTTCCCACCCTTGTTCCCTAACCACTCATTTCCCCTCATCAGAGGAACCACTGTTTCCATGGTATATATTAGATTGATTTATGTGAAATTGCCAGTGTTTGACTATGATGATTTTAGGTGGTTCAGCCTAATATCAGTGAAAAAACAGTCCTATCTTAATGGAGTTTTTATTCTAGTGGGAAATGTATTACTTAATTATTGCATTGTAACAAATAACCCCAAAATTTAGTGGCTTAAAGCAACAAACATTTATTATCTGACTTCCTATGACTCAGTAATTTGGGAGCAGCTTAGATGGGTGGTTCTGGCTCAGGGTGTCTCATGAAGTTTTAGTCGATGTGGTGTCTAGGGATGCAGTAGTTTAAAGGCTTAACTTGGGTCTGAAGGAGCAGTTTCCAAGGTGGTTCACTTACCTGGATATTGGCAGGAGGCCTTAGATCTTTGCTGGTTTTTGACATGAGGCCTCAGTTCCTCGCCATATGAACCTCTCCATAAGGCTGCTTGTATGTCTTCATGCATGGTAGGTGGCTTCCCCCAGATTTCATGATTCAGGAGAGAGGACAACAAGGAAAACACAATGCTTTTTTCTCCTCTTGCAATGTTTTTTATGACCTAGTCTTGGAAGCTACACCTTGTCACTTCTACCTTAGTCTATTCATTAGAAACAAGTCATTAGGCTGGGTGTGGTGGCTCATGCCTGTAATCCCAGCACTTTGGGAGAGTGAGGCCGGTGGATCACTTGAGGTCAGGCATTTGAGACCAGCCTGGTCAACATGGTGAAACCTTGTCTCTACTTAAAATACAAAAAATTAACTGGATGTGGTGGCATGCGCCTGTAATCCCAGCTACTGGGGAGGCTGATGCAGGAGAATCACTTCAATCTGGGAGGCGGAAGTTGCAGTGAGCTATCGTGCCACAGCACTCCAGCCTGTGAGACAGAATGAGACCCTGTCTCAAAACAAAACAAAACAAGACAAGACAAAAAAAAAAAAAAACAGAACAACAACAAAAACCAAAAAACAAGTCATTAAGTTCAGGCACACTGAAGGGGAAAGGATTAAATTCCACCTCTTGAAGGAAGCAGTAGCAAAGAATTTGTGGGCATATTTTAAAACCACCACAGGAAGGCAGACAATAAGCAATAAACAGAATAAAGCAGCAAATTATGGAGTATGTTAGCAGGTGGTAAGTTCTATGAAAGCAAAAGAAAAAGCAGAGGTAAGGGGAATCAGAGTGTGTTTGTGTGGAAGGGATGTAGGTTGCAGTTTTAAATAGGATGGTCAGCATAGTCCTCATTAAGGTTAGATTCGAACAAAGACTTGCAGACAAAGAAGTTAGCCAAGCAGTTATCTGGAAGAAGAAAGTCCCAAAGCAAGAGAATAGCTAAAACGAAGGCCTTGAGTGAGGAGTCATCCTTGCATGAGTAACAGCCAGGAGGCCAGTATGACTGGCAAAGAGAAGGGTTTGGTGAGTGGTAGAAGAGGAAGCCAGGTAAATTCGAGGGGGACAGGCATGGGAAATCATGTGGGATGTCGCTGGCTGTTGTAAGGATTTGGGGCATTTTTGGTTAGTTCTTAATTTCTACTTACAAATGTTAAATGAGATTATGTATAGGAAACTTTAGTAATCAGGAAAGCACTCTATGAAAGCTAGTTACTTGTATTACAGTATTGAAATTTTTATTTTTAGTTAGCATAGCCATAGAAACAACTTTCCTTTACTTCATCAAAGGTAATGAGAATTTTTTTTCTAAGCAAGAAGAATGCTTACCATATTTTATTACTAGCAGATTTTAATTTTTTAAACATGACACTTGAGCATATATAAAATATAGCATATTTTTAATTGGGGAGGTGGGGGAAAAGTTAAGGAAAGATTATTTGCATGGCTGAAATTAATGGGTTTATTGTTTCTAACAGGAATGTAAAGAGGAAATCAAAATGGATCGAAGTATGGGTGTGAATTCTGTTACCATTTCTGTTGAGGGTATGACTTGCAATTCCTGTGTTTGGACCATTGAGCAGCAGATTGGAAAAGTGAATGGCGTGCATCACATTAAGGTAAGTTACTCTTTGGAAACTGAAGTCAAATGCCATTGAAGAGAATTCTACTAGAAATTACTTCTAACACTGAGTTAGAAGCAGAGACACGGGCCGGGCGCGGTGGCTCAAGCCTGTAATCCCAGCACTTTGGGAGGCCGAGACGGGCGGATCACGAGGTCAGGAGATCGAGACCATCCTGGTGAACACAGTGAAACCCCGTCTCTACTAAAACTACAAAAAAAAACAAGCCGGGCGAGGTGGCGGGCGCCTGTGGTCCCAGCTACTCGGGAGGCTGAGGCAGGAGAATGGCGTGAACTCGGGAGGCGGAGCTTGCAGTGAGCTGAGATCCGGCCACTGCACTCCAGCCTGGGCGAGAGGGCAAGACTCCGTCTCAAAAAAAAAAAAAAAAAAAAAAAAAGAAGCAGAGACACTGACACATTTGGCAATAAAAACTATTGTTTTTCTTATCTTGAAGCTAAATAAGTTTTCTTTGACCTATTAATTCCTCTTCTGAAGAAAAAAGATATATTTTCAATTTAAAAACATCTGAACATGGAATCTTGATATTGTGGTTGTATATTTACAGATTTATATTATATTATAAGTATATGAGTATTTATATACTGCTTATTACTCTGAATCTCATACTGAACTAAAATATATGTTCTCAGGCAATGGGTTGAGGTTTTCTTTTTCTTTTATAACATGGTGATTATTTTGCAATTAAAAATTGAAGAGAAAATGTCTAGAGAATGACTAGTATACTTTGGTTTTTATTTTTAATTTTTTTTTTTTTCCAGACAGGATCTTACTCTGTCACCCAGGCTGGAGTGCAGTAGCAAAATCACAGCTCACTGCAGCCTAGATTTCCCAGGCTCAAGCAATCCTCCCATCTCAGCCTCCCAAGTACCTAGGACCACAGGCGTGCACCACCATGCCAGCTAATTTTTTTTTTTAAGGTGGAGTTTTGCTCTTCTTGCCCAGGCTGGAGTACAATGGCGCAATCTCAGCTCAGCACAACCTCCGCCTCCCGGGTTCAAGCAATTCTCCTGCCTCAGCCTTCCGAGTAGCTGGGATTACAGGCATGTGCCACCACGCCCAGCTAATTTTGTATTTTTAGTAGAGACAGGGTTTCTCCATGTTGGTCAGGCTGGTCTCGAACTCCCGACCTCAGGTCATTCGCCCGCCTCAGCCTCTCAAACTGCTGGGATTACAGCGTAAGCCACTGCGCCCAGCTGCATGCCAGCTAATTTTTTAATTTATTTTTTGTAGCGATGGGGATCTCACTATGTTGCCCAGGCTGATCTCAAACTCCTGGACTCAAGTGATCCTCCCACCTGGGCCTCCCAGAGTGTGGGGATTACAGGTGTAAGCCACCATGCCCAGCCAAAATTATTAGTACACCTTGTATGATATGCCTAAGAAAGACTCTATTATTGGTTTTTCTGTTTGTTTTTTTCAGACGCTTGGACTTTAAGTTGAAGACGCTATTATTGTTTAACATTCCTTGAGCATCAACAACATTCTAGATACACTGTGGTTAAAGATGTAGTTCAGGTTATAAAAAAGCCTTCTGAATACTTCATGAAGTACCTATGGTTATCATAAGAAACTTCATGCATATATGGCAGGGATTGGAAAATGATGATCTGCAGGTCAAACCCAGTTTGCCAACTGCTTTCATATGGCTCATAAGCTAAGAATACCTTTTACATTTTTACATGGTTGAAAAAAAAAAAAAATATTTAGGAACTTTTGAAAAGCATGTGAAATTCAAATTTTTGTGTCTGTAAGTAAAGTTTTAGTAATGTAAGGTTTTATTGGAACACAGCCACACTCATTCATTTACGTATTGTGTACAGCCCTTTTTTTCACTACCACAGAGTTGAATAGTTGTGACAGAGCCCATATGTGGTGTCCTCATTGGTAAGTGATATACTGCCAAATGATTTACCACAGTAGAAATACCATTTTGTCTTCCCACCAGCAATGTTTGTGTTCCACTTTGAAAGTGTTCCATTTTCTCCACATTCTCTCCAACAATTTGTATTGTCAGTCTTTTAAATTATAGACATTCTAATGGGTATGTAATATTATGTCACTAATTCTCATTTCCTTAATGGCTAATGATGTTGAGCATCTTTTCGTGTGCTTATTAGGCATTTGTATACCTTCTTTGGTGAAATGTGTGTTAAACCCTTTGGCCAAATTTTTAGTTGGGTTTTCTTTGTTTTCTTGTTACTGAATTTTGATTATATATTCTGAATATAAGTCTTCTGTCAGATATGTGTTCTACAAATACATTTTTCCAGTCTGTGGCTTGTCTTTTCAGTCTCTTAAAAAGTGTCTTTTGCAGAGCAGAAGTTTTTATTTTTGACGAATTCCAGTTTATCCACCTTTTTTCCTTTTATGCCTTATGCTTTAGTATATCTAAGAAATCATGGCCTAACTCAAGGTCACAAAGATTTTTCTCCTATGTCTTTTTCTAAAGACTTTATGATTTTGGGTTTAACGTTTAGGTCTATGATCCATTTTGAATTAACTTGTATACATTGTTAGATACTGGTTGAAGTTAATTTTTTTTTCGGATATGAATATCCATTTTTCCCAGCATCATTTGTTAAAAAGTCTGTTCTCTCTCCATTGAATTGCCTGTGAACCTTTGTTGAAAATCAACTGACCATATATTTATTGGTTTATTTCTTTCTGCGCTATTCTGTTCCATTGATCTGTATGTCTGTCCTTTGGCCAATACCACACAGTATAATAAGTATTAAAATAAGCATTAAAATCAGATACTGTGATTCCTTAACTCTTTCTTCTTTTTCAAAATTTTTTTGGTTAGTCTAGGCCCTTTTCCTTTCCATATAAATTTTAGAATCTTATATGGATTCTAAATCTTTTATAAATTTTAGAATCTTATATGGATTCTAAATCTTATATAAATTTTAGAATCTTGTATGGATTCTAAAGTTTGTAAGTTTCTATAAAAATATCTGCTGGGATTTTCATTGAGATTGTGTTTATTCTACAGATCCATTTGGACAGAAGTAACATCTTAACAATATTGAGTTTTCCAATCCATGCACATAGTATATGTCTATTTATGTTGGTATTCCTTGATTTCTTTTATCAGCAATCTGTAGTTTTCAGCATGCAGTTTCTGTACATATTTTGTTAGATTTATTTTTAAGTACTTTATGTTTTTGAATGCTGTTATACATGGTACTGTTTTTAAAATTTTAAATTTAAGTTTAATTTCAGTTGTTCATTATGAGGTTTTTGTATGTTGACTTTGTATCCTGGAACCTAGCTAAACTGACTTATCAAACCTACTAGCTTTTTTGTAGATTTCTTGGGATTTTTCTATGTAATTATGTCATCAAGGTATATAAATAGTTTTTCTTGTTGTTGTTTGTTTGTTTGTTTGTTTTAAGATAGAGTCTCACTCTGTGACCCAGGCTGGAGTACAGTGGCACAATGTTGGCTCACTGCAACCTCCACCTCCTGGGTTCAAGTGATTCTCATGCCTCAGCCACCCAAGTAGCTGGGACTACAGGCACATGCCACCACACCGGGCTAATTTTTGTATTTTTAGTAGAGTTGGGGTTTCGCCGTGTTGGCCAGGGTGGCCTTGAACTCCTGGCCTTGAGTGATCTGTCCACCTCGGCCTCTTAAAGTGTTGTGATTGCAGGTGTGAGCCACCGCGCCTGGTCACATAGTTTTATTTCTTCCTTTGTAGTCTGTATATCTTTTATTTTTTCCCTTGTATTATCAAACCTTCATTACAATTTTGATTAGGTGAGAGTGAATGATGGTGGGGGGAAACATTCAGTCATTTACTGTTAGCATTGTGTTAGTTGTAGAGTTTTGTAGATGCTATTTGTCAGATTAATGAAGTTATTTCTATTACTAGTTTGCTGAGGGTTTTTTTAAACATCATGAATGGATGTTGAATTTTGTCAAGTGCTTTTTCTGTGTATAGAGATGATCATATGATTTTTCTCCTTTAGTCTGTTAAGATGGTGAATTACACTGATTGATTTTCAAATGTTGAACCAGCCATGCATTCCCAGGATAAGCCTCACTTGGTCAAAGAAGACTTACTTTTCATTAAAAATTTCAAACATACACAAAGGTGGAGAAACTATTAATAGTACAAGGATCTACCCTATACCCATCACCTAGAAAAATCCTTGCTATTTATTTGCATGCCATTCTTATCAGTTGAAGTTAATAATGTGTTTTGCGGATGGTCCTAAGAGTTGGTCTAGGCCTTCCTGCCTGTTGTATTCTGTTAAGGTAGATGTCTCTGACTAGTAGATTGGAACTTCGTAGTATATCTCCATACCAGTTGCCATTTCTAAGCCTTTCGGCCACCCCCTGCCACCACCCCTACCCGCCCCTTTCCCTTGTCACTCTTCGCAATTCTCAGCCCTAATTGTAGTATATATAATTTCAGTACTCTTTCCCATGCTTTATTTAGTTTTTGAACATATTTTTTTCCTATTTCTCTCCAACTTGTATCTCAGGATCCAAAGAATTAACAGTATCTCATGCCAAAAGCTTGAGGATTCCTACTGTATTGATAATAACATACAGAAGCTTTTGCTTAAATATTATGCTTACTTTTTTTTTTTTTTTTTTTAAAGACAGAATCTCACTGTATCGCCCAGGCTGGAGTGCAGTGGCACCATCTCAGTTCACTGTAACCTCTGGCTCCTGGGTTCAAGCGATTCTTGTGCCTCAGCCTCCCAAGTAGCTGGGACTACAGGTGCACGTCACCATTCCTGGGTAATTTTTTGTATTTTTAGTAGAAATGGGGTTTCACCATGTTGGCCAGGCTGGCCTGGAACTCCTGACCTCAGGTGATCCTCCCGCCTCGACCTCCCACAGTGTTGGGATTACAGGCATGAGCCACCACACCCTGCCTGAATTACTTACTCTTAAACATGTTTATTTTTACTGCCAGGCCTTAATGAGTCAGTATTGGATGTGTCATTTTAGCTGAGTTGTATTCTCATTTGTGTAATATACTTATCATTTTAATGTTATTTTATCATTAAAACAACTTTATATTGGTGGTAATTCTATTTGCTGGAGGTTCTCTGTAATTTTGCTTTTATGCAATGTTCATTACAGTAATAGCGGGAAGTTAATGCCCCTTTGGAATTTGATCAGCTTGCATCAATACCAGAATGGTTTTCCTATGACTAGTTGAGATTCACATGCAATACATTTTTTTGACATACTACCAGGAGCAGATGTTTACATTATAATGAAAGCTTTGTCCAACTGGACATCAGATTTAGCACAAAATTCAAAATTAGGGACATGATGGATTCTTTCTAATTATCAGAAGCTCATTATATTTTTAAGGGCATGAATGATTACATTGGAACTACAATATTTTGTGTCTCCAGATCAGATACTTGTGACAGCTCTACTTTTTAACTATTCTTGATCTAAACATTAATTTTTACCATTTATTTTTCAGAGATTTCAAAATAGTCTTGGCTCTTTAGTGAAATACAGAATTTATACTTTATCTCTGCAGTATTCTTATCTAAAATTCTGATTTCTCATAAGATCTTGAGTAGATTGGTTTCAGTTTGCCTTGTTTTCATTACCCAGAATTGGCTGATTAGCCCATCATTACTCTCTATGAAGTCTGATACATTTCCTTAATTCAAGAGTCCTATGAAGTGTGGTGCTAATATGTGGACAATTCTTATCTTCCTAATCTGAAACTGTAGGTGATTTTTTCCATGTCTAAGTTTTATATTCATCTTGGCCAGAGAGTAAACTTTGGATCCACATTACTATTTGTGTGAGGGAAAATGCAATATTTCTCATTTCTTGACTCTACACTCTGATTAGCTAAGACTATGTTGATAGCTGTGGCTAGAAAAGCTTTATTTGCATGGTATGTATTCCTTCTCCTAAGTTTTCTGTACTGTTGACATCCATGTGAATACTTAGATAGGAACTTTCCATTTTCACATGCTCCAAAGGTAGAGTTTTTTTGTTTTGTTTTGTTTTTTGTTTTGTATTCACCATCTACCGTGGCATAACTCCAGTCTTAGAGGCTCCCACATTGCTTCTTCCCAGCAACATCCCCGAACAGGGATACAGTTGCCTTTAATGATCTTTGGGGAAAGAGCCAAGTTGGAAAAGCTGAGAGATGACAGGTAATTATTTTATGTATTTATCTTCAAAATATTCAAATTTATATAAAAATATTTTCCCCTAATCATATCTATGCAAAAGTTAAAGGCATATTTTGCAGTTTGTTGATTAGGAAAGAGAATAGCAAAAGTAGCTCTGCAACCTCAGTGCTAACACTTTAAAAATGAGTCGCTTAATTTCAATGAGTAATAAGTATGACACATGCGTTTGATTTATCCTCAAATGAAACTAATTAAACCTCCTCCACTTGATCTAAGGTGGGGCTGGTGTTGAGGGCCAGAACAGAAGCTGAACCTTACTAATTATATAGTAGTGTCTGCTAATTGCAGTAAAGCTGTTTTAACCATTTGGAAACTAGTTCATGTAATTTTTTGCCAAGTGACTTAGGTACTTATTGTCTACTGACAGCTAAAGTATTTTCCAAAACCCTCAACTCTCTGTCTAGTAAACTATTGTAGGTGAATATTTGTCTCTGCCAACATATCCATGCATAACTATAAAACTAGATTCTGCTTTGATATTTGCAAATACATTCTTGCTTCCCAAAACAGCCTGTTTGCATCACAGTCATATATAAGATGACTATTTCCACTGCATCTTCCCAAAGTTCACCACTGCTTAATAAGATCTGTTTAAGGTCAAACAAATGCAATTGAATTTTGATTACATTGAAAATGAAGAATAGCAGCAATATAATATGAAAGCACGTTGTGTTGTCAACAGTGATTTATACAAATCCCGGTGACAGATACTCAAGACTGCTTTCCAGGGCACATTCATAATTTCATTGCTAAAAATAAAAGAAAATACACTTATTCTGCCTTTTTCAACTCTGCCTCTCTTCTTTCAGTCAAAAGCCCTTATGTTAGTAACCTTTATTCTTTTTTTTTCTTTTTTTAAAAAATATTTTACTAAGTGTGAAGTCTTCGAGGGCCAGAGACAGATTTCCTGTGAAGTTAATGAAGCTTAAGTTTCAGAGCTCCTCATTTGCATTGACCTTCTAAGACTCTAGAAGGAGTATCAGCAGTGTGTTTACATGGTCATGTGTTTTTGTACAATTTGAAAAAGTAAAAAAAATTTAACCACAGCCCTTCAAGACCATTGTCCATTTCTACTTCGATGACTCTTCTGTTAGACCTCCCCTTTGTGTTAGCGTGATATTGGAGTGGCCATGAGCATTTTGGGGATGTGACTAAGGGGAGGTTGAGTTGGGGATATGTTTAGTTCGGGGTTAGTAGGCTATTTGACTATATAGGTGATTCTTTGTCACTTCTGTGTATAGTGGAGTTTTTGCAAGGAATTCTGATATAGGGATGGCTTCTTGGAACACCCCTACTACTCATGGTGCCAACTCACTAAGCATCATGACATGAAGGTGTGGGGCTCAGTGTAAAACTGGTAAATGAATGTTACCAGTTCAAAGAATATGTAAGATTAGTCACTTCACAAGTAAATTTGAAATGCCCTGAAATCTTACAGCTCATATATGAAAGAAACTCTTTTCTCAAATTTGACAGCAGCTCTAAAAATTTATCAATGCCTAGTTGTTATGTTGAAAGGAACATTTCTAAACTACCATTAATTAAAAAAAATTTTATCTAGAGAAAATATTTAACTATTTTTATTTTCTTTATATACAAGTGATTTTATAAAGTCGTCAAATGAAGCACTAAAGAATATACAGCCAAAAATATAGGAAAAGAAAGTATCAGAGAGGTATATCAGGCATTATTAATAAAAATGTTTTTGTTATGGATTTTTATGATATTTGTTAGCTTTAAAAACTTATAACTCGTGATTTAAATTTTTTTTTTTTTTTTTTTTGAGACAGAGTCTTGCTCTGTCATCTGGACTGGAATGCGATGGTGCGATCTCGGCTCACTGCAACCTTCGCCCTCCTGGGTTCAAGCAATTCTCCTGTCTCAGCCTCCTGAGTAGCTGGCATTACAGGCACGCGGCACCATGCCCAGCTAATTTTTGTATTTTTAGTAGAGACGGGGTTTCACCATGTTGGCCAGGCTAGTCTCAAACTCAGATGATCCGCCCCCCTCCGCCTTCCGGAGTGCTGGGATTACAGGTGTGAACCACTGCACCTGGCCATATAACTTATGATTTTTGTTATGCGCTCGGAATATTTTCTTTGGTACAAAATTTTGTTGTTTATGGTTTTGTATTCTTTTTTTTAAAGAAGGCCCTTCAAATTGTTTAAGTTTCAGACACCACAAAGTGTGAATTCCTCTCTTTCTAGACATCATATAGAAAACTGTCTTTGCCCAAACATAATTTATAGTCAGAATGTAGTTCAACATGATCATACATAAATATTGATTACTTTTTAAAGAATGTTAAAGCTTAAAATTTCTGCAAATAATTAATGGGAACCAGGCTTAATACCTGGGTGACAGAATAATCTGTACAACAAACCTCTATGATACAAGTTTACCTATATCACAAACCTGCACATGTACCCCTGAACTTAAAATAAAAGTTAAAAAAGAAATGTACACAAAAAATAATATTTCTGTATCATAACTTCTAGGATTATAATTAAGCCTGAGATGCAGTTCATTTAGAAACCAGATTTGGAGAGAAGAGTGTTTCAACTAAGTCAAGGAGCTCTTGGTAGTGTTTGGAATGAAGTAATATAATTGTGATATTAAATTGAGTAAGTTGTTTTATTGGAAAATGCAACAGCAGAACAGATTAGAGCTTTAATTAACAGAATTCAAAGAGAGTGAATAGTCAGGAAATCTCTAATTTTGGAATAAATAGAATATGACTGTTTGCCTTTGCAACTTTAGAATTTAAATACATTTTGGAAATTATGTCCTAAGTTATACAGTACATAAATGTAATCTTCTTGTTTGTCCTGCCAGTGTTAAGACTGTAGACTTTAAAGGCATTAACCTGAAGTTTAATTTAATCACCCCGGTAGTCTGTTCAAAGGAAAAGTAAAATAGGCAGATAATGTGAAGATCTTTCTCTGGGGTTGTTTGGCCTTTTTGAAAGTAGAAATGTAAAAACAAATTTAATAAGATATAAGTACTGAATGATTCCAAAGGTTAATGCTTTATTAACAAATTAGTTTGTCCCTGAAACTTACAATGCTAACTTTTTAAGTGCTTTTCCCCTTTGATTAGATAAAGGCTATAGTCCATTCTCTTAATATAGACTATCCTTAAAAAAAAAAAAAAAATATATATATATATATATATAGACTATCCTTTAGAAAAATGACCACATCACGGATCACGAGGTCAGGAGTTCGAGACCAGCCTGACCAACATGTTGAAACCCCATCTCTACTTAAAATACAAAACTTTAGCCGGGCGTGGTGTCATGCGCCTGTAATCCCAGCTACTCAGGAGGCCAAGGCAGGGTAATCGCTGGAACCCTGGAGGCAGAGGTTGCAGTGAGCTGAGATCATGCCACTGCACTCCAGCCTGGGCAACAGAGCAAGACTCCAACTCAATAAATAAATAAATAAATAAAATAAAATGAAAATGACTACATAAATGCTAGCAGTTACTAAATTCCTCCTTTGGATCAATAAATACATTCGTTACTCCCCTTACAATTAATTGGTGTTTTTATTATTGAAAAAGTAACACATATACAGAGTAAAATTCCTCTCCCAAGGAAAACCAGTTGTCCTATGTATGTGTATCCTTCCAGAAAGACTATTAATATAAAAATTTTTTTTTTTTTAATTTTTTGAGATGGAGTCTCTCGCTCTTGTCGCCCAGGCTGGAGTGCAGTGGTGCGATCTCGGCTCACTGCAACCTCTGCCACCCAAGTTCAAGTGATTGTCCTGCCTCAGCCTCCTGAGTAGCTGGGATTACAGGTGCCTGCCACCATGCCTGGCTAATTTTTGTACTTTTAGTAGAGACGGGTTTTGTGCCATGTTGACCAGGCTGGTCTCGAACTCCTGACCTCAGGTGATCCGCCTGCCTCAGCCTCCCAAAGTGCTGGGATTACAGGCGTGAACCACCGTGCCTGGCCAAAACTGTTTACATGTACATCAGTATATATACTTGATGTGTGTGTGTCCACTTTTTCTAAAAATGGAAGCATACTATGCACATCATTCTGCACCTTGCTTTTTTTTTTAAATTAGCAATATATATATATTAGCAATTTTTTTTAAATTAAATGTGGAAATATATCTTAGATATTGTTCCACATCAATATATAGAGACCCATCTAATATTTTTTCTTTCTATGTGGGACTCTTTTTTTGGCTTCTTAGCTTTTTCTATGGCAAATGACAGTGCATTGAATATTCTGTTTTTCAAACTGGTGCTCTGTCACCAATACTATATTAGGGTAACATAGGCATTTTTATTATTATACATTAGCAGGTAATAATCATTTATCTATGAAGATGTAGAATCAACTTCAAAGAGGATTAGGTTTCTGATTTAGTTGAACTCTATTCTGAGGATCAGGGGAAGGTCAAATCCAAGATAAAAAAATTAGCAGTGAAGGAATGGTGTAAAGAGGGACTTTCACTATTTCTTTTGTATATTTTTGTATTTATATTTTTATAGCAAACAATCATACATTTGTTGTATAATTTTTGAAGCAAAGTGAAAATACATTAGAAATGGCCAGGCATAGTGGTTCATGCTGTAATCCCAGTATTTTGGGAGGCCAAGGTGGGAGGATTGCTTGAGAACAGGAGTTTGAGAACAGCCTAGGCAGCATAGCAAGACCCTGTCTTTTAAAGAGAGAGAGAAAGAAAGCGAGAGAGAGAGAATGAGAATATATTAGAAATGAGAATTCTGACAAAGTACTCAGTTTAAAGATAGTTTAGTTCGTGAAAAGCAATGCTACAACGTAATAAAAACTAACAGAATCTGCATCTTTTTCATCTTAAAATATTTGATTTTTGAAGTTTTAGATTGATTTTGAACTATTATTTAGTTTTTAAGAATTGTCTTTTTCTAGTTTATAATCTGATTTAAAAGTTTTAAAGTGGTAACCTTTATTTAAGTTACTCAAATAGGATAAATGTTAATGGAGCTTGATGCCTTCCTCTTATGATATTTTAATTTTCAATATTCTATATTGAAATATCAAATAGAGTGTTGCCCTATTAATGTAAACACATTTTATTTTTCAACAAACCATAATGTAATTTGTATTGAGACTGTATGTATTATAAATGAGGATCGTTTTGTTTATTATAAATAGTTTTTAGTTGATTCAAAAGTATACTATGGGTGGTGAATCAAACATATTAGACATTCAGGATAATTGATTAATCATCTCACTTTTCTGATTTCAGTCTCCACATCTATAAAATAACAATCCTTTCAAGCTGTGAAAAATCTCTTATTACCTTTATGTTGAGTTGTTATATGAAAGTGTAAGAAAGTAAGCTTTAAACTATCTGAAGACTCCCACACTGAGCAGCATGCTAACCTGAATTTATTATGATCGTGTATAAATTGATTCCTGGGGGATTAAAAGGAATTTCAATGTGCTAAAACTTGAGCTAAGTTATTTTCCCATAGTGACTTTTAAAAATGTAGAAATATTAGAATGTTCTGATTGTCAGTTCTGTTAAAAACTCAAATATGTTTTAAAACCATTTCAAATTTAAACTAGCATGGGAGAATATGTGAAATGTGAGGGGAAAAAACAACTAAAATTTGGTTCAAACACTAGAAATATTGTATACTGTTCAGATTATTTATAAGCCATACATTGCTCAAACATAGACATAGAATTTTAGTTTTCCAAGGAAATTGTAGATTATCTAGCCTAATCATTTATAAATGGAAAGAGTGTAGATTTTGGAGTTACATACACCTGCATTTGAACCCTAGCTCTTTCATTTTCTTGTTGGGTTCCTTGGGCAATTTATTCAATTTCCTGGCCTTCATATAGGAACCGGGATCACCTTTGTCTTATTCTGTTCAGGCTCCTATAAGAAAATACCATAAAGTGGGTGGCTTATAAACAACAGAAATGTGTTTCTCACAATTCTGGAAGCTGGGAAGTCCAAAATCAAGGTGCTGGCAAATTTGGTGTCTGGTGAGGATTGACTTCCTGGTTCATGTATGGCACACCTTCTCCCTGTGTCCTCACATGGTGGAAGGGACAGGGTAGCTCTCTCGGACCTCTTTTATTAGGGCACAAATCCCAGTCTTGAGGGCTCTGTCTTCATTATCTAATCACCTCCCAGAGGCCCCCCCACCAATATTATCACCTTGGGAATTCGGATTTCAACATATGAATTTTTGAGGGACACTTTCAGATTATAGCACCTTTCCTTATCAAATAAGAAAGAATACAGAAGAGAAAACATGTACTGATGACAACCTAAGAAGTGGTAGTAACATAGTTTTTTAGTTTTTATAGAAAGTTAGAACTGAAAAGATTATTTTATCTAGTCTCAGGAAACTGAAGCCCTCAGAGGTAGGGTGATTTGTTTAAGGTTCTAGCTTTCATATTGCCTAAGAATAGAAGATACAGTCTTTGTGGGTTTATGCAAATTATACAGAAATCATATGCAAATAAAGTATACTGTGCCTGAATTTCATGTTTGACATTTCAAGAGACACAGAACACCACAAAGATTAAAATAAAGGATCTTTGCAATCCCTGTGACAGCACTCTACACCACCATTAATACTATGAAGGCCACACAGTACGTTTGGTATATTTTACTTTTTTCTCTCCCACTACTGCCTTCATCAAAATAACAGAGAATAGTCCTCCATCGTCAGTCTTTCCTATAAGCTATATTTATAATTTGTAGGCTGTTACATTTATTTTCAGAGGAACTTTTTTTTTTCCCTGAGACAGAGTTTTACTCTCTTGCCTAGGCTGGAGTGCAGTGGCGCGACCTCCGCCTCCGGGTTCAAGCGATTCTTGTGCCTCAGCCTCTTGAGTAGCTGGGATTACAGGCGCCCACCACCATGCCCAGATAATTTCTATATTTTTAGTAGAGATGGGGTTTCACCATGTTGGCCAGGCTGGTTTTGAACTCCTGGTCTCAAGTGATCCACCCACCTTGGCCTCCCAAAGTGCTGGGATTACAGGCATGAGTCACCACTCTGGCCCAGAGGAACGATTGATATAATGGAAAAATAGTTCCTCTGAAAATAAAAATAACAGCCTTGGTTCCTAAAAAAGATTATGAGAAAAAGACAAGCTGTTGAAATATTGGAGCAATGTGGGGAATGAGGAAGGTGGGATAGGGCAGGGAAGGGAGATTATTTTTGGAGCAGGGGTTGGGGTTAGAGGACGTATGAAAGGAGAGCAGCACAGACCCAGAATCAGACTGCCGCCAGCACTTTCCAGCTGTATGGAGTTTGCCTGGAAATGCTCACCATTGTATCTCTAGCAGCTAGCATACTGCCGGGCACATAATGAGCATTCAGTAAATATTTGTTGAATATGTACTAAATATTTGTTGAATACGTAAGTACCTTTTTTTTTTTTTTTTTTTTTTTTTTTTGAAACGAAGTCTTGCTTTGCCGCCAAGCCTGCAGTGCAGTGGCGCAATCTTGGCTCACTGCAACCTCCGCCTCCCGGGTTCAAGTGATTCTCCTGGCCCAGCCTCTCGAGTAGCTGGGATTACAGGCATGCGCCACCACGCCCAGCTAATTTTTGTATTTTTGGTAGAGACGGGTTTCCCTGCGTTGGCCAGGCTGGCCTCAAACTGTGATCTCAAGTGATCCACCCGCCTCAACCTCCCAAAGTGCTAGGATTACAGGTGTGAGCCACCGTGCCTGGCCTATAAGTACCATTTTGACTTCCTGCCCAAAGATTTAGCACCCAGAGCTGTACTGTGAATTTGTTTCCTTTGAGACCTTAGGTTTGAAAAGTCTCTTTGCTATCTAACATTCAGAGGAAAAGTTGAGTGCTGTTAACCCTGAAGACGAATACTTTTGTTTGTGCTGAGTGTGGTTGGTCAGTTTTTAAAACAGAAACAGAATTTACTAAAGGAAGTGTTTTCTCATCTGCAGCGTGCAAGTAGCATAGGGTACTCTGACTTCTCTTTTGTATAGAATTTTATGCATAGTTTTCTGATGCCTTTTATAAATAAAAGATAGGCTAAAGCAGTTAGAAAGTATAGCAAACCATCCAGTGACAAAGTGATTTTTTTTTTTTTGAGACGGAGCCACACTCTGTCACCCAGGCTGGAGTGCAGTGGCACGATTTTGGCTCACTGCAGCCTTGACGTTCGGCCTCAGGCAATCCTCCCACCTCAGCCCCTTGAGTAGCTAGGACTACAGGAGTGTGCCACCATGCCTGGGTAATTTTTGTACTTTTTGTAGAGACAGGGTTCCACCATGTTGCCCAGACTGGTCTGGAATTCCTGAGCTCAAGCTATCTGCCCAACTACCATGGCATCCCAAAGTGCTAGGATTACAGGCGTGTGCCACCTGGCCTGACGAAGTGATTTTTGCTTTTAAAATGAGAACAATTTCTGACTGGCTATGTTGGTAAATTGATATTTTTGGGGAGCGGGTGGGTACAGGGGAACCAGGTCTTGTTTAAGATGTGCCAGATACAACATATTTGAAGGGCAAGAATCCTTTACCTTGGTACTTTATCAGAAAAAGTATAGTAGTACCTAAAGCAATACCACCCAAGAATGGTCTGTGATGATGGAAATACTGTGTATCCGCCCTGTCTGGTAGGGCTAACCACATTGTCCAATGAGCACTTGAAATTTGGCTAGTGCAACCGAGGAACTGAATTTTTAATCTTATTTAATAATTTTTTTTGTTTAAAAAATAATCATCTGGTAAAATAGACTTTTTTGGGTATATAGTTCTATGAATTTTTTGTTTTAGTTTTGTGAATGTTAACACATGTATAGATTTGTTTAACACCAACACAATCAGGACATAGTGCAGCCCTGTTACCCCTAAAAAACTCCCTCTTGCTACCATTTTCCCTACCTCTAACCCCTGGAAACCACTGTTCTGTTCTCCATCTTCCCCTTTAGTCAGAAAGTTTAAATTATTTACAGTAATTTTCTTAATCCTAAAATCACTTCAGAAGAGTGAAATTAAAGTTTAAAAGAGGCCCTCTAAAAACACAAGGACACAAAAGCCTTCATTTGATGGTGGCTACTGTTATATTGCATCTCTTTCAGTAGTATATGTCTCAACTATACGTGGTTTGACTATTCTGCGTTTTTTTTTCATGGAAAATGTTATATAGTATAATCCAAAACCAAATATAAATTATTTCTCCACTTCTGTTTTGGATCATTTATGCTAGTGATTTCCTCCATCCCTAAGAACCAACTAGCCAAGTAGAATTATCAGAGTCTTAGAAACTTTCCATGCCATGGGTACATTTTACATTTTCACCCAAATACACAGTCATCAATTATCAAGCTAAAGGAAGAAATAAAAATATGTTCATTAAAATAAGTGAAAGATTTAACTAACTATTGTAGACAATTTTAAGAGATATTTTCTATGCTGAATTACTTATATCTTTGAGTTTTTATTTTATAGAGCAAGGCTTTTCACTAGAAATTAATAACACCCATATTTAACTGCTTTTTGAATATTAATATCCTACTGCCATCTCAAAAATCAATAGGTCCAGCACTGAATTTATCATCTCTCCTTTCCCTCCACTTTAACTTCTTAATTTCTTCCTGATTTCCTCCTCTCTTTCTGATATCAGTTAATGGCACCACCATCTATCTATCCACTGACCCAAACCAGATACCTTTAAGTCATTCAAGTTACCTCCTTTACCCTATACATCTTGTTAGGAGGCCCTATCTTCCTAAATATATCTTGGAGCTGCCTCTTTTCTCTTTGTCCCCAATATTCATGTCTTAATTCAGACCCTCTATTGCACTACTGTTGCAGTAGCCTCCTAGCTGATAGTCCTCCCTCCTGTATCACTCCACCCTATTCCACTGTCATCTTCCACATTGCCTCCACAATGATCGTTCTCTAAAATGAAAATCTAATCACATAATTCTCTGCTTAACTTTTCCATGGCTTTCTGTTACCTATAGGATAAATCACAACCATAATTGGCATATAGAACCCCATAATAGAGCAGTTGCTGAATTCTCAAGCCTCTTACCTTTCTCTACTTTTTTGTTTCCATTCGTCTGAAATTCCCTGCCTCATATATCCTTGCTGATTCCTGTTTGTCCTTTAACACTTAGGTATTATCTCTCCTAAGAAGACTTTTCTGACCCCTATTCCCAGGGATGAATGGGTATCCCTTTTCTGTATTCTCTGTCCTATTGTTCCTGTGACATGTTCAGCTTTGTATCCTGAGAATCCCAGTTCCTGACACACATAATAAGTGCTCAATAAATAGTAGTTGCTCAATGTTTAATTTTATAAATTCACTGCTGTTACAAAGAACTTTCCTATCTATTTACTCATATGATCCTTATAATAGCCCTGGAAGATAATAGGACATATTTTCTCATTTTTCAGATGGTAGAACTAATAAGTGTGGTTAGCTAATAAGTGGAGAATTGATGCTGGAATTTAGATGTTTTGACTCCCAACCAGGTATTTGTGTGTGTGTCTGTGTGTGTGTGTGTGTATGTATCTTCATCATGAATCTTTGTAAGATGTCAGCCAAAGAGATGCAGTCATGACAGTAGTTAAATTATATGCAGTAACTAAGCTTTAAGAATATAATAATTGTTTTATCATCTAATTGGGCAAAACAATAAAGATGTTCTTATTTTGAACAAAATTAATAGTATGCTCTAGTGACTTAGGGGGATATAGGAGTATATGCTATAAAATCCTATGAATACTGCCTTCACTCATAAACTGGCATGTTTATACTTTTTCTTGCCAACAAAGTTATCCTAATTGAACATTATTTTTATTTTTTAAAAATGATATATAATAGTTATACATATTTTTAGGAAATTGAACATTTTAAAAGATTAAACTTCATATTACCTTTTGTTTTTCTGGAGCTGATCCTGTTTCATGTATAACCTTTTCAGTTGGTAGAGTTTGAAGTGTTGGAGTAATTTATGAAAGGAGGTGGAAGGAAAGAGTAGTTTGTACTCTGTTGTGAAATTCTAGGGTGTGTTTGTCAGTATACATGTTTCAAATGCCTGATAGGTACCATAGTCACATATGTCTGCATATATAACTTTACCATTCTTGTAGGTACACAAGACATTTTATGTTTCTTTCTAACAAGAAGAGTAAAAATGAAAACTAATAGGGAAACTCCATTAGACTGAGTTGTCTCACTCTTCTTGAATGTGGTGTGATGATTGATATTTTAAATCCTATGTGATAGAATTTAATTAAACTGACTTTTGGAATTTCCTTCCAAAAGGTATCACTGGAAGAAAAAAATGCAACTATTATTTATGACCCTAAACTACAGACTCCAAAGACCCTACAGGAAGCTATTGATGACATGGGCTTTGATGCTGTTCTCCATAATCCTGACCCTCTCCCTGTTTTAACTGACACCTTGTTTCTGACTGTTACGGCTTCACTGGCTTTGCCATGGGACCATATCCAAAGCACATTGCTCAAGACCAAGGGTGTGACACACATTAAAATTTACCCTCAGCAAAGAGCTGTAGCAGTGACAATAATCCCTTCTATAGTGAATGCCAATCAGATAAAAGAGCTAGTTCCAGATCTCAGTTTAGATACTGGAACACTGGAGAAAAAGTCAGGAGCTTGTGAAGATCATAGTATGGCTCAAGCTGGTGAAGTCATGCTGAAGATGAAAGTGGAAGGGATGACCTGCCATTCATGTACTAGCACCATTGAAGGAAAGATTGGGAAACTGCAAGGTGTTCAGCGAATTAAAGGTAATGTGTCTGGCGTTGTTTGATTGTTTTGTAAGGCTTAGGTGTCTGTTTTGATCTTTTAACTTTTTCCTTTCTTCTTAAGCATGAGTTTTGAATCCATGGGACTAGAGTGCTTGCTGTATCATTGAGGTACAGCATATTCCCAGGATTAATGTCAGGAAAGTAATGATTATAATTAAAGGTTACATAAACCTCGAACTGAAGAAAAGGCAGCTGGGTTGGCAATTCGTGGAATTCAGGGTTCTTAACACAACATGACTAGCGTACTCTTTACCTCTAATATATTTTACTCAGGCATGGAGAAACTTGGAGACCATAGCTACAGTGGTCCTATCTCTTACTTGTTTCTAGTCTATGCCAATAACATTTTCTGAAAAGAAAAAAAAATTAAGAAAAGATGATGACAAGAATGAGAAAGAAACAATTATTTGTGGTTATTTAGAAAACAGGATGTTTTCTGAAGTAGCCCAGGAATAACTAAATTAATTATGTTTCTTTTTATTAACTAGTCTCCCTGGACAATCAAGAAGCTACCATTGTTTATCAACCTCATCTTATCTCAGTAGAAGAAATGAAAAAGCAGATTGAAGCTATGGGCTTTCCAGCATTTGTCAAAAAGCAGCCCAAGTACCTCAAATTGGGAGCTATTGATGTAGAACGTCTAAAGAATACACCAGTTAAATCCTCAGAAGGTTCACAGCAAAGGAGCCCATCATATACCAATAATTCAACAGCCACTTTCATCATTGATGGCATGCATTGTAAATCATGTGTGTCAAATATTGAAAGTACTTTATCTGCACTCCAATATGTAAGCAGCATAGTAGTTTCTCTAGAGAATAGGTCTGCCACTGTGAAGTATAATGCAAGCTCAGTCACTCCAGAATCCCTGAGAAAAGCAATAGAGGCTGTATCACCGGGGCAATATAGAGTTAGTATCGCAAGTGAAGTTGAGAGTACCTCAAACTCTCCCTCCAGCTCATCTCTTCAGAAGACTCATTTGAATGTAGTTAGCCAGCCTCTGACACAAGAAACTGTGATAAACATTGATGGCATGACTTGTAATTCCTGTGTGCAGTCTATTGAGGGTGTCATATCAAAAAAGCCAGGTGTAAAATCCATACGAGTCTCCCTTGCAAATAGCAATGGGACTGTTGAGTATGATCCTTTACTAACCTCTCCAGAAACCTTGAGAGGAGCAATAGAAGACATGGGATTTGATGCTACCTTGTCAGGTAATTATCATTTTTTCTTTGATTACCCTAATGTTCTTTTACTTCCATTTTGCGCTGCTTTAGGCATTTATCAGTGAGAGATGATTCTTAGGCACTGTAATTCCACTTTTGCAAATAAGTCCTATGGAGGTAGCCAACAGTGTATACAAAGATGCATAAGGATGTTTGTATTATTGCTTATGATATTTAAAAACTGGAAACAATAAATAACTCATGGTACAACTATAAATAACTCATGATGACATGCTATGAAGTCATAAAACATTATGGCATTAAAGATAATTAATGCCACAGGAAGCTGTCTGAGATATTTTGTCAAATGAAAAAAAAAGCTGAAAAGCTATATATATACTGTGATCAACATTTTATAAAGAAATGTATCTGAATTTATACCATGTATATATTGTTTATGTATATGAATAAGATTCCTGGTAGGACATGAACCAGAATTTTAACAGTGATTATCTTTGGGTGGTAGGATAAATGTGATTTTTGTTTCCATTGTGCTTTCCTGGGTTTATAAGTTGTTTTTACAATAAGAATGTATGTATGTAGCTATGTATTTATATAATGGGGAAAACCAGTGCTCTTTTAAAAACAAAAGTAATTGAAATAAGTAATAGGATTTTAACTATAATTTTATATTTAGGCATTCAAATTAAACTGACTCCAGAGCCGTCACAAAGTTTTCGTATTTCTTGACAGCTCTTACCTTTGAATTGAAACAAAAACTGTGTATTCAATGGAATTTAATTATGTGAAATTGTTCTTTTGAACCAGAATTGAACCTGGCCTTGAATTAAACTGGAAAATGCCCAGATGAAATTTTTTGCTTGAAATAACAATTGAAAAGTTTTACAACCAATTTCTAGACAATATAATTAATCTTTGCTATCCTGATTAGAATGAAAGATATCAAATAGTAATATTCCCTTTTTAGACTCCCTGAAGCTGAGTAAAAGATTTTACTAAACACATGTCTAAATTGTTATGGTAGATTAATGTCAGTGAGAGAGGACTCAGAGGTATACCATTATTAATTTTTAGTTCTTAACTTTTGTATTGATGACAAATGGTAGAAATTATAGAATTCTCACTTTTTAAATTATACTTTAAGTTCTAGGGTACATGTGCACGGTGTGCAGGTTTGTTACATATGTATACATGTGCCATGTTGGTGTGCTGCACTCATTAACTCATCATTTACATTAGGTATATCTCCTAATGCTATCCCTCCCCGCTCCCCGCACCCCACGACAGGCCCCAGTGTGTGATGTTCCCCTTCCTGTGTCCAAGTGTTCTCATTGTTCAATTCCCACCTATGAGTGAGAATTCTCACTTTTAAAAATTGACACATAGTTCACGTACCATAAAATTTGCCCATTTAAGGTACACAACCCAGTGGTTGTTAGTATATTTACAGAGTTTTCCAGCCATCATCACTATATAATTTTAGAACTTTTTTATCACTCCCAAAAGAAATCACATGCCCATTAGCAGTCATTGCCCATTTCTTCTTCCCCTCCCCAAGCTCCTGATAACAACTGTTCTACTTTGTGTCTCTGAATTTGACTATTCTAGGTACCTCATTTAAGTGGAATCATACAACATTTGTCCTTTTGTGCCTGGATTCTTTTATTCAGCATAATGTTTTCAAGGTCCATCCATGTTGTAGTATGTATTAGAACATCATTCCTTTTTATTGCTGAATGTTATTCCATTGTATGGATATATCACATTTTTGTTTCTTCATTCACCAGTTGATGGGAATTTGGATTGTCTCCACTCTCTTGCCTATTATGTATAATACTGCTATGAACAATTTGAGTTCAAATTTTTGTATGAACATATGTTTTTATTTCTCCTGGGTATATACCTAGGAGTGGAATTGCTGGGTCCTATGGCAACTAAACTTTTTGAGGGACTGCCAGACTGTTTTTCAAAGTAGCTGTGCCATTTTACATTACCATCTGAAATTCTCAGAATCTGGCCAGGTACGGTGGCTCACACCTGTAATCCTAGCACTTTTGGAGGCTGAGGCAGGCAGACCACTTGAGCGCAGAAGTTCGAGACCAGCCTGTGTAACATGATGAAACCCCGTCCCTACAAAAAATACAAAAATCAGCTGGGCATGGTGACACACACCTATAGTCCCAGCTACTCAGGAGGCTAAGATGGGAGGATCGCTTAAGCCTGGAAGTCAAGGCTGCAGTGAGCCGTGATCATGTCACTGTACTCCAGCCTGGGTGACAGAACAAGACCCTGTCTTTAAAAAAAAAACAGATTTTAGATTAGAATCTAATCTTAAAAAATAGATTCTTTTTTTGTTTTTTGTTTTGTTTTGTTTTTGAGACGGAATCTTGTTCTGTCGTCCAGGCTAGAGTGCAATGGCATGATCTCGGCTCACTGCAACCTCCGCCTCCCAGGTTCAAACAATTCTCCTGCCTCAGCCTCCTGAGTAGCTGGGATTATAGGTGTCTGACACCATGCCTGGCTAATTTTTGTATTTTTAGTGGAGATGGGGTTTCACCATCTTGGTCAGGCTGGTCTCGAACTCCTGACCTCGTGATCCACTGGCCTCTGCCTCCCAAAGTGTTGGAATTACAGGTGTGAGCCACCATGCCTGGCCTTTAGATTCTTTTGCTCTAAAAATGAGATACATAGTTCTCTATTGGAAAATTCATATAGAACACTAAAATGTTAAAGAGACTCTAGTACCAAAAGCCTGAACAAAGTATAGGAAATCCATAATTGCAAAAGGAAATAATTATGAAACCAGAAGAAAAATTTAAGTTGGAAATAAGTGCAGTTATATCAGGGAGTCATAAAAATAACTAAAATTAGTTTCAGCAAATTTTTGTTTTACCTATCACCACTTAATTTTTTTTTTCCTTCTTTTTGAGACAGAGTCTTGCTCTGTCACCCAGGCTGAAGTGCAATGGCGCGATCTTGGCTCACTACAACCTCTGCGCCCCGGGTTCGAGTGATTCTCCTGCCTCAGTCTCCCAAGTAGCTGGGGTTACAGGTGCGCGACACCATGCCCAGCTGATTTTTTTGTATTTTTAGTAGAGACAGGGTTTCACCGTGTTGGTAAGTCTGGTCTCGAACTCCTGACCTCTGGTGATCTGCCTGCCTTGGCCTCCCAGAGTGCTGGGATTACAGGCGTGAGCCACCGTGTCTGGCCCACTTACATTTTTTAAAATTTTTGAAAATGACAGTGTTTGAAATTATATTGATTCACATTTCACTACTTCATAATGTTGGATTATTTCTCAGAGCTTCTATTAAATTAAAATACTTTGATATGCATAAGGGATTATGTTGTCAATAATGAACACCACATAAATTAGTTTATATCAGTATCACCAAAACAAGTTACTTACATTGTAATATTCCTATGCCTCTGACATATAGGAACCCAAATATAATCATCTTATATCACATGGTATAAAACTGAAATATTTTTCATGTTCACATATGGTATCTGTCATTACAGTAAGCAAGGGCATCATAAACTTTCAGATGGGACTCAAAAACAGAATTTTTTCTATTCAGTTGGGTTTATATTTTTGCGACTTACATTTTTACAAGTGTGGTTCACAGACCAGCAGCACCTGGGACCTTGTTAGAAATCAGACTCTGGCCCTACTGCAGACCCAGTAAATCAAATTCTCCATTTTAATTTTAATGAGCTTTCCAGGTAATCCATTTGCACATTAAAATTTGAGAACACTGATCTACATAATGTGATGCATTGACCTTTAAATCTCTAAGTTAAATCTATAATAACTTTGTTTACATAAACAAGTCCAGAAATTTGACTGAAGACAATAATAATATCAGTCATAACAACATTTCGATCAACGATGGACCACATAGACGATGGTGGTCCCATAAGATTATAATGGAGCATATATAGAAACCTCATATAAGGCATTTGATATTGGCATAGCAGATCAAGCAGGAGAAATGATATTCATTAATGGTGCTGGGACATTTGGTGTTCCATCTGAAAAAATATATATAAATACAAAGAGCATCTAGCTTTGTGTAAGTACACTCTGTGATGTTCACACAATGATGAAATTGCCTAAAGCATTTTTCAGAACATATTCCCATCATTTAAGTGACTCATGACTGTATAATATTAAATATTATAATTTAAAATAGCTTTTTTTTTTTTTTGGAGAAAAGGCATATAAATTTGTTTGATCATAGTTTGACATGACATGGGAGCCTTCAGAATGAAGACTCAAAGATACAGGAGAAACTGCCCATTTCTGTGCTTAGATTTAACACAATATGGATAGCTAAAATAGCTAGCATTTTATTATTATTATTATTATTGTTATTATTGGAGACAGTTGACACTCTGTCGCCCAGGCTGGAGTGCAATGGCGTGATCTCGGCTCACTGCAACCTCTGCCTCCCAGGTTCAAGCAATTCTCTTGCATCAACCTCCCGAGTTGCTGGGATTACAGGTGCATGCCACCATGCCCTATTTTTGTATTTTTAGTAGAGACGGGGTTTCGCCATGTTGGCCAGGCTGGTCTTGAGCTCCTGACCTCAGGTGATCCGCCTGCCTCGGCCTTCCAAAATGCTGGGATTACAGGTGTGAGCCACCACACCCAGCCAAAATAGCTAGCATTTTATGAGGGTTTATATAACAGATGTGAGCAGAGTAAAAGCAACTTTTTAATTACCTTAGGTGATCAAACTAGTAAATGGAATTCAGGAGTATTTGAACATTCTCTGGCACCATGTATAGCATCTACCTACTCCTTAGGAACTATGACTGCAGCATGTTCACTAACTTTTTTTTTTTTTTTTTTTTGAGACACAATCTTGCTCTGTTGCCCAGGCTGGAGTGCAGTGGCATGATCACAGCTCACTGCAGCCTTGACTTCAGGGCTTAAGCTATCTTCCCACCTAAGCCTCTTGAGTATCTGGGACTATAGGCATGTACCACCACACCTGGCTAATTTTTTTGTATTTTTTGTAGAGATGGAGTCTCACTTTGTTGCCTAGGCTGTTCTCAAACTCCTGGGCTCAAGCAGTCCACCCACCTTGGCCTCCCAAAGTGCTGGGATTACAGGTTTGGGCCACCATGCCTGGCCTCAGTAACTTTTAGCAATGTCTTTTACCTCAACCTACTATTGTTAAGGGCCCCGGGAATCAATTATTCAACAAATGATTACCAGGAGCCAGTTATATGCCCTGCATCTGTTAGGGCTTATAACATACATACTAATGGCCATGATGGGTAGGTAAAAAACCTTGGCATAGTGAATGTCATCATAAAATAATTGATAGAGCTTAACTACAGTGACCCATATTATCGGGACAAAAGATTGATATGAAATGATTGCATTCTGTGATTCTGCTAGAGATTAGAGTTTAAGATTTCACCGGAATTGTAACTACCCATTTTTTAAAGTGTAAGTGTCAGTGCTGATCCAGGTCTCACAGTCTACCTCTGTAACCCATTCTCATACAGAAGGATTGACACATTTTGCCTTTGTATCATACTAGTCCTAGGTGAGCTATAAATCTTAAAAGAGGTACTGAGAGGCCAGACGCAGTGGCTCACACCTGTAATCTCACAACTTTGGGAGGCCGAGGCGGGTGGATCACCTGAGGTCAGGAGTTCAAGACCAGCCTGGCCAACATGGTGAAACCCCGTCTCTACTAAAAATGCAAAAATTAGCTGGGCGTGGTGGTGGGCGCCTGTAATCCCAGCTACTTGGGAGGGAGGCTGAGGCAGGAGAAACACTTGAACCTGGGAGGCGGAGGTTGCAGTAAGCCGAGATTGCGCCACTGCACTGCAGCTGGGTGACAAGAGCAAGATTTCATCTCAAAAAAAAAAAAAAAAGAGAGAGATAGAAAAATGGGAGATGCCTTTTATCCTGACTATCTATATCATCATTTCCTTAAAGTAAAAAGGCATAATATATGAAGTAATCACTAACCAATTAAAGCAATCTAAATACTTGATTAAATTCCTTCCTTTTTGTGCCTTTTTATTTTTGTTTGTTTGTTTGTTTTGAGAAGGAGTCTTGCTCTGTCACGCAGGCTGGAGTGCAGTGGCACAATCTTGGCTCACTGCAACCTCTGCCTCCTGGGTTCAAGCGATTCTCCTGCCTCAGCCTCCCGAGTAGCTGAGATTACAGGCTCACGCCACCATGCTCGGCTAATTTTTGTGGTTTTTTTTTTAGTAGAGACGGGGTTTCACCATGTTAGCCAGGCTGGTCTCGAACTCCTGACCTTGTGATCCACCCGCCTTGGCCTCCCGAAGTGCTGGGATTACAGGCGTGAGCCACCACGCCCGGCTGTGACTTTTTATTTTTAACTAATTTCAAGCTTACAAAAAACTTCAAGAAGTAGTAGAGAATTCCTGTTTACCAATTTCATGCAGGTTCCACAGTTAATATTTTACATCGCTTATCATTCTCTCTTAATAGATAGATATACATTTATATATATACACACACATACATACATTTTTTTCTGAACTATTTGAGAGTAAGCTGCAGACATGATGTTTATAATTATTTTAAAGCCATTTTTAGATTATTTATTTATTCTTCACATTACACCAGAGGCTGAACTTCACATCAGTTTTGAGTATCAGATTGGAAATCCTTTCTTGAAATATTTGGAATAGTTTGTAATTGTTGCCTCAAGTGCGGGAAAATCAACTTTCCTTCGAATTTATTTAAAAGTTTAAGTAGTGTTGTTACAGCCTGTAGAAAAATTAATTAAAAGAAACCAGGCATTTTATTCATTGTGACCTTTTAACACCCTTGTTGTCTCTGTGGAGGATGGAGAAGCCTTTGCTTTTTTGCTTGCCACACTCACAGAGCTAAAGGATACAATTTTATGGATCTTTGTTTAGAGGTCATGCTAAGGTAGCTAAAAGAGACTACCTCTATGACTTATTTTAATATAACACTGTACTTCCAGAGTGTGAAAATTGCAGACGGTATTCCAGGTTACCTCTGGTACCTAAAATAATGAAATTGCTCTGGAACAACAGGTAAAGTGATGGGCAGAAGAAACTTTATTTTCATTGTCCAAGTTCATAATTAAATCTCAATAGTAATTATGAGAGAATAAAGGAACCTTCTGGTTGGATTAAAATAATGGTTTTATTCAAAACCAAAGCGATTTCTTTTTGGCTACTGAGCCTCCTTTTTGTTTTTCTTTGGTTTTTTAAAAAATGTAACAGCAGTACTATTTGGTAAATTTCACAGTCTATGTTCTAAATAATGTTCTCACAATCTGAATCAGTATCTTTCTAAAGTGATTCAATTAAGACTGGAGATGGGCTAATTAAGGAACACTGTACTGTTCAAAGTGTCCTTTGCTGGAATCATCCAAAATCCAAACCTCAGTGTCATGCGGTGTTCCCATGTGACAGACTTGTACACATACCCCCTGAATCTAAAATAAAAGTTGAAAAATTTTTTTTAAGTGTCCTTTGCTATACTCAGACCTAGGCTGGCAGCACTGCCATCACCTCAGAGCTTGGTGGAAATGGAGAATCTCAGACCCCACCTTAGATGTACTGAGCCAGAACCTGCATTTTAACAAGCTCCCCCAGGTGATTGTATATGCATTCAGATTTAAGAGGCATTAATATACTTATTTGAGAAGTCTACATTCTTCTGTAGGGAAATGGTCAGGCTTTTGTTAAAGTTTCTTCCAAATATGCTCATCTTCAACATCCTGCAAACCAACTCTTCTGTGCAGGGGTTCCTTTGTGTCCTAGCTAAATAGACATGAGCTGGTGTTTTGTCTAAGGACAAGAATGAACAAATTAGATAGGCTAGTGGAAATTTGCTCTTTTCTTCCTTTCCTCTATGAGGGAGGAGAAAATCTTTGGCTTTTTTTTTTTTTTCAGGTGCAGGGATGTGTTAGAATAATTTCTCCTTTCTTGGGAGGTAATTAATACTGCAGTGGATAAACTAAAACAAAATAGCAGAATTTCAGAGACTTCAGGGGAGCTTCTGGGATGATATGAGCTTCCACAGTCCATAAATATTCTCCGAATACTCCATTGTGCAAAATAGACTTTTTGCTGACTTATTCCTTGCCTCTTCTTCCACTGTCCACAGACATTTAAAAATTTTTTAATATTATATATGTATGTTAAAAATTCAAAAAATATAGAAGTATAGATAGAGGAAATTTATTCATCTGTCTGTGGTTCTATTCCTGCCACTGTTAATAGTTTGGTATGTAACCCCTCAGCCTTTCTTATGCATGTTTTCATCTATGCATACACTAAAAATTTTTTTTAAATATCAGCACACTGCAGTGCTGTTTTTGCAAATTGCTTTTTGTTCCACTTAATATATTGTGAATTGCTTCGATGCCAGTATGCCGATCATCAACATGATGGTCAAATTTCATTATAAAAATAAGAACTATCCATTAACAAACTACTCTCTCTCTGTGATTGGGAGTAGAGATAATGGCTAGAAGAAAAAAAGTTTTGTTTATTCAGGTAACTCAGATTTTCCTGGGAATTGGGATGGGAAGTATTGACATAGGAAGTCACTGCAGAGAAAAGTGTAGAGATAACTTAATGCTAATGGATAGTAGGAACTTGCTGGTTTTAAAAGAATAGATTGTCAGTGCCTGGAGGTATGGATTGTGAGTGAGGCAATGATGCAGTTGAATGATCAATACTGCAAATGAAAAGAATCTTTCCCTTTCCACAGACACGAATGAGCCGTTGGTAGTAATAGCTCAGCCTTCATCGGAAATGCCACTTTTGACTTCAACTAATGAATTTTATACTAAAGGGATGATACCAGTTCAAGACAAGGAGGAAGCAAAGACTTCATCTAAGTGTTACATACAGGTCACTGGCATGACTTGTGCTTCCTGTGTAGCAAACATTGAACGGAATTTAAGACGGGAAGAAGGTGAGACACTCTTGAAGCTTGTTATTTTATGTGCTAGTTTGGGAACTCCATCTTTTTTGTTCTCTTACATGTTTTGTAACTATGTTTATGATTCTTGGTATAAGGCCTCATAAAAATTTTCATTTTCAGTAATGTGTGGGACAACCCTGATGTCCCGGAAGCCAGTTTTTGTTAGTGTTTTGTTCCCTTAGATAAAGTTCCTCTCTTGTTTACCTCATGATCACATTTGTATATCTATGAAATTCATTAAAAAAATGGCAGAAAGAAATACACGAGATTACTATATTTTATAGATCATGATTGTGTTGGATTTAAAGGAACATAATTTTTTTTTTTTTTTTTTGAGACTGAGTCTTGCTCTGTCGCCCAGGCTGGAGTGGAGTGGCGTGATCTCAACTCACTGCAACCTCTGCCTCCTGGGTTTAAGTGATCCTTCTGCCTCAGCCTCCCGAGTAGATGGGACTACAGGCACGTACCACCATGCCCGGCTAATTTTTGTATTTTCAGTAGAGACGGGGTTTCACCATGTTGACCAGGCTGATCTCAAACTCCTGACCTCAGGTGATCCACCCACCTCGGGCTCCCAAAGTGCTGGGATTACAGGCGTAAGCCACCACACCCGGCCCATAAATTTTCTTCTAAAGCTATGCCTAAAACTGACAACTAGAATATTTAAGAGTTTCATTATTACTATACCCAGACCAAGCACCAGGCCAAAAATAAGTTTGTTTAGAATTACATTGTTCTCTTTGCTTGTGGTAAAAATGTTCACAAGTTACTTAATATTGTATACAAGTGTTAATTTTAGGCTACAAATCTTAGAAAATGTATACCACAGTTTTTTAAATTCAGTCACATTCAGATGTTTTGGCTTATTAATTTGCACTCATATTTATAGACTTCCCAGTATAGCACAGTAGATTTGTTAACCATAAAGATATGTGATGATGGCCAGGCACACTGACTCGCACCTGTAATCCCAGCACTTTGGGAGGCCGAGGTGGGCAGATCGCCTGAGGTCAGGAATTCAAGACCAGCCTGGCCAACATGGTGAAACCCTATCTCTACTAAAAATGCAAAAATTAGCCAGGTGTAGTGCCGCATGCCTGGAGTCCCAGCTACTCGGGAGGCTGAGGCAGGAGAATCGCTTGAACCTGAGAGGCAGAGGTTGTAGTGAGCTGAGATTGTGCCAGCTACTGCACTCCAGCCTGTGCGACAGGTCAAGACTTCATCAAAAAAAAAAAAAAAAAAAAAAGAAAAAAAGATATGTGATGAGTTTTCATGAGATCAAAGTCATAGATTTGGTACTTTGGCTGCCCTAGCGCTAGGTGTCTTAATGATACATATGGTTAGTCACAGAGCTAAATAAAGAAGTATGGACTAGTATAAGCTTATCCCCACTATTAAGAACATTACTTAAAATGTACATAGTAATCACCTCACCTCATATATTAATATTAAGGGCAGAACATTGTTATAACAAAATGTATGGTATACAGAGCCATCTTCAGTTCAATATTACCTTGTCTGCATTCTATGATTTCTGCTTCAGTTTAGCCTCCATTCTTTCTAACTGGGATGCACTCAAGGCTAAAGCTTCTATTATTCTTTTTTAGATTAATTTAAAAAGAAAAGGAGGGAGGTTGCCAAGCAAATGAAAGCAAAAAGAAGCATTCAAGGTTTCTATTTAATTTAAGAACCAACTATTTTGGGGCAATTCAGAAATAACCTTCTTCATGAGACAAGCAATGCCTATGCCAGTTACAATTTTTTTTAAGTCTGTTAAGCTGATTCTTCTAATTACTTCCATATTATCCCTTTTACAACCTCTTAGCCCAGTTAGAAATAACTTTAGCCTAGGTGGAGTCACTACATTCACTTTTTTTTTTTTGACTAAGTAGCATTGGTCTTCTCTCAATTTAGTCTGCATTATACATATATATATATATATATATATAATATGTTATATATAAATATATAAATGTATATTAATATAATATAGAAATATATGAAATATATATGTAATTTATATTTTGAGACAAGTCTCACTCTGTTGCCCAGGCTGGAGTACAATGGGACCATCTTGGCTCACTGCAACCTCTGCCTCCTGGGTTCAAGCGATTTTCCTGCCTTAGCCTCCCTAATAGCTGGGACTACAGGTGTGTGCCACCATGCCTGGCTAATTTTTGTATTTTTAGTAGAGACAGAGTTTTACTATGTTGGCCAGGCTGGTCTTGAACTCCTGACCTCGATCCACCCACCTGGGCCTCCCAAAGTGCTAGGATTACAGGCATGAGCCACTGTACCTGGCCCTGCATTATATTTTAAGAAATGAATAGAAAGAGTTCTTATGATCGTTTGAAGAGTTTTTTAAACTATCTGCAATTTACATAAGTATTGAACTTATGATTTCGGCATTTGAAAAATCAAATTTTCCCTTCTATTTCTGTTTGCCCATAGATTACATTCAGCTGAAGCAAAAAGATTTTTTCCTACTTTCTCTATACCTTTCCCATATTACTGACACTTCCCCATGAACTGATCACCTGAATTGTTTGATACCAGCAAAGCCCAAAATGTAAGCACTTTATATAGAAAAATTAGATTATATTAGGTATTTTGTTTTCTTTTTTTCACCGTGTATACGTTTATCTATTTTTTTAATTTTTAATTTTTGTGAGTATATAGTAGGTGTGTATATTTATAGGGTACATGAGATGTTTTGATACAAACATACAATGCATAATAATCACATCATGGAAATTGGGGTATCCATCCCTTCAAGCATTTATCCTTTGTGTTATAAACAATTCAGTTATACTCTGTTACTTTTAAATGTACAATTAAATTATGATTGACTATAGTCACACTGTTGTGCTATCAAATACTAGGTCCTATTCATTCTTTTTCTTTGTACCCATTAACCATCCCCACTTCCCCTTACACCCTCCACTATTCTGTTTACTTATTTAAAGCTATTAAATTAATATTTAATCACTTTTTCTTTTTTATCAAACCTCAGACTTGACCTATGGACTGTTGATCACCATTCCCTGCAGGTAGCCATCAAATGCCACAGATTCCTAGAAAGAGCTTTATTTTTGCTATGTAGAATTAATTTTCTTCCTGGCAATGACAGCATTAGCTGGCCTAGAAAAGTGGAATGGTTGTTAAAAAAAAGGTTTGCACTAGTGAACAGCATGACTGCCATAAAATGAACTCCTTTTTTTGGTTAGCAAGTTGCGTGGGACTTTTTTTCTAGGAATAAGAGCTTTTTAGATTACTGTGTGTCAGACACTAAAACCTGATAATTTAAATAAATGAGTATTATTTGATGTATTATAATGTGTATGTTGGTATATTTTTGGATTCTTTGCTACAATTATGATTTCATAAGTGCATGAACTCCTTTCTCTATTTTTTTTTTTTTTTTTGAGACAGGATCCTACTCCGTCACACATGGTGCATTGCAGTGGCATGAACACTGCTTACTGCAGCCTCGACCTCCCAGGCTCAAGTGATCTTCCCACCTCAGCTTCCTGAGTAGCTGAGACCACAGGCATGCACCACCATGCCCAGCTAATTTTTGTATTTTTTTGTAGAGACAGGATTTTGCCATATTGCGCAGGCTGGTGTCAAACTCCTGGACTCAAGCGATCCGCCCTTCTCAGCCTCCCGAAGTTCTGGGATTGCAGGCATGAGCAGTCATGCCCAGCCGAGTCCCTTTCTCTAGTACTCTGTCTTATTAATTTCTAAAAATGCTTTATATGTACAAGATACAGTCTCAAGCAATTGCAATTCATAGGCCTTATTTGGATCCAAGTCAAACAAAAAACTGTTAAACTAGTAAACAGTTATAAGACAATTGTAAAAATGTGAATACTGGCCGGGCGCGGTGGCTCAAGCCTGTAATTCCAGCACTTTGGGAGGCCGAGAGGGGCGGATCACGAGGTCAGGAGATCGAGACCATCCTGGCTAACACGGTGAAACCCCATCTCTACTGAAAAAAAAATACAAAAAGCTAGCTGGGTGAGGTGGCGAGCGCCTGTAGTCCTAGCTACTCGGGAGGCTGAGGCAGGAGAATGGCGTGAACCCGGGAGGCGGAGCCTGCAGTGAGCTGAGATCCGGCCACTGCATTCCAGCCTGGGTGATAGAGCGACACTTTATCTCAAAAAAAAAAAAAAAAAAAAAGTGAATACTGCCTGGATATTTGATGATATTGAATAATTATTTTAGGTGTGAAAATGGTATTTTGGTTTTTTAAAAAGAGTCTGTGTTTTTTAGAGGTGCATATTTAAATATTTACACATGAAATGATGTGATGTCTGGGACTTGCTTCAGCATAATCTGGGTAGAGGGCAGTGAGTGGTGGGTGTAGGAATGTATATGAAATAAGATTAGCCAAGTATTATGAAGCAAGGTGATGGGTACATCAAGTTTATTATGTTCTTATACACACACACACACACACACACACACACACACATACACATAATTGAAAATTTCCATAATAAAAAGTTTAAGAAAAATGAGGCAATCTTTTGGAATAGTTCTAATTGCTTGGGGTCAAGACTGGTATAAAAGTTAAATAATAAATTTCTCCAGATTCACTTTAATCCTTTCATACTTAAGAGAAATCCTTTCATATTTGAGAATATTAAAAGGTAATTATAACATTACTCTTTTTAAAAAGAATGTTACCTGTATTGTTTTTCTTATCAATGCTCTTAGGAATATATTCTATACTTGTGGCCCTGATGGCTGGCAAGGCAGAAGTAAGGTATAATCCTACTGTTATACAACCCCCAATGATAGCAGAGTTCATCCGAGAGCTTGGATTTGGAGCCACTGTGATAGAAAATGCTGATGAAGGAGATGGTGTTTTGGAACTTGTTGTAAGTAAGAATTTTTGTGTGATTAATAAAATTTCCAGAAAAAAACTTGGTAAGGTTCAGAGAAGAGTTGTGAAGATAATTAAAGGTGGGGAAAATAAGATATGATTAAAATTAAGGAAACTGGAAAATGGAAGGATAAGGTATGATTTAATGGTACTCTTCAAGCATGGAATGTAAAAAGATAATTGTCATATCTCTATTAACCAAAAAAGAATTGGGTTTGAATGAATAAATGAAAATTAACTTTTAAAATACAGTATGATTCCTATCTAGTAGCATGTAATTGAATAAATTCCAGATGCATTAAAGACTCAAATTTTATAAAGTCTTAAAACCCGGTGTAAGGCATATTGATTTAAATTGATCACTTTCTCCAACCCAGCAAATCAGCTGCTAGGATTCTTTCCTGTGGAAATATGATCATATATGGCTGGGCAGGGTGGCTCACACCTGTAATCCCAGCACTTTGGGAGGCTGAGGTGGGTGGATTACTTGAGGTCAGGAGTTCGAGACCAGCCCGGTCAACATGGTGAAACCCCATCTCTATGAAAAATACAAAAATTAGCCAGGTGTGATGGTGTGCTCCTGTAGTCCCAGCTACTCTGGAGGCTGAGGCATGAGAATCACTTAAACCCAGGCGGTGGAGGCTGCAGTGAGCTGAGATCACACCACTGCACTCCAGCGTGGGTGACAGAATGAGACTTTGTTTTTTTTTAAAAAAGGAATATGAACATTCATAAGATTATATTTATTATATAATTTTAAGAGCAAAAATTTAGAACCAATCTATATTAAATGTCCTTTAATAGGGAATGTTTAAATAAATTATGTATAGACATATTGTAGAATACAATACATATGTTAAAAGAGTAAAATAAATCAATATTAACTGACAAGTAAAGATTTCTAGGACATATTATTTACTTAAGCAAAAAGCAAGTTGCAGTGTAATACTTGTGGCATAATCCCATTTAGTAAAAAATGCAAAACTACATGTATATGTACTTATGTATGTATATAAACACCTAGAGAAAAGACTAGTGTATACACATGATTAACAGTGTTTATCTCAGGAAGAGAGTGGGATTGAGGGAGAAGAGCAAAGAGAAACTTGCATCGTTTCAACACTGAAAATTTTACAGCTAGAATGTATTTATTTGTATAATTAAAATAATTAACCTTGTACCAAAATAAGTTCCAGTTTAAGCAAAAATTTGAATGTAGGCTGGGTGTGATGGCTCACGCCTGTAATCTCAGCATTTTGGGAGGTTGAGGTGGGAGGATCACTTAAGCCCAGGAGTTCACGACCAGCCCAGGCAACAGGTAAAACCCCACCTCTACAAAAAGTAAAAATTTAGGCCAGTCGTGGTGGCTCATGCTTGTAATCCCAGCACTTTGGGAGGCCGAGGTGGGTAGATCACCTGAGGTCAGGAGTTCAAGACCAGCCTGACCAACATGGTGAAACCCCTCTCTACTAAAAATACAAAAATTAACTGGGTGTGGTGGCGTGCGCCTGTAATCTCAGCTATTCGGGAGGCTGAGGCGTGAGAATTGTTTGAACCTGGGAGGTGGAAGTTGCACTGAGCCAAGACTGTGCCACTGCACTCCAGCCTGGGCGACACAGTGGGATTCTATCTCAAAAAATTAAAAAATAAAAATAAGAATAAAAATTAAGTAAAACTTTAGCGAGATGTGGTGGCATGTACCTGTAGTCCCAGCTACTCGGGAAGCTGATGTGGGAGGATTGCTTGAGCCTGGGAGGTTGAGGCTGCAGTGAGCTGTGTTCATGCCACTGCACTCCAGCCTAGGGGACGGAGCAAGACTTTGCCCGCCTCCCAAAATTGAATGCAAATAATGAAATCATGAAATTACTAGAAGAAATATTTGGAGCATTTTTTTTCAATATTATGAAACTTTCAGACATACAGAAAAGTCAGAAGAATTGTACAGTAGATACCCTATATACACCAGCTGGATTCTACAATTAATATTTTACTGTATTTGCTTTATCATACATCAATCCATCAATTCATCACTGAAATACTTTTAGACTCACAAGGAAGTACAAAAATAGTACAGAAAATTTCCATGTAGCCTTCATCTAGCTTTTCCCAATGATAACATCTAATTCATTTATACAACAATATTAGAGGCCGGGCGCAGTGGCTCATGCCTGTAATCCCAGCACTTTGGGAAGCCGAGGTGGGTGGATCACCTGAGGTCAGGAGTTCAAGACCATCCTGGCCAACATGGTGAAATCCTGTCTCTACTAAAAATACAAAAAATTAGCCAGGCATGGTGGCATGCGCCTATAATCCCAGATACTCAGGAAGCTGAGGCAGGAGAATTGCTTGAACCTGGGAGGCGGAGGTTGCAGTGGGCCAAGATCATGCCATTGCACTCCAACCTGGGCAACAACAGTGAAACTCCTTCTCACCAAAAAAAAAAAAAAAAAAGAAAAGAAAAAAAAAGAGAAAAAAACAATATTGGAGTAGGAAGCGTTTTTCTAAAATATGATACAAAACCGATAAAAGAAAAGATTAATAGATTGATGAATTCAGATACCTAAACATTTCTTCTTGGGAGGAAAACACTGAATGGAAAGTCAAAAGGCAATTAAAATAATTATAATTCATATCATAGATGAAGGTTAATTTTCTTCATATATGAAGAACTTTTATACATCAATAAGACAAACATCATCAACCCAAAATTTCTTTTTGATGATAAAGGATGTGAACTGACAGTTCACAGAAAAGCAAAAACGATACCTCTTAAACATGAAAAGATGTTCAACTTCATTTGTAATGAGTAAAGCAAATTAAAATGGCACTGAAGTACCATTTTCACCTATTGGATTGGTAAAGTTAACAATTTTGTTAACACTGTGTTTTTGATCTCTCATGTATTGCTGGTGGAGTGTACATTGATACAAGCTGCCAATATCTGTCAAAGGTGAAATTGCACATAGCCTTTGCAATTTGGCAATATCTGTCAAAGGTGAAATTGCACACAGCCTTTGCCTCAGAGGTTCCACTTGTAGAAATTTATCCAACAGACATGTTTGCATATGTATGAAATGATATATATGCAAAGATGTTCATTATAGTATTGTTTACAATAGCAAAAGATAGGGAAAAACTAAATTTCAGTCATTAGGGACTAAATACATTATGATACATCCATATCATGGGATACTGAGTAGATATTAAAAAGAGTGATAAAGAATGAGTAGGCTTTTATATGTTTTTAAGGATTGAAAAATAATAGCTTTTTTGAAATACCATAAAACTCACCTTTTTAAAGTGTACAACCCAGTGCACTTTAGTATATTCACAGACTGTGCAACTATCACCACTATCTGATTTCAAAACATTTTCATCCCCATTAAAATAAAACTCATTAGTAGTCATTCTTTAGTCCTAATCTCTTACCTGTACTGGTTCTGCTCTCTCTGCCCTAGGCAACCACTAATCTACTTTATATTTGTATAGATTTGCCTATTCTGGACATTTCATATAAATGGAATAATATAATATGTGGTCCTTTGTAACCGACTTCTTTTATTTACCATAGTGTATTCATGGTTGATCCGTGTTCTAGCATGTATCATTACTGCATTCCTTTGTATTACCAAATAATATTCTGCTGTATGAATATACTACATTTTGTTGATTTATTCATCAGTTTATGGACAATTGGGTTGTTTCCACTTTATGAATATTGCTGCTATTGTAAGTAATGCTGCTATGAACATTCATGTACAAGTTTTTGTGTGAACTTATGTTTTTAATTCCCTTGGGGATATACCTAGAAGTGGAATTACTAAGTCATCTAGTAACTCTATATTTAGCCTTTTAAGGGACTGCCAAACTTTTTCTAAAGCAGCTGTATCATTTCATATCCCCACCAACATTGTATTGACGTTCCAATTGTTCCATATGCATGTCAACACTTGCTATTACCTTTTTATTATGGCCATCTCAGTGGAAGCGAACTGGTATCCCATTTTGGTTTTGATTTGCATTTCCCTGATGACTAATGATGTTGAGTATCTCTTCTTGTGCTTATTGGCCTTTCATAAATGTTCTTTGGAGAAACAATTCAAATTTTTGCCTTTTTTTTTTTTTTTTTTTTTGAGACGGAGCCTCGCTCTGTCGCCCAGACTGGAGTGCAATGGCGCCATCTCGGCTCACTGCAAGCTCCGCCTCCCAGGTTCACACCATTCTCCTGCCTCAGCCTCCCGAGTAGCTGGGACTACAGACGCCCGCCGCCACGCCCGGCTAATTTTTTTGTATTTTTAGTAGAGACGGGGGTTTCACCATGCTGCCAGGATGGTCTCGATCTCCTGACCTTATGATCCACCCGCCTCAGCCTCCCAAAGTGCTGGGATTACTGGCGTGGGCCACCGCGCCTGACCATTTTTGCCCATTTTTAATTGGATTGTTTGTCTTTTTATTACTGAGTTGTAAGAATATGTATTCTAGATACAAGTCCCTTATCTGATATATGATTTTCAAATATTTTCTCCCATTCTGGTATTGTCTCTTTACTTCCTTGGTGGTGTTGTTTAGAACACAAGTTTTCTGGGTACAGCGTAGGTGCATGTGCATATATTTATGAGGTATATGAGATGTTTTGATACACGCATGCAATGAGTAACAAACACATATAAAATGGGGTATCCATCCCCTCAAGCATTTATCCTTTGTGTTACAGATAATCCATTTATACTCTTTTAGTTATTTTTAAATGTATGATTAAGTTATTATTGACTATATTCATCCTGTTGTGCTATGAAATACTATGTCTTATTCATTCTATTTTTTTGTACTCCATCTTGTTTTCTTGAATAAATGCTTCCTAGATTGCTGCAAACTTTTGTTTGATTTCCAGATTTCTGGAAAAAGATGGTTCTTACAATTTCTGCCCGTTTTCTCATGGCTTTTACAGAGAGAATTTTAGAGGTCTTACTGCACCATTTGCACTGATATCCCTTCAGCAGATATTCTTGAATAAATCCTTCTTAATTTGTGGTATGCCATTTGGTCAATTTCCAGAGTATTTCAATGGCTATTTTTTGATACTTTTGTCAGTTTTATCATTGCTTTTTGAGGAAAGGATTTGCTGAGCTCCTCACACAGTCATTCTAGAAGTCATGCCCATCCATCTTAGAATTTAATGCCCAGCTAAACTATAACCCCACTCAAGATATAGGGAAAATTACATTTTTTAGACATAAATAGTCAAAACACTTTTGCCATCCATTAACTTCACTAAAGGTTATACTAGTGGTTATATACTTTAGCAGGATGAAAAAAAAAAATCCAGAGGGAAGCAAGACTTTGGATACAAGAAACAATAATAAATGTCAAATCCTCTATCACTGAGTAGTAGTGACAGGAATTGGGAGACTTTTAATGAGATCCTTTTCTATCTGGGACCATATATTTGTTGAATGTGGTATAAAAATGATATCCTAATGATCATATCTAAAGCATACTAGTAGTGCAATTAAGATCTTGTGTGGCAATCCCATGAGTCCTTTTGTGAAAAGTGGTAACTCGGGCTGGGCACAGTGGATCACTTGTCAGGAGTTCGAGACCAGCCTGGCCAACATGGTGAAACCCCGTCTCTACAAAAAAGACAAAAGAATTAGCCGGGCATGGTAGAACATGCCTGTAACCCCAGCTACTTGGAGAATCACTTGAACCTGGGAGGCGGAGGTTGCAGTGAGCCGAGATTGCGCCGCTGTATTCCAGCCTGGATGACAGAGCAAGAGCCTCTGTCTGGGAAAAAAAAAAAAAAAAAAAAGATAACTCATGTTTAATGGTGGAAAAAGTATATTCCTGAATAATAAATGCTTTGTCTTTAACAGGTGAGAGGAATGACGTGTGCCTCCTGCGTACATAAAATAGAGTCGAGTCTCACAAATCACAGAGGGATCCTGTACTGCTCCGTGGCCTTGGCAACCAACAAAGCACATATTAAATATGACCCAGAAATTATTGGTCCCAGAGATATTATCCATACAATTGAAGTAAGTGCCAAGAATTTATGTTTCTGTGTTCTTACCTATTTAATCAGCATTCCCGTGAATCATTTCTGGTTTGCATCAGATAGAGGCAATGAAAAAAAATCTAACTCCTTTGAATACTTCAAACAAGATCTGTCTCAAAATTTAATATAAATGTGTCTGCTTTTTTTTTTTTTGGTCTTTTTCAGGAAAAGTTAGGCAAAGGTACATTTACACTATTAATCAGGAGCAAACAAGTTAGAACCACAAAACATGCAAAATATTTAGAAAATGAAAATAAAGTATAATTTGTTATAAATAAGATTCATAGTAGTTACTAAGAAAGTGAAGAATCCTGCTTGATGGTTTTTTGTTTGTTAGGTCAAAACAAAAGACCTATTTTTAAGTTAAAGTAAGAAATTTAAAAGACCAAACCCAGCTGGACATGGTGGCTCATGCCTATAATCTCAGCATTTTGGGAGGCCTAGACGGCAGAATCACTTGAGGCCAGGAGTTCAAGACCATCCTGGGCAACATAGTGAGACCCTGTCTCTGCAACAGAAATGAAAATAATTAGCCAGGTGTGGCGCCACGCGCCCATAGTGTTAGTCACACGAGAAGCAGAGGTAGGAGGATTGCTTAAGCCCAGGAGTTCAAGGTTACCATGAGAGAGACCCTGTCTCTAAAACAAACAACACAACCCTTTCTTTGTGACAGATTCATCCTGTGTTCTTCAATAAATCTTAAGTGGTAATACATGTGAATGTATTTTTAAAGTTTCAGTATGCTATAGAATTGGTGTTCAAGTGATTTAAAGCATCTTAATGGTTCAATTAAGATCCTATTAGTATAGATGACATTACCATTACCATTTTTGTGAAACTAGTGTTACTGAGTACCTACTATGTGCCGGTTACCAAGACTGCAAAGCTTCAACCCTTAATTGCCACAGCAATGTGGTCATACTCATTATGGAGGTGAGGAAACCCAGATTAAGAGAAGTTAAGTTACTTACCAGAGTCACATAGCTAGTAACTGTCATAACTGGGATTTGAGCCTAATTACTCTGACTCCAAAGCTCATGCTTGTTCTATTCACTGTGCACTGCCAACAAATGTAAGATGGCAGCATTTCCCCTAGAAGTTGGAAATATAATGTGTATTACTATCTATGGTCAGATAAATCTTGCTTAGGGGTAGTTTCCTTTTTATACTTTGTTTTATTGGGGAAAATGATTTTTGTTCATGTTCTTTTTCTGATAAAACAAGAATAAATACTGCATATGCAAGGCCTTGAATAATCTATTTAGTATGGTGCTAGCTTTTTTTTTTTTTTTTCCTGAGACAGAGTCTCACTCTGTTGCCCAGGCTGGAGTGCAGTAGCGTGATCTCAGCTCACTGCAACCTCTGCCTCCTGGGTTCAAGTGATTCTCCTGCCTCAGCTTCCCGAGTAGCTGGGATTACAGGCGCCTGCCCCTACGCCCAGCTAATTTTTTGTATTTTTAGTAGAGACCGGTGCTCTCGAACTCCTGACCTTGTGATTTGCCTGCCTCGGCCTCCCAAAGTGCTGGGATTACAGGCATGAGCCACCATGCCCAGCCTGGTGCTAGCTTTTATGGCCTATTAATGAGAACCTCTACTGAGGACAGTTGTACTTGAGTTAAACTGTTATATATAGGATAGGTATTAACTAGAATTAAGGAAATATTCACTTCTTTGATGAAAGTTTGAAAATAAAGGCAATCAAGAACAGGAAGCACATCTTCATCTTTGTATTCCCCAGAGTGACTTGCCCTCAGTAATGGAACTGTTCTTAATGACAATACCATGGCTTAGAATTTCTATACCCAATGTATGTTCACTGAAATAATTTTTTCTCATGAATTTCCTTAGAGCTTAGGTTTTGAAGCCTCTTTGGTCAAGAAGGATCGGTCAGCAAGTCACCTAGATCATAAACGAGAAATAAGACAGTAAGTACTTTTAGAGTGTCAGTAAGAAACAAATTTTGACTCCTTATTACAAGTTTAACATCCTTTTTGCATGTCAGTTTTTATAATATCATCCTTATACTGGATGAAATGGTCACAATGTGTATCTCTCTATAGTACATAGAATCTTTACCTGTTAGCTATTTATGACCATTATTTTTCTTTTTTTACTTTTTCCATGTAAGATGGAGGCGGTCTTTTGTTGTGAGTCTGTTTTTTTGTATTCCTGTAATGGGACTGATGATATATATGATGGTTATGGACCACCACTTTGCAACTCTTCACCATAGTCAAAACATGAGTAAAGAAGAAATGATCAACCTTCATTCTTCTATGTTCCTGGAGCGCCAGATTCTTCCAGGATTGTCCATTATGAATTTGCTGTCCTTTTTATTGTGTGTACCTGTACAGGCAAGTGAATTGTTAGCAAATATATTTGTTAATAATGAAAAATAAGCAAAATTTGGCAGGCAAGGTTTTATTTTCAACTACAAAACTGATGTTAGCCAGAAGTCTGATCATTTTATGCCATATGCTTTACAAAAATAATCTTCAACTGAGTAGTTATTTAAGTAGATAATAGACGCCATTTAACCCCTAAGAAAGAGGTCAAGTTTTTTGGATTTGGTATTTATATCTACTACTGTATATAACGTTATTTTATTTTTAAATTTTTATTTATCTATTTTTTTTTTTTTTAGAGATGGGGTTTTGCTCTGTCACCCAGGCTGGAATACAGTGGTACAAGCACAGCTCACTGCAGTCTTGAACTCCTGGGCTCAGGCAGTCCTTCTGCCTCAGCCTTCTGAGTAGCTAGGACTTACAGGCACTAGCCACTGCACCCAGCTCAATGACTTTATTTTTGTTATTTCTTCCTGGCACTTCAGTTCATTACTTTCTGTATGTTTTAAACTCTTTTTTCGAGATAAACTTTTACTGAGGAATAGAATACTTCTATCAAATAAATATTTTCCTTTATCTGACCCTTATAAAAGGCAATAATGATTTTTTAAAACATCTTAGTTTCTCTGTTTTAATGAAATAAGCTTTCCAGTTATATTTACCAACAAAAACAGCCAACAGATTTCATAGCTTGTGATACACCACTTAGTTTGAGTTTTGGAAAGATGGGTGAGTTTTATACAAAAAAAAGTAACTCCTTTCCTAGTTCCTGTTTTTGCTGGCCTCAGAAAGAAAAATCTGCTTGGTGTGATGGCTCATGCCTGTAATCCCAGCTACTTGGGAGGCCGAGGCAGGAGGGTTGCTTGAGGCCAGGAGTTTGAGACCAGCCTGGGCAACATAGCAAGACCGTCTCTTAAAAAAAAAAAAAAAAAAAAAATGGAAGAAACATCTGATTTTCCTTGTATTATGGAATATCCATTGGATCGTAGATGATAGCCCCCACAGGCTTATGCAGCAATTTGAATACCTCCCTCTGCATGTACATCTATTGAAATACAAACATGATTGTTTTGGCTTAATCTCCTTCTAGTGTTTATGGGTTAGCTAAAAGCCAAAGAAAATGACTATTGATACTTTAAGTTGTTGATATATATATGAATTTTTAAAAATTCATTGATTATCATTCCTATATTGCAGTTTTTCGGAGGCTGGTACTTCTACATTCAGGCTTATAAAGCACTGAAGCATAAGACAGCAAATATGGACGTACTGATTGTGCTGGCAACCACCATTGCATTTGCCTACTCTTTGGTTATTCTTCTAGTTGCAATGTATGAAAGAGCCAAAGTGAACCCTATTACTTTCTTTGACACACCCCCTATGCTGTTTGTGTTTATTGCACTAGGCCGATGGCTGGAACATATAGCAAAGGTAAAGTAAGAAAGGGTGACATTTGTTAAAATGTTGGGTGGATAAATGACCATAGTATTTTTTAGGCCAATCCTTGGAAATACATGTTTTTATGTAGTTAACCATTTACTGAAAGACGTATTTTCATTTTGGCAATATTTTAAGTTAAATATCCATTTAGAAGATTTACCAAATATGGAATTAATACTGTAGATTGTACAGTATGTCTGTTTATTTTAAGAGAGACAAATGAGAAATACTTATCACTTGTTTACTTACCATCACATTATTAATTGAAAATTGACATGACCACATGGTTTAAAATAATGATAGAAAAAATTCACCCATATTCCCTTGCTATAATGTAAATCATTTTCTAATTCCATTCTACATACCTTTCTATTTAACAGAGTTGCAAATATAGTATTCATGTTACTTTGTACCCTTAACACTGTAAAGTTTTTCCCCATTTTTGCAGTCTAGATAATTATCTAATATTTCTGAGTAAGTCTGTCATGTCAGTTTGCTTTAATTTACTAAACCATTCAGGTATTTTTCACCATTAGATTGTTTCTAATTTTTTATTTTTAGATAATCCTGCATTGAACATATTCATGTCTAATAGTCATTTCCATTGAGCTAATATCTTGGAAGACATTACAGAGGATGTGATTACTGGGTTAAAGGGCATAAATATTTCTCTGGTTCATGCTACAAGTTGTAACAGTTTTTGCCAGCAGGGGTACATCAGTGAAGTATTTTTACTACAACTTCACCAGCATTGCATCCCCCCCAAATTCTTGCTAAGTTAATAGACATTAAATGGTATTACAGGGTTACTTTAGTTTGTGTTTCTTCCATTAATGGTGGGGATAAACATTTTTTCATCATCGGATGTTTATATTCCTTTTGAATGATTTGCCTGTATATGTCCTTTGCCTGTGTGTTTATTGGGTTCCTCATGTTTTTCTTATTAATTTATATAATTTCTTCATAAATTATCCCTAATAATACTTTTAAAAATATTTTGTGTACTTTTAGGCTGGGCGTGGTGGTTCATGCCTGTAATCCCAGCACTTTGGGAAGCCGAGGTGGGCAGATCACAATGTCAGGAGTTTGAGACCAGCCTGGCCAACATGGTGAACCCCATCTCTACTAAAAATACAAAAATTAGCCAGGCGTGTAATCTCAGCTACTCGGGAGGCTGAGGCAGGAGAATTGCTTGAACCCAGGAGGCAGAGATTGCAGTGAGCCGAGATCACGCTACTGTACTGCATCCTGGGTAACAGAGTGAGACTCTGTCTCAAAAAAATAAATAAATAAAAAATAAAATATTTTGTGTACTTTATCTTTTTGAAGTGAAACATTTTCTAGTGAAACATTTTGAAGTAAAACATTCAAACATTTTGAAGTGAAACATTTTCATATTAATTTTTGAACAAATTAATATTCCTAAAGCTGTCTTTTGGGTAAATGCTAAAGATTGTATTTTTATTTTAGTTAAGACTTGAACTTTTTCTTCCTTAGCATTTTCAATGTGTTTGTTTTAATTTATAGGGCAAAACATCAGAGGCTCTTGCAAAGCTAATTTCACTACAAGCTACAGAAGCAACCATTGTAACTCTTGATTCTGATAATATCCTTCTCAGGTATTTATCTTCCCTCTTCCCTCTTCTCTTTTTTTAACTTCTTAAGAAAAATTTCAGATATACACAGAAGTAGAAAAAGGACTATCATGAATTCACATAATCTGTCTCCCAGATATAAAAATTATCCACATTTTGCCATGCTTCATCTATCCATTTTATCTTTCTTTCTTGTTGCAGTAGTATTAAACCAAATGTCAGTCATATTGTTTTACTGCTAAATAGTCTGTATTATCTCTAAAAAGGATATATTCTGGTATAACTATACTACCATATTGTACCTAACAAAATGAACATTAATTCCTTAATGTCACCTAAGACCCAGTTCATATTCACGTTTCTCCTGTTGTCTCCAAAATGTTTTAAGTCTCTTTGCCTGAAATAGAATTCAAACAAGATCCATGCATCATCGCATTTGACTATCATATGACTTATGTTCTTTTAATCTAAAACAGTACCTCCCTTCTTTCTTTTCATTCTCCTTCCTTCCCTCCTGCCCCCAAAACAATTGACTTGTTGAAGAAATAGCCATCAGTTGTTCTGTAGAATATCCCACAATCTGAATTTATCTCTTTGCTTCCTTTTGGTTTCATTTAACTTGTTCTATAACTCCTGTGTTACTTGTAAATTGGAAGATAAAGCTAAAGACTTGATTAGATTTCAATCTTTTGTATTTCTCATTTTTATACTCATAAAATTGTTTAGGCAAAATTACATAATAAATAAAGTTTTAGTTAAATGAAACCTATTACATTATTTTTTAAAACTTTCATTTTTTAACAATGACTGTTCAAAAAAATATTTAGAGTGCCTACTTTGTGCTAGCTACTGTACTGTTCATTAACAGTAAGCAAAACTGACATACTAGTTCCTAGCTTAAATGTTGGTTCTAGCTTCCATTGGTAGTAATTATGGAGCCACAAGCTTGACGTGAACTAAAGAGCTTGCATGGAGAGGTCAGGGTAGGAAGCATATTATAATGGTGCTTTTTATGTTAACTTATATCCAGTGAAGAACAAGTGGATGTAGAACTTGTACAACGTGGAGATATCATTAAAGTAGTTCCAGGAGGCAAATTTCCAGTGGATGGTCGTGTTATTGAAGGACATTCTATGGTAGATGAGTCCCTCATCACAGGTATGTTCTTTCAAAGGATCATGACCAAAATGTTAAGAAGAATAGACATGAAAGATGAAGCACTTTTTGTCGAAGCTATGAATACATAAATTATGAACAAAGAAAATAAGTTCTTTTAAGACTGTATTAAATCAGTTTCCTCAGATTTACTTTGTGGCTTTAGTTATGCTATTAGTCCATTTTCACATTGCTATGAAGAAATACCTGAAACTGGGTAATTTATAAAACAAAGAAGTTTAATTGACTCACAGTTCCACATGTCTGGGGAGGCCTCAGGAAACTTGTAATCATGGTGGAGGAAAAGGGGAAGCAAGGACCTTCTTCACAAGGCAGCAGGAGAGAGAAGTGCTAGCAGGGGAAATGCCAGATGCTTATAAAACCATAAGGTTTCATGAGAACTCACTATCATGAGAACAACATAGGGGAAACTGCCCCCATGATTCAATCACCTCCCCTCCTCGACATGTGGGGATTACAATTTGAGATGAGATTTGGGTGGGGACACAGAGCCAAACCATATCATGCCACCCTTGACCCCTCCCAAATGTCATGTCTTTTCACATTTCAAAACCAATCATGCCTTCCCAACAGTCCCCCAAAGTCTTATTTCAGCATTAACTCAAAAGTCCACAATCTAAACTCTCATCTGAGACAAGTCAAGTCCCTTCCACCTATGAGACTGTAAAATCAAAAACTATTTCCTTCCAAGATACAATGTGAGTACAGGCATTGGATAAATGCTCTCATTCCAAATGGGAGAAATTGGCCAAAACAAAGGGGCTACAGGCCCCATGCAAGTCTAAAATCCATTGGGGCAGTCATTAAATCTTAATAAATCTTAAAGCTCCAAAATGATCTCCTTTGACTTCATGTCTCACATCCAGGTCATGCTGATGCAAGAAGAAGTAGGCTCCCAAAGTCTTGGTCAGATCTACCCCTGTGGCTTTGCAGGGTACAGCCCCCCCAAAATGGCTGGTTTCACAGGCTGGTGTTGAGTGTCTGTGGCTTTTCCAGGTGCACAGTACAAGCTGTTGGTGAATCTCTACCATTCTGTGGTCTGGAGGATAGTGGCCCTCTTCTCACAGCTCCACTAGGCAGTGCCCCATTGGGGACTCTGTGTAGGGGCTCCAGACTCACATTTCCCTTCTGTACTGCCCTAGCAGAGGTTTTCCATGATGGCTCCTCCCCTGCAGCAGACTTCTGCCTGGACATCCAGGCATTTCCATACATCCTCTGAAATCTAGGCAGAGATTCCCAAACTTCAGTTCTTTACTTCTGTGCACCTGCAGGCCCAACGCCACATGGAAGCTGCCAAGGCTTGGGGCTTGCACCCTCTGAAGCAATGGCCTGAGTTTTACCTTGACTCCTTTTAGCCCTGACTGGAGCTGAAGCTGCTGGGATGCAGGATACCATGTCACTAAGGCTGCACAGAGCATCAGAGGCCCTGGTTCCCAGCCCACAAAATCATTTTTTCTCCTAGGCCTCAGGGCCTGTGATGGGAGGGGCTACTGCCAAGATCTCTGACATGTCCTGGAGATGTTTTTCCCATTGTCTTGGTGATTAACATTTGGCTCCTCATTACTTACGCAAATTTCTGCAGCCAGCTTGAATTTCTCCCCAGAAAATGGGTTTTTCTTTTCTATTGCATTGTCAGGCTGCAAATTTTCGAAGCCTTTATGCTCTGCTTCCCTTTTAAATGTAAGTTCCAGTTTCAAACCATCTCTTTGTGAACACATAAAACTGAATGCTTTCAGAATAATGCAGGTCACATCTTGAATGCTTTGCTGCTGAAAAAATTTCTTCTGCCAGGTATCATAAATCATCTCTCTCAAGTTCACTATTCCACAGATCTCTAGGGTGGGGGCAAAATGCCACCCGTCTCTTTTCTAAAGCATAGCATGAGGGACCTTTACTCCAGTTCCCAATAAGTTCCTCATCTCCATCTGAGACCACCTCAGCCTGAACTTCATTGTTCACATGACTATCAGCATTTTGATCAAAACCATTCAACAAGTTTGGCTGGGTGCAGTGGCTCATGCCTGTAATCCCAGCACTTTTGGGAGGCCGAGGCTGGTGGATCACTTAAGGTCAGGAGTTTGAGACCAGCCTGACTAACATGGTGAAACCCCTTCTCTACTAAAAATATAAAATTAGCTGGGTTTGGTGGAGTGTGCCTGTAATCCCAGCTACTTGGGAGGATGGGGCAGAAGAATCACTTGAACTCAAGAAGCAGGGGTGGCAGTGAGCCGAGATTGCGCCATTGCACTCCAGCCTGGGCAAGAAGTGCGAAACTCTGTTACAGAAACAAAAAAACAAAACAAAAAAAGCCAAAACCATTCACCAAGTTTCTATGAAGTTCCAAACTTTCCCACATTTTCCTGTCTTTTTCTGAGCCCTCCAAACTGTTCCAGCCTCTGCCCATTACCCAGTTCCAAAGTCGCTTCCACATTTTCAAGTATCTTTATAGCAGTGCCCTACTCCCTGTGGTAACAACTTACTCCATTTACTACATTAGTCGGTTTTCACACTGCTCTAAAGAAATATCCAACACTGGGTAATTTATGAAGGAAGGGGGTTTAATTGATTCACAGTTCTGCATGACTGGGAAGGCCTCAGGAAACTTAAAATCTTGGCAGAAGGTGAAAGGGGCAATGACCTTCTTCATAAGGCAACAGAGAGAAGTGCCAGCAGGGGAAATGCCAAACACTTACAAAACCATCAGATCTCGTGAAAACTCACTCATCACAAGAATAGCATGGGGGAAATGGCACCCCATGACTCAATCACCTCCCTCCCTTGACATGTGGGGATTATAGGTCCCTCCCTCAACATGTGGGGATTACAATTAGAGATGAAACTTGGGTGGGGACACAGAGCCAAACCATATCAGCTATTGAAGGCTTTTATCACTGGAGATTATTAGCTACTAGAATGCATAACCAAAGGAAGTTGTCTCAGTTTCCTGTACACCTGATGGACTTTGGCAAATTTTCCTGGGCAAATACCTATTCTGTCTTTCTGCTGTAAAGACTGGTCTAATCTGAGCTATGATACGAGTCCAGGTTTTCCACATCAGGGTCTACTCTAAGGGAATAAGCCTGGCATAGTTTTAGAAATCTTAGGTAAAATCTGAAGCAGAACCAAAATGATACCTTTCCCATCTCAACTCTCTGATAGTCCTAGAAGAAACTCAGTTTATGAACCATGTGGAAGTAATGTGGGACTATGTGTTTCTTCCTTTATTTTATTTTGTTTATTTTGAGACAGGGTCTTACCCTCTCACCCAAGCTGGAGTACAGTGGCACAATCTCGACTCATGGTATCCTCTGCCTCCTGGGCTCAAACAATCCTCCCACCTCAGCCTCCCGTGTACCTGGGACTACAGGCACATGCCACCATGCCTGGCTAACTTTTGTATTTTTTTTGTACAGATAGGGTTTTGCCATGTTGCCCAGGCTGGTCTTGAACTGCTGAGCTCAAGCCATCTGTCTGCCTCAGCCTCCCAAAGTGCTAGGATTACAGGCATGAGCCACTGTGCCCAACGAGACTGTGTGCTTCTCTATAGGGGTGCTATTGCCAGTTTGGATGGAGCAATTCTTAGTTCTGGGGGACTCTCTTACACACTGTAGTACAATTCAGTGTCCCTGACCCTGGCACTGGCACACTAAATCGAAGTAGTAGCACCCCTTTCCCCATCCCGTGCAGTCATTATTACAAACAAAAACTCCCTCCTACATTTCTAAAGGTTCCTTGAGAACAGGTTAAGAACCGATGTTCTAGGACTAGGGTGAAACTCTAAAAGTATCTGCCAACAAGAGCTACCATACAGGTTTTTCCCGTTCAAGGTTTATATTCCTGGCTTTGGCCTAGGGAATTGATACAAGGGAGAGGGGAAAGCAACTTTTACCTAGGCATTTGTTCAGATTCTATTTTATATCTAGATATTTTTGGCAAGTAACAAATAATGATATGTTTCATGATAGTGATCATTTATGCTCCTTAAATGTATCTCTACCCTCCATACAGGGGAGGCAATGCCTGTGGCTAAGAAACCTGGCAGCACAGTGATTGCTGGTTCCATTAACCAGAATGGGTCGCTGCTTATCCGTGCAACTCATGTTGGAGCAGACACAACCCTTTCTCAAATTGTCAAACTTGTGGAAGAGGCACAAACATCAAAGGTAACTTAACTCCCTAGGAGAAACAAACTATTTTCTTTAAAGCCTTCTCAGTATAAATCTTCACCTAGTTTTTACGTTTTCCGATAAAAATTTTAGTTGCATTAATATGGAGTTTGTTTGTTTTTGCTTTGAGACAGGGTCTCACTCTGTTGCCCAGGCTGGAGTGCAGTGGCACCATCATGGCTCACTGCACTTGACCTCCTAAATTCAAGCAATCCTTCTGCCTCAGCCTCCCGAGTAGCTGGGACTGTGTGTGGGCACATGCCCGCACACCCAGCTAATTTAAAAACAATTTTTTTATACAAACAGGGTCTCCCTAAGTTGCCCAGGATGGTTTCAAACTCCTGGACTCAAGCTATCATCCTGCCTTAGTCTCTCAAAGTGTTGGGATTACAGGTGTGAGCCACCACACCTGGCCATTAACATGAAGTTTGTTAAAATATTTCTATTTGTGCTAACTACTAAATATACTCTGCATTCAGTATCAAAAAAGACTTTGATATGCTTCTTATTATTATTGTTGTTATTTTTAATTCTAGGCTCCTATCCAGCAGTTTGCAGACAAACTCAGTGGCTATTTTGTTCCTTTTATTGTTTTTGTTTCCATTGCCACCCTCTTGGTATGGATTGTAATTGGATTTCTGAATTTTGAAATTGTGGAAACCTACTTTCCTGTAAGTGACTTGTAATAACTCTTTACTATATGCAGAACAATTTGTGAGTCTTTTGCATTAGTAATTCAGTGGAAATAACTTTAATAATTACCAGGACCTTTAAAGGTTTGGAGTGGGAGGGTGATAAGAATAATATTTGCATTTTTATAAATATAAAAAATTTCCTTTTGGAGAAAAATTTTTATTATGACTTGTGATTTTTCAAAAACAAATACCAAACTTTTACATGTTATGCTTAGTCTCATTTCTGACATGGTTTTGCTTTCACAAAGGACTATAGATATATTGAGGAAAACCTCAGGATTTCAGCTCCGTCATTTACTGTCAATGTGATCTTAGACTACTTAATTGCTCTCTGAGCTTCAGTTTCCTCAACTATAAAGTGAAGTTTTAGTAATACCCATTTTGTGTAACTTAAGATTGTTGTGAAGGTTAAATAAGATAATATATTAGAAATAATTTGTAATTTATTAAATGCTTTACAAATATAGGATATTATTAGTGTCTGCTCATCTAGTTCTCTGATGCTCTCTATGGTGTTGTAAAGTGGTAAAGTAGTAGAACTGGACTGTGCCTCAAATTAGATATATAAACTTTAAGTCATGTCACTTTTACTATCCTCAGTTCTCTTATCTGTAAAATAGGGAAAATAATACCTAAGATACAGGATTGGAATTAGTATAGGTGAAAGCATCTAACATATTGACAGATGCAGGTGACAGCCAAGGGTCCCCCAGTGAAACCCCTGAAGGTTGAAAACCTTTAAGCCTAAAACATCCTGAAGGTTGAAACACCAGACTGCTGGTCCCAGATGAAGCCTGCCCTACCCGCTAACGCCCCACTGATTCTTTCTAAATAATGTCCACCTATGCACTGGGAGGATGCGGTGGGGCCCCAGGAAGTTCACCCCGTTTGTATAGGGGAGGAGTCTGACCTGTCCTATTCCTGGGTGGTACCTGGGGTTCAGTCGGTGAGGTGGAGAGCCTGTTAACAGGACTCAATCTCATTTTGCTGAGTTGTTTTTCCTTTTTCCGTTTTGGCCAACAAATTCCCTTCCCCCTCACCCTTCAAAGTGTCTGCAAACCTAATCTTTCCTGGCCTTGTGACAAGCATCTGTTCTTTTTCTACAACAACATGTGTACATCTATGAAGTTTATGGAAGCATAAGCCTAGAAATCTATGAAAGCCCCTTCCAGCTGTGTTTCTATATCGATCTGTAACTCTTGGATAAATATTGAAGTATTTGAGAACTTAATAAGAACCTAACACTGTAAAACTATTACTGATAAGAGCTGCAGTGAGCCATGATTGCACTACTGTACTACAGCCTGGGCAACAGAGCGAGACTCCTACTCACAGTAAATAAAACCTTAGTTTGTTGTGTTTATTTTATTTTTTATTCAGGAGGTACATGTGCAGGTTTGTTTGTTTGTTTGTTTGTTTGTTTGTTTATTGAGACAGAGTCTTGCTCTGTCACCCAGGCTGGAGTGCAGTGGCACAATCTCGGCTCACTGCAACTTCCACCTCCCAGGTTCAAATGATTCTCATGCCTCAGCCTCCCGAGTAGCTGGGATTACAGGCTTATGCCACCATGCCCGGCTAATTTTTGTATTTTTAGTAGAGATGGGGTTTTGCCATGTTGGTCAGGGTGATCTCAAATTCCTGACCTCAGGTGATCCACTTGCCTCGGCCTCCCAGAGTGCTGGGATAACAGGCGTGATCCACCGTGCCTGGCCCATGGGTGTATTGTTTATTACATGAGTATATTGGGTGATGCTGGAGTTTAGGCTTATGGTGACCCCATATCCCAAATAGTGAACATAGTACTCAATAAGTAGTTTTTCATCCCTTGCCCCCCTCCCTTCTTCTCACCTTTTGGAGGCCCCACTGCTCATTGATTCCCATCTTTATGTCCATGTGTAACCATTGTTTAGCTCCCGCTTATAAGTGAGAACATGTAGTATTTGATTTTCTGTTCCTACATTAAGTCACTTAGGATAATGACCTCCAGCTTCATCCATGCTACGCAAAGGACATGATTTCATTCTTTTTTTATGGCTGCATAGTATTCCATAGTGTATATGTACCACATTTCCTTTATCCAGTCCATCAATGATGGGCACCTGGGTGACTCCAAGTCTTTGCTATTGTGAAGAGTGCTGTGATAAACACACACGTGCAGTTGTCTTTTTGATAAAACAATTTAAAATAAATAAAGGAAAATCCTTTGAGTAGATATCCAGTAGTGGGATTGCTGGGTTGAATGGTAGTTCTATTTTAAGTTCTTGGAGAAATCTCCAGACTGTTTTCCATAGAGGTTGAACTGATTTACATTCCCACCAACAGTATATAAGTATTCCCTTTTCTCTGCATCATTGCCAATGTCTTGTTATTTTTTGACTTTTTAATTATAGCCATTCTGACTGGTGTGAAGGGGTATTTCATTGTGGTTTTAATTTGCATTTTCCTGATGATTAGTGATGTTGAGTAGTTTTTCATGTGTTTTTTGATAACTTGTATGTCTTCTTTTGAGAAGTGTCTATTTATGCCCTTTGCCCACTTTTAAATAGGGTTGTTTTATCCTTATTGATTTGATTTGTTTAAGTTTCATATAGAGCCTAGATATTAGTCCTTTGTTGGATGCATACTTAGGAAATATTTTCTCCCATTCTGTACGTCTGTACGTTCTGTGCTTATTCTGTTGATTGTTTCTTTTGTTGTGTAGAAGCTCTTTAGTTTAATTAAATCTCCTTTATTAATTTTTGTTTTTGTTGCAATTGCTTTTCAGGTCTTAGTCATAAATTCTTTCCCTAGGATAATGTCCAGAAGAGTTTTTCCTAGGTTCTCTTGGGGTTTTTATAGTTTGAGTTTTTACATTTAAGTCTTCAATCTATCCTTAGTTAATTTTTATATATGGTGAGAGATATGAGTACAGTTTCATTCTTCTGCACATGGCTAGGTAGTTTTCCCAGCACCATATATTGAATAGGGTGTCCTTTGCCCATTGTTTGTTTTTGTCAACTTTGTTGAAGATCAGTTGGTTGTAGGTGTGTGGCTTTATTTCTGGGCTCTCTATTTTATTCAATTGATTTACGTGGCTATTTTCGTATCAATACCATGCTGTTTTGATTACTATAATCTTTTAGTATAATTTGAAGTTGGGTAATGTGATGCCTCTAGTTTTATTCTTTTTGCTTAGGATTGCTTTGGCTATTTAGGTTCTTTTTCTGTATGAAATTTAGGATTTCTTTTTAAATTCTGTGACAGAAGACAGTAGTAGTTTTATAGGAATTGTGTTCAATCTATAGATTGCTTTGGACAGGATGGTAGTTAGGGTTAGGGTTAGACATGGAGAGAAGATCATCTCCTGCCAAACCCTTCCCCCACACCTACAGTGCTACAGATGCAGCAGTGGTATTTCCCACCAGGAGCCAGCTAACGCACACTTGGACAAAGCATATTTCATGCATTACATGGTGGCTCCAGCCCTACTACAAGTGAGTCACATGCTGCTTGGGCTTTATCCAAGGGCAAGGCTCAACTTCTTCTCCCGACAGAGTGGCACTGTCCCAGCAAGGAGAGACAGACAAATCACTGAGTTGCCTGTTTTGGTCTGGGGGAAAGACTAACCCAAACCCATTTTAGTGGTAGCTATCGGAGGGGCATACTCATGGGAACCAAAGGACAAAGTCCTTATGAAATGAAGGTCAGGAGCCCTACAACAAGGGCACAAAAGAGAAGCTGATCATGTTCTTGCCAGCACAGGATCAGGAATGGGAGTGCACCCTAATGTAATCTCTTCCCACCATCCCTGCATCAGGGCAGGTACTTCCACCTGACACCAACCTACCTGCTGTCTTTTACTCTTGAGTGCCGTCTACTGGTCTGTATCCTGAACTGCATCATAAAATTTAAAATCTGCTAACAGAAAGGCTTAATTCTAGCCCTTAAGATAAGTCCACAGGGACCTCTGCACCCTAAACCCTACAGGAGATTTTCAGCTCTAATGGCTAATACTTCACTACAAAAAGCAGCATCTGAGAAAGCTACAGCATAGAAGCTATCCACAACCAAGGAATCTGTACAGCACCTTGGCCCCCTAAAAGTACCAAAAACAAAGCTAAATAATCATACACAACATGCACCACAGTAAAGCACCCAAAGGAAAGAAAAGAAGGAAAGAAAAAGTCCCATGGAAATGATAGCAAATTCAAAAATAGGAAGCAAAAGTTCCCTTGGATGAGAAAGAATTAGTGCAAGAACTCCAGCAGTACAAGAAGTGTTTTCACAACACCAAAGGATTGTAATAGCTCTCTAGCAATGGCTCCTAAGCAGACTGAAATGTCTGGAATGACAGATAAGTAATTTAAAATATGGATTGCAAGGAAACCTCAATGAGATCCAAATGAAAGTTGAAATCCAGTATAAAGAAACCAGAAAAACGATTCAGGATATGCAAGATGAGGTAGCCATATTAAGAAAAAAAAAAAAAAAAAAAATGGAACTGCTGGAACTGAAAAATTCACTAAAGGAATTTCAAATCCAGAGAACTCCTGCAAAACATTATAGAAGATGACCATCCCCAAGGCACACAGGCATTAGAATATTCAAAGTCAATGCAAAAGAAAAAAGTCTTAAAGGCAGCTACAGAAAAGGGCCAAATTACCTACAGAGAAAACCCATCAGGCTAACCACAGACTTCTCAGTGGAAATGTTACAAAGCTGGAAGTGATTGGGAGCCTATTTTTAGTTTCCCTAAAGAAAAAAAAAAATTGGCAACCAGGAATTTCATATACTGCCAAATTAAGCTTCATACATGCAGTAGAAACAAAGTCTTCCCCCAGACAAGCAAACAGTAAGGAAATTCGTCACCACCAGACCAGAGCTATAAGAAAGGTTCAGAGGAGTTCTGAACATGGAAACAAAAGAATGATACTTGCCACCACAAAAACATGTATAAATACAAAGCTCACAGACCCTATAAAGCAATTACACAATTGAGACTACAAAGAAACTAGCAAACACCACCATGAGGAACAAAACCTCATATGTCAATATTAAACTTGAATGTAAATGGCCTAAATACTCCACTTAAAAGAGATAGATAGAGTGGCAAATTGGAATAAAAAAGCAAGATCCATCCTTTTGCTGTCATCAAGAGACCTATCTCACAGGTAATAACTCATAGGCTCAAGGTGAAGGGATGGAGAAAGATCTGTCATGCAAATGGAAAACAAAGAGCAGGGGTTGCTATTCTTGTGTTAGATAAAACAGAGTTTAAACCAACAATAGTTTTTAAAAAGGCAAAGAAGGGCACTACAAAATGATAAAGGTCTCAATTCAACAAGAAGATTTAACTATCTTAAATACATATGCACCCAACATTGGAACATCTAGATTTATAAAACAAATACTGCTAGACCTACAAAAAGAGGTAGACTGCCATACAATAATAGTGGAGGACTTTAGTACCCCACTGACAGCACTAGAGAGATCATCAAGGACAAAAAGTAGCAAAGAAATTCTGCACTTAAATTGGATTCTCAACCAAGTGGACCTAATAGATATCTACAGAATACTCCACTCAATAATCACAGAATATACATTCTTCTTATATGAACATGGGACATTCCCTAACATTGACCATAGGCTTGGTCATAAAGCAAGTCTCAATAAATTAAAAAACAACTAGATCAGATCAGGCATCCTCCTACACTACAGTGGAATAAAATTAGAAATCAATACCAAGAGGAACTCTAAAAGCCGCACAAGTACAGGGAGACTAAACAACCAACTCCTGAATAAATTTTGGGTAAACAATGAAGTTAATGCATTTCTGCCGGGTGTGGTGGCTCATGCCTGTAATCCCAGCACTTTGGGAGGCCGAGGCAGGTGGATCACCTGAGGTCGGGAGTTCAAGACCAGCCTGGCCAACATGGTGAAACCCTGTCTCTACTAAAAATACAAAAATTAGCTGGGCATGGTGGCGCATGCCTGTAATCCCAGCTACTTGGGAGGCTGAGGCAGGAGAATCACTTGAACCCAGGAGGTGGAGGTTTCACTGAGCCTAGATTGCGCCGTTGCACTGCAGCCTGGGCAACAAGAACAAAACTCCGTCTCGGAAAAAAAAAAAGAAATTATCTCTATTCCTGATGACATGATTCTATACCTAGAAAACCATAAAGATTTCTCCAGAAGACTCCCAGACCAGATAAACTACTTCAGTAAAGTTTCAGGATATAAAATCAACATACAAAAATTATTAACATTTCTATACACCAACAGTGTCCAACTTGAGAACCAAATCAAGAACTCAATCCCATTTACAATAGTCACACACAAAACATACCTAGGAATACATTTAACCAAGGAGGTGAAAGATCTCTACAAAGAGAAACATAAAAAACTGATGAAAGAAACTGAAGAGGGCACAAACAAATGGAAAAACATTCCATGCCCATGGATTGAAAGCATTAATAGTATTAAAACTACCATACTGTGCAAAGCAATCTATAGATTCAACACAATTCCTATAAAACTAATGTCCTCTGTCACAGAATTAAAAAAGCAATCCTAAAATTAATATGGAAAAAGAACCTAAATAGCCGAAGCAATCCTAAGCAAAAAGAATAAAACTAGAGGCATCACATTACCTGACTTCAAATTATACTAAAAGGCTATAGTAATCAAAACAGCATGGTTCTGATACAAAAATAGACATGTAAATCAATTGAACAAAATAGAGAACCCAGAAATAAAGCCACACACCTACAACCAACTGATCTTCAACAAAGTTGACAAAAACAAACAATGGGGAAAGGACACCCTATTCAATATATGGTATTATTATATGGGATTACAGACATGAGCCACCATGTCCAGCCCATTACTGTAATATTAAAAAGTTTCTTTAAATTATTCATGTCTGTTTAGTACACACTGAACAAAAGGATTGTTGAAAAGTTTTTTTTTGTTTGTTTGTTTGTTTGTTTTTTCCGAGACAGAGTCTCACTCTGTTGCCCCAGCAGTAATGCAGTGGTGCAATCATGGCTCATTGCAGCCTCAAACTTCTGAGCTTAAGCGATTCTCTTACCTTAGCCTCCTGAGTAGCTGCGACTACAGACATGCACCACCATCCCTGGCTAATGTTTTGTGTTTTTTTGGGTTTTTTTTGAGATCGAGTTTTGCTCTTGTCGCGCAGGCTGGAGTGTAGTGGTATGATCTCGGCTCACTGCAACCTCTGCCTTCCAGGTTCAAGCAATTCTTGTGCCTCAGCCTCCCAAGTAGCTGGGATTACAGGCATGTGTCACCATGCCCAGCTAATTTTTGCATTTTTAATAGAGATGAGGTTTCACCATGTTGGCCAGGCAGGTCTTGAACTCCTGACCTCAGGTGATCCACCCGCCTTGGCCTCCCAAAGTGCTGGGATTACAGGCATGAGCCACCGTGCCCGGCCATGCCTGACTAAAAAAAAATTTTTTTTGTAGAGATGAGGTATTACCATGTTGCCCAGGGTGGTCTCAAACTCCTGGCCTCAAATGATCCTCCTGTCTTAGCCTCCAAAAGCACTGGGATTACAGATGTGAGCCAGTGCATAGGCCGGCAAGTAGCTTGGAATGTGTTTCCTTCAGGAATTTTTCTCATGAGTTCAGGATGTCTTAGATTTCTTCTAAAACTACCAATTATATTGTTCCCACATGAGCGAACACTGAACGTCACTAAGAGTTTAATTAGTAGATATAGTTGGTTTACATTGTTATGTCCAAAAGGATTTTGTTGAAATATGACTAAGGTCCCTTTGCATGCCATGTGATTCTTTTTTCATTGTCTTTCAAGAATAGTGTGAAAGGCAGATTTATGGTTTTACTATACAGAGATTGAGACTTCTGTTTATTCAGTATCAAATTTTTTGAAAATTATGTTTCACGTTTGCAGCTATTTCTGAAGATCTCTAATAAAAACATTTATTCTCAATATGGAGCCCTTATATTCAGTCCATAGTTTGTAATTCTAGAATCTCAGTATGTCCTAATTTCTTATGTTCATAAAAGAAAGAAAGTGTTTTCTTACCTGTAACTAAAAAATATATGTAGGTAGCTAGGTAGGATATGTCACTTTTTAAATTGTGGTTTTATTTAAATAGTGTTAAGTTTTGTTTCTTTTGTTTTGTACAGCTCTAAATTAATAACGAAAATTTATGCCTTTCTTCTAAAGGGCTACAATAGAAGTATCTCCCGAACAGAAACGATAATACGATTTGCTTTCCAAGCCTCTATCACAGTTCTGTGTATTGCATGTCCCTGTTCACTGGGACTGGCCACTCCAACTGCTGTGATGGTGGGTACAGGAGTAGGTGCTCAAAATGGCATACTAATAAAAGGTGGAGAGCCACTGGAGATGGCTCATAAGGTAAGACAGTCCCCAGAACTAAAACTTGTCCCACCAAACTATCAGTATCACCCCTGTTGAGAAACACATACTCCTAAATTATGTCTCTGTGGTCCATGAGCTGAGTTGCTTCTAGGACTATCCAGAGATTTGAGGCAGGAAAGGTGTTATTTTGGTTCTGCTCCAGATTGGCCTTAGTTGCCTAAGATCCCTAAAACTACTCCAGGCCTATTCTATTAGAGCAGACCCTAATATGGACTCCTGGACTCCTATCCTAGCTCAGACTAGACTAGTCTTTATGGCAGAAAGACAGAATAGGTATTTGCCCAGGAAAATTTGCCAAACTCTAGCAGCCTTCTTATTTGTGTGTGACTTGTTTTCTTCACTGGGACCTTCAATTACAGTGCCATTTCTTTGCCTTTGCTGCCACCAGCCAACAGTTTGTAGCTATCACTTTAGGAATATAATCCTATCTCTGATCTCATATTACGCTTTCCATAATCATCGCAAGGCTACATGACTTCAACTAAAACCATGTTTCTACCAGTATGTTCTTATTATGAGAATGTAAGCTATATACATAGGTATGTAGTAAACATAGAACATATCTTAGAACAAATCTGGAAACTCACCTCGCCAGAGGATACAGGCTAGTAATTTTTATAGACATTTTAAATTTTGATATAATTTCAAAATTAAAAGTTGCAAGACTAGCCTGGTGCAGTGGCTCATACCTGTAATCCCAGCACTTTGGGAGGCTGAGGCAGGCGGATCACGAGGTCAGGAGTTTGAGACCAGCCTGACCAACATGGTGAAACCCCGTCTCTACTAAAAATACAAAAATTAGCTGGGCAAGGTAGCATGCCTGTAATCCCAACTACTCAGGAGACTGAGGCAGGAGAATAGCTTGAACCCGGGAGGCGGGGGTTGCAGTGAGCCAAGATAGCTATTTTTTCCCCTGTCCAGAATCATACTTTGTTGGTTTATTTTTCTTTTCTTTTCTTTCTTTCTTTCTTTCTTTCTTTCTTTCTTTCTTTCTTTCTTTCTTTCTTTCTTTCTTTCTTTCTTTCTTTCTTTCTTTTATTTCTTTCTTTCTCTCTTTCTTTCTTTCTCTTTCTTTCTTTCTCTCTCTCTCTTTCCTTCCTTCCTTCCTTCCTTCCTTCCTTCCTTCCTTCCTTCCTTCCTTCCTTCCTTCCTTCCTTCCTTCCTTCTTTCTCTTTCTTTCTTTCCTTTTTTTTTTTTTCATGAAGTCTCGCTCTGTGGCCCAGGCTGGAGTGCAGTGGTGCGATCTCAGCTTACTGCAAGCTCCACCTACCAAGTTCCAGCGATTCTCCTGCCTCAGCCTCCCGAGTAGCTGGGATTACAGGCATGCACCACCACGCCCAGCTAACTTTTTATTATTGGTAGAGATGGGGTTTCACCATGTTGGCCAGGCTGGTCTCGATCTCCTGACCTCAGGTGATCGATCCGTCCACCTCGGCCTCTGAAAGTGCTGGTATTATAGGCTTGAACCACTACACCTGGCCTTTTACCTTTATTCTTATAATCATTTCCCTACTGCCTAGATTTTCCCATCAGATCTATAATTCATTAGTATTGAAAGCCTTTCTTTTTTACCTTGAGGCACCAGAGGCGTCTCTTAATTACCTGTTAACAGTCAACCCTTAAAAATTAGCTCTGGTTGTTTAACATATATTCACAGTCATTCAGTATGAACAAACAGTTCAACATTGGCAGAGGAGAGCTATTATGTATAACTAAGAGTATTTCTTCTTTTATTTTCCCAAAGATCATCAGTTTTTTAAGTCAAATTAAGTCAAAGGTCAGTTTACTAAGAAACTAAATAGTCATCTGTTTGTCAAAACAGACCTTTTTCTTATTTCTGGAAAGGTGATGTGGAGGATCATCAAGTCATTGTATCTTAATTTTCTTACAGGTAAAGGTAGTGGTATTTGATAAGACTGGAACCATTACTCATGGAACCCCAGTAGTGAATCAAGTAAAGCTTCTAACGGAAAGTAACAGAATATCACACCATAAAATCTTGGCCATTGTGGGAACTGCTGAAAGTAACAGTGAACACCCTCTAGGAGCAGCCATAACCAAATACTGCAAACAGGTACATTTTTTCCTCTTGTTTATTAATCTAGTTATCTCCTGTAGGAATTCCCCGGATCAAATCCAGACTGGTGTTTGATTTGCATGTATGGTTGGTATGAGACTAAAAAGACTTGTATTTTCTCATTTAATTGTATGTAACTCATTTCTTCATACAGACAAGTATACAGATGAAAACAAATGAACTATAATCCTATCACACAGATAACTCCTGTTGACCAAAAAATTAAAATAGAAGTTGTACATATTTGTGGAAGGACAATTCAGATAGTTCAGAGAATTACATATTGAAAATTGTAAACCTCATTTCCTGCCCCCTTCCATAATTCCTTTCTCCAAAGTTTAACAACTATTAACCTATTAAGTCTTTTAAAATGACAGCTTTATTGAAATATAATTCATGTACTATAAAGTTCACATTTTTAAAGTGTATAATTCAATAATTTTAGTATAGTCATAAAGGTGTGCATCTGTTAACAGTTTTTAATGCATATAGCCACATATATGTATTTATCATATTTTAAACTTTATACAGAAAGGTCATACAATGATCAATCTTTGTTACCTTGCTTTTTTATTTTATTAAGTGAATTTTCCTACCAGGAAATGCAGATCTGCCTCATTGTTTTTAGTGGCTATATTGTATTCTATAATGTGATTGTTTGGTTTTTTTGGCTTTTACAGTATACACTCAACATCCTTATCAGTTTTTGCAAGTCTGTCTCTACATTAAATGCCTATCAATGCAATTGCTAAGTCAAAGGATGTATGCAGTTAAATTTTGATGAATCTTACCAATACCCATATGATGAGGATTACCAATACCCATGAGGGGTTATACCAATTTATACCTGCACCAAAAATTATGAGTGCTCATTTCCCCACATTCTTACCGACACTTTATTTTTATTTTCTCAATGTAATAGGTGAAAAACTACTTACTTGATGGTTTGCTTTGCATTTCCTTAATTATGAATAAGGTTGAGCATCTTTTTATATATTTATTGGCTATTTGAATTTCTTTTCCTCTAACCTGTTTGTATCTGTGACCTATTTTTCCACAGAATTGTTTGTCTTTTTCTTATTCATTTGCATGAGTTCTTTATGAATTGTCTCACACTAATTTTACACTTAAAATGTGGCAGTTTCGACCATTGGTGTTGCCATTCATTTATTTGTTCTTTCCCTTTTACCTATTACCTGATCTGGCTTCCTTACACCAAAATCAAACAGCAGAGAGGATGAAGCTATAAAGAGCTAGGAAACAATGAGGGCCCCCAGAACTTTTCGGCTTACTAAAGACGTAGACTAGAGAGCAGATGGAGAGCCCCTAGTAACTAAAGGCCCTATACTTTGTTACCCTTTGTTGCCCTGTGTTGAATAGAAAACCTGACTTGACTACAGAATTAAAATTTTAATTTGTAATTATCTACTGGAAAGAGCAGAGAATACTGATAAGCTTTCCATGTTTTCTATAAATTTTAGACAGTGGGATTAAAACAAAGATTTTTTTTTTTTTTTTTTGAGACAGAGTCTCTCTCTGTCACCCAGGCTGGAGTGCAATAGCGCAATCTTGGCTCATTGCAACTTCCACCTCCTGGGTTCAAGCGATTCTCCCACCTCAGCCTCCCTAGTAGCTGAGATTACAGGTGTGCACCACCACACCTGGCTAATTTTTTTTTGTACTTTTAGTAGAGACAGGGTTTCACCATGTTGGCCAGCCTGGTCCCAAACTCTTGACCTCAGGTAATCTGCCCACCTTGGCTTCCTAGCCGGCTTCTTCGGCTGGAATTACAGGTGTGAGCCACTGCGCCTGGCCAAAACAAAGATTTTGAGGCACTTCTGTAACTTTGATTATTATGTTTGATGCTCTATTCCTTTGTCCTTATCAAAATCCACTGTCAAGTAGGCAGTAAGTGACAATTTTATTACAAACATTTAGAATTAACTTGGTGTTATCTTTTATTGTGCTAATAAATGACCTTGCATTATCAGAACAGTAGAGGAAATCCTTTTGTTTCTGTTTGTTAGGAACTGGACACTGAAACCTTGGGTACCTGCATAGATTTCCAGGTTGTGCCAGGCTGTGGTATTAGCTGTAAAGTCACCAATATTGAAGGCTTGCTACATAAGAATAACTGGAATATAGAGGACAATAATATTAAAAATGCATCCCTGGTTCAAATTGATGCCAGTAATGAACAGTCATCAACTTCGTCTTCCATGATTATTGATGCCCAGATCTCAAGTAAGCTAATTTTCTTTGTAGTACCAATTATGGGGCAATTATGAACATATGGCTAACTTTATAACCCTGAACTGTTATAGAAGAAACAAAAATTGGCATCATAATTTCATGTCCTCAAGTCAGTTTTACCCTATGCCTTCTGATCATTCAAATTAGTCAAGAACATTTCCCAACTGTGGTCATTAACATCACCATAGGGTGATGAGGTCTAGCCTTAGCTGATTTTCCATGATCATTCTTTTCTTACTACAACTACTCCAAACCTTTTCTATCTTTCACAAGATCCTGTGACCCTCTCCTTTGTCCCCTCTGCAAATTATCTTATTTTTTATATAGAAAATTATGGTTCTTGGTCATGTGTTCTTACATATTTTTGCCCAGAATCATTCCTTTTTTCAGGGAAAGCAGTATCCTTCATCTTGCCTAATGAATCCCTTCATCTAGATCCCACCCTCTCTTGATTCATCAGGGACCTCCCTCTTTCTGTTAGGTCTCCTTGCTTCTTCATTTTTCATCTCTTTCTGTTTTAGTTTCTTCTCCTAAACATATAAATATTTCTTCCATCAAAATCACTATATTCCCATCTAGATTTTGTCCTTTCCCATCTATATTCCCATATAGATTCTGTCTTTTTCTTTTATATCAAATTTCTAGAAAGGGTAATCTAGGTTTGTTGAATTCACTTACTCCACAGTCAGGCCTCAGTTCATTGCAGTCTGGCCTCTCCCCCATCCATACTACTGAATCCATTCTTTCTAAGTTAACTGATGACTGTTGACCTCAGTGCTCTCTCCAGTGGTCACTTTTCAGTCCTCATCCTGCACGACCTCATTAAGATATTTGACAATGTTGACCATCCCTTCCTTCCTAAGGGATGATTCCATGACCCTGCTTTGTTTAGATTCTCCTCTCACCTCCCCGGCTGTTCTTTTTTTTCTTTTTTTTTTTTTTTTTTTTTTTGAGACTGAGTCTGGCTCTGTCGCCCAGGCTGGAGTGCGGTGGCCGGATCTCGGCTCACTGCAAGCTCCGCCTCCCGGGTTCACGCCATTCTCCTGCCTCAGCCTCCCGAGTAGCTGGGACCACAGGCGCCCGCCACTTCGCCCGGCTAGTTTTTGTATTTTTTAGTAGAGACGGGGTTTCACCGTGTTAGCCAGGATGGTCTCGATCTCCTGACCTCGTGATCCGCCCGTCTCGGCCTCCCAAAGTGCTGGGATTACAGGCTTGAGCCACCGCGCCCGGCCTGTTCTTTTTTTTCAAAAAGGGGTCTTGCTCTGTCACCCAGGCTGGAGTGCAGTGGTGCGATCTCAGCTCACTGCAACCTCTGCCTCCTGGATTCAAGCAGTTCTCCTGCCTCAGCCCCCAAGAAGCTGGGATTACAAGTGCATGCCGCCACGCCTGGCTAATTTTTTGTATTTTTGGTAGAGATGGGGTTTCACCATGTTAGCCAGGCTGGTCTCAAACTCCTGACCTCAAGTGATCCACCCACCTCAGCCTATCAAAGTGCTAGAATTACAGGTGTAAGCCACTGCACCCCTGGCTGTTCCTTTTAATTGTCCTTTGGTTCCTCATTTCTCTTGCTTTCAAATGTAGAGTATGTTGTCAGGGTTTTGTTCTTTGTCTTTTTCTCATTTTATAATACATACTCTCTCTGTACAACCTTATTCATGCTCATCACTTATTCTACCACCCACAGACTTCCACTATCACTCCAAAATCCATATCTTTAGCCAAGTCCTGTTTCCTTGGCTCCATGCTGATCTATCCATCTGCCCCCAAAACATGATCTACCCAACTAAGTGTTCCAATACCTCCCTCCCCATTCGTGCCTGAGTGATTTTACTAACATGCAAATCTAGTCATATCACTTTCTGATCAATACCTTTGATTACAGTGGTTTATAAGCTGTTTTTGAGCCATAGACCTTTGGAGGAATATGATGAAAGCTATGGGCCCACCCCTCAGAAAATTTTTGTTTCAAGAGATGCACATGTATCCTGAAACCCATCCATGGGTCTCTGTTAAGGATCCCAGCTTGAATGGTTCTCTCTCTCCTACTGGACAAAGTCCAGTCTCTCTGTACTTTGTTTAAGATCTGTTCCCCATGATATGTCTCCTGCCTCCCTGCATCACTCATCTTGTCTTTTTCCACTACCGCATATGTACTCCATGTTCCATCCCTACCTAACTACTTACAGTTCTTCCTTATGGTGTGTCATTTCCTGCTTATTAGATCATTTCATTTACCATTTTCTCTATGTAATGTTCTTGTTCACAAATGGAATCTACCTCGTGAACTTATGCTTATCTTTCAAGACCCAGTTTATGTCTCTCTCTTCAGTGACGCCTTCATTGACTGACATGTATTGGCAGAGGTATTTGCTCTTCTTCCTGAATCATAACTGTACTTAATCTCTGTTATTGTATTAGGACAGTGTATGATAATTATTTATTTACCTGCCTATTTCTACTAGTCTGTGACTTCTTTATTATTTGTCTATGAACTTCTAGTATCAAGCACACTGACAAATAGGAAATTCATTTGACAGCTTTTATTGAGCACCTACTGTGTGTCATGCACTGTTCAAGGCACTAAAGAATCAGCAGTAAACAAGATAAACTAAGTTCTTATTTCATGGAGCTTACATTCTTGGTGGAAGAACACAAGAGAGTGAGCAAATAAATAAGAAAATATAATAAGTCCAGTGGAGATAGTGCTATGGAGAAAAATTAAGTGAGGCAAGGGGTATAGGGGTGCTGGGAGTAGTGGGTTCTGCTTCATATAGGGTGATCAGGGTAGGCCTCACTGACAAGGTAGTGTTTGAACGAAGATCTGAGGGGATGAGAGAAAAAGCTATGTGGATTTCTGTGGCAAGAACATTCCAGGCAGGAGAAATAGTAAGTACCAAAGCCTGTAGTCAGGAATGTGCTTGACTTGTTTGAGGAATGGAAAGGAGAACAGTGTGACAAGTGCAGAGTAAATTAAATGGGTGGGCAAGGGGTATAAGACAAGGTCATAGAGGTGGTTTGGGACTAGATATGTAAGGACAAAACCAATCTGATGGTTTTGAGTAGAAGAAGGACAAAATCAATCTGACTTAACATTTTAAAAGTAAACCAGGTACAGTGACTCATGCCTGTAATCCCGGCACTTTGGGAGGCTGAGGCGGGTGGATCACTTGAGGTCAGGAGTTCAAGACCAACCTGGCCAACATGGTGAAAACCCGTGTCTACTAAAAATATAAAAATTAGTCGGGCGTGGTAGCAGGCACCTGTAATCCCAGCTACTCAGGAGGCTGAGGCAGGAGAGAATCTTGTGGGGATGGGGGGCAAGGGCAGAAGCAGGGAGATGAGTTGGTGGATGTTGTCATAATCGAGGTGAAACATAATGGTAGCTTGGACCAGTATAATAGAGGTTGTAAGAAATGGTAGAATTCTAGATGTGTCTTAAAAGGAGAGCTACAGATTTTTCTCATGGGTTGGATATATATGGTGTATGAGAGAAACGGGAGTCAGGAATTATGCCAAGGTTTGTGGCCTAAGCAGAAGGATGGAGTTATCATTTAAATAAGATGGGGGATCCCATAGGAGGGACAGTATTGGGGAAAAGATCAGGAGTTCAGTTTTGTACATGTTAAGTTTGAGTACCTATTAGAGATATCCCAAGTGGAGATATCATATAAATGGAAATACCAAGTAAGCAGTTGGCTGCAGAAGTTTGGAGTTCCAGGAAACAGACTGGATCAGAGAGATAGATTTGGGAGTCCTCTGCTTATAGGTCTGTGGTGTCTAGGAAAATAGCCACTAACTACATGTGACTCTTTAAATTAGTTAATTTACATTTAATTTAATTTAAAATTCATCTTTCAGTCATACTAGCCCCATTTCAGTGCTCAGTAGCCACATCTCTGTGTTGGTGGCTATTGTATTAAACATAGCAGCTACAGAACATTTCTAATATCACAGAAAGTTATCTTGGACTGCAGTGGTATAGATGGTATTTAAAGCCATGAGACTGGATTAGAACCCCAAGGTGTGAGAGTAGATAAAGGGAAAGAAAGAGTTAAGTACTGAATCCTGCAGCACTATAAATTAAGAAGTTAGTGAGATGAGGAGGGATGGGCAAAGAAGGCCAAGAAGTGGCCAATGAGGAGGTAACCCCTAAGAATGTGGTATCCTAGAAGCCAAATGAAGAAAGTATTTCCAGGAGGGAGTGAACAGCTGTGTTAAATTCTGCTAATAGGACAAGTAAGATGAGGACTGAGAATTAAAGTAAGGATCACTGGCTGTAATAATTCACTGGAGTACTAGAGTCAAAAGCATAAAGCTTTTGACTACCCCAATAAATGGAGTAGGTTCACAAGAGAATGGGAAGATATTTATTGAAGACAGCCAATAGAGATACTTTTGGGAAGTTTTGCTGTGTACAGAAGCAGATAAATGTGGTAGCTACAGAGGTGGGTGAGATCAAGAGAGGTTTTATTTTTTTTTAAGTTAGGACAGTGTACAGCAGAAAAAAGTTGTGTAGGAGTGGACAGGGAGAATTGTTGGAGAGGTGTTCTAGAATAGGCAAAGGAGGCGGGTGTCTAGTGCACAAGTAGAAAGGTTGGCCTTAAATTAGGAGCAGAATCAGTTTATAATAACAGAAGGGAAGCTAGATACACAGACACAGGAGGCACAGGTAGTTGAGTGAATGTGGCAATGAGAGCTGTGGAAGTTCTTTTCTGATTGCTTCTATTTTCTTTCTGAAGTAGGAAGCAGAGTCATCATATGGTATTAGGATGGGGCAGGAGAAGTTGGAGATTTGAAGGGAGATGAGAAGGTATAAAATAGCCATCTAGAAGAAATGGAGAATGAATGGACTAGGGAAATATAGTCAAGTTGCCAGATAGCACTAAGGGCCCACTTAAAGAAAATGAGATGTCAGCATGATTATACATGTTCAGCTAGCCACATTCAGCTCCTGATGCACAGTATTTTTAAATTTGATTGAATCGTTGTGGAAGGTCGAAGGGAAAGCCTCACCAGAAAGTAATATTTGAACTGGCTCTTGAAGAATGTGATGGAGTTTCCTGTCTGGAGAGGAGGGATAAGGACATTTCAGATGAAGGCAGCAATGTGTGCAAAGGCCCAGAGGCATGGAAGAGCAGAGTATGTTCTCAGAAAATTTGAACATCACTGTTGGAGGCTATGTTCTAGGAACAATACAATGTAGTGACTGTGCAAGATTAGACAGGAAGAACTTGCTTCATGGGTTTTTATAAAGATTAATTGAACTTACTAAATGTTATTTCTCTGTCTACTTTCAGATGCTCTTAATGCTCAACAGTATAAAGTCCTCATTGGTAACCGGGAGTGGATGATTAGAAATGGTCTTGTCATTAGTAACAATGTAGATGATTTCATGACTGAACATGAGAAAAAAGGTCGGACTGCTGTATTAGTAGCAGTTGATGGTAAGGTTTTCCATAAGTATGCTATAACTCAATGTTATCATTTGTTATTTTATTAATTTATATATTTTCGAGAGACCTCTGAACTATGAGGGTTATTCAAAAGTGTCTTGAATGCAAAGTGAAAATGTCAAGAACACATGATTATTACTGATTAATTTAAAATTATCTTGCATTTGCCTGCCTTTGTTACTTTCTTCCCTAGCCTATATTTTAAATAAAGGCTAATCAAGGATTTTTTAAAACCTAAAAATAACAACAGTAAAATAATAGCAAAATAAAATAATATTCATAATCCCATCATCCTAACACAATGTCAGGTTTTTTGTTTGTTTCTTTGTTTTTTGTTTGTTTGTTTGTTTTTGAGACGGAGTTTCGCTCTTGTTGCCCAAGCTGGAATGCAATAGTGCGATCTCGGCTCACTGCAACCTCCACCTCCTGGGTTCAAGCGATTCTCCTGCCTCAGCCTCCTGAGTAGCTGGGATTACAGGCGCGCGCCACCACGCCCTGCTAATTGTTTGTATTTTTAGTGGACATGGGGTTTCACCATGTTAGCCAGGCTGATCTTGAACTCCTGACCTCAGGCGATCCGCCCACCTTGGCCTCCCAGAGTGCTGGGATTACAGGCGTGAGCCACCACGCCCGGCACACAATGTCAGTTTTAATTTTGTATATTCCATTCCTAGTTGTCTTGAAATGTGTGTGTGTCTAACATGGCACATGTATACATATGTAACACACTTGCATGTTGTGCACATGTACCCTAGAACTTAAAGTATAATAATAATAACAAAATTTTTAAAAAAGAAAGAAATGTGCGTGTGTTTGCAGAATTACAGTGTTAGTACATATACCATTTTTTACTGGGTAGATTTTATTGTAAGTAAATTTTACCTCAGTAAAGTTAAAATCACTTGTACACATACGATTTTATTATGCTTTATTTTACTTAATGCTTTCTAATGTTGCTATATAATTTTATTATAATACTGCATAATGTATCAATCTTACACGCTATAATCATTCCCCTCTTGTTGGAAATTTAGACTATTCCTTCACTATTGTAAATGATGCTACAATAAATATCTTTGAGGTTGTATGTGCTTTATTTTGTTCAATTATTTCTTAAGGTAAATTTCTATTTGTGAGATTAATTCCACTCAACGTTTACGTTTGCTAAGTATGAAGGCAGTATTTTACTATGGCCTTTTTAGGTCTGGGAAAAAGCATAGAATGCCATTTTACTTTTGTAAATAGAATAAAATAATAAAATTTATGATAATATTTTTCCCACTATAAAGTACCCATTTTGTCTCTCTCTGCCCACCCTTTACCTTAAAAAGAAAAAAGTATTAGTCTTCAGTTTCATTTGCCTTTAAATTAGATAAACTGTTTGAGGCTATTGGCAAATACCTTTCTAAGGAACAAAAAGGGTCTTCTAATATCCAGTAAGGTCTCTCTCTATATTTTCCTATGATTACTTTATTAGTAACCCCTACCTCACTCTGAAATTTTCATAACCAAATGTGGAGACTTGTTACGGAGTTTGTAGTATAAATCTGTGTGGGCTCAGAGATATTTTAAGTTAAGCCATGCCCCCCTGAACAACTTTACTTAAGAAAATTCATTTCATTCTGAAATTTCAAGTCAGAATGTTATTCTGCTTTCACCATATTCCAAGTTCTCTTATTTTGTGCTGCCCCTATATTAGATGAGCTGTGTGGCTTGATAGCCATTGCAGACACAGTGAAGCCGGAAGCAGAACTGGCTGTCCATATTCTGAAATCTATGGGCTTAGAAGTAGTTCTGATGACTGGAGACAACAGTAAAACAGCTAGATCTATTGCTTCTCAGGTAATTGATAGGGGTATGTGATAACTTCTAATTATTGATATACATTTTATGTCTTGCCTTCAAATGCTAAGAAATTTACATTACCTACTATTTTCATTATCACTGAGTTGTCCTATCTAGTTCCTTTGAGAAAATTTACCATGCTTTGCTGGAAGGACTTTGGGCTTTGTGTGTTGCTGTTATAAGTAAAAAGGTATTTGCTTAGTTCATGGGATGCTTGCGTGACACTGTACATCAGTTTCTGTTGATGCGTCCTTTGAAATGTTGCTCATATTCTTTACCAGTGCTGCCAGCCTAAGCTGGGCTCTCCTGATCTCATGGCTGAAACACGGCAATAGCTCCACACACATCCTTCTCTAGTCCATCCTAAACACTACCAATGGAACTATTTTCCTAATGTGCCACTTTGACGTACCATTTTTCTGCTTCTGACTCCCACATTTGCCTTACCTCTAAAATTTTTCAATCTTTTTAACTTTGGAATGCCTTCTCCACTCTTCTAATAAATAATGCAAGTAATCTTTTAATCCATTCTTTTTTTTTTTTTTTTTCTTGAGACAGAGTTTCACTCTCGTTGCCCAGGCTGAAGTGCAATGGCATAATCTCGGCTCACTGCAACCTCTGCCTCCTGGGTTCAAGCGATTCTCTTCCCTCAGCCTCTCGAGTAGCTAGGATTACATGCATGCGCCACCACGCCTGGCTAATTTTGTATTTTTAGTAGGGACAGTGTTTCTCCATGTTGGTCAAGCTGGTCGCGAACTTCCAACCTCAGGTGATCTGCCTTCTTGGCCTCCCAAAGTGCGGGGATTATAGGTGTGAGCCACCACACCCATCCTATTAACACCTTCTTATGTAAAAAATACAGAAGGATATAAAGTAAAAATGTCCTCTTTTCCCCATGCTCCCCGTCTAGTCCTACTGCCCCCCCATACTGCCACTTTTTCATATGCATATGTGTGCATCTACAGAGTACATATACAGTATAATTCTGGTCTTTTCAACATCAGTTAGATCATTTTGAACAGATTATTCAGTAGTTTGCTTTTTTTACATAACAATATACTTTGGAGCTTCATCCATATCTGAACATAAAAAGTTATTTTGGCTGAGTGCGTTGGTTCACACCTGTAATCCCAGCACTTTGGGAGGCTGAAGCCGGCAGATACATGAGGTCGGGAGTTTGAGAACAGCCTGGCCAACATGGTAGGACCTTGTCTCTACTAAAAATACAAAAATTAGCTGGGTGTGGTGGCACATGCCTGTAATCCCAGCTACTCAGGAGGCTGAGGCAGGAGAATTGCTTGAACTCAAGAGGCGGAGGTTGCAGTGAGCTGAGATCGCACCATTGCACTCCAGCCTGGGTGACAGAGCAAGACTCTCTCTCTCAAAAAAAAAAAAAAAAAAAAAAAGTTACTTTATTCTTTCTATACTGAATTCCATGATATGAATGTATCATAATTTAATTAACCATTTCCCTAATGATGGACATTTGGGTGGTTTTGAAAATTTTCTTTTTGCAAACAAGGCAATAATGGACATCTTTGGACATGTATCTTTCTGTACATGTACAAATTTGTCCAAAATAGAGTTAGACGTGGAATTGCTAGACCAAATGATGCTCACATTTTGATAGATGCTGCCAGATGCCCTCCAAAAAGAGTCGCCATTTACGCACCAGCCACCGGTGTATAAAAGCTCATTTCTCCACATCCTTGCTATCTCTAGATATTATCAGTCTTTTAAAATGTGGACATCTTGTGGGTGAAAACTGATGGCTTGTTATTGCTCAGTTATGTTTCAGGTACTCATTATTATTTTTTGAAATGAATTGAGTTTATTTTTATCACATAGGTTGGCATTACTAAGGTGTTTGCTGAAGTTCTACCTTCTCACAAGGTTGCTAAAGTGAAGCAACTTCAAGAGGAGGGGAAACGGGTAGCAATGGTGGGAGATGGAATCAATGACTCCCCAGCTCTGGCAATGGCTAATGTGGGAATTGCCATTGGCACAGGCACAGATGTAGCCATTGAAGCAGCTGATGTGGTTTTGATAAGGGTAAGTGCCATGGCTTGACCTTTGAGGAGTATGAGACTGCCCTTCATGGTCAATGATAGTGTCATAAAGTATATTGAGCACAACAATTCTGTCTTAAGTTCCATGCTATCGGCCATTAAGAGTTTGAGAATATGGAGTGGGATTATGGGAAGTCATGCTAATTTACCCCCTGACTTTCTCAACCCTGCTAATAAGCAAATGAGAATTATAAGTTTCTAAAGTGAAGAAGATTTAAGAGGATTTGGAATAAAATGATCTTCAACAAATAGTTGCTGAGATTATTTTAAGTAGATTTAATCCTTGTACCAGCATACACCCCTAAAAGTGTTTTCAGAACCCTGAGGAAAATTTTTGAAAAACACCTTCGGAAGCTGAGTCCAAGTTTTAGCATTATCTGAGATTTGCAGTTAATTCACGTATTGCCCTAAGGTAGACGTAATCTTCAATATATACAATATCAAATGTAAAAGTTACTGGTTAAGTTAGAGTCTCTTACTAATATCACAAATATTTCTGTTCCCAGAATGATCTTCTGGATGTAGTGGCAAGTATTGACTTATCAAGAAAGACAGTCAAGAGGATTCGGATAAATTTTGTCTTTGCTCTAATTTATAATCTGGTTGGAATTCCCATAGCTGCTGGTATGTGACTCTTAACTAGTATTGCTTTTTCCACTAAAGTCATTAGAGACCTAACATATTGGAAGCCTGTCTTCTTACTATTAGTTTTGAGCTTAGTTTTTGTTTCTAGCCTACTGGTATGGTGAGAGGTAATGTTAAAATCAATCATTTTAATGTTCAGTAATGTTTCTTATCGCTTAAGAATATATAAGCATTTATTTTTTTTTTCCTCCAAGTTTTTCTTTTTTTTTTTTTTTTTTTTTTTTGAGACAGAATCTCACTCTGCTGCCCAGGCTGGAGTGCAGTGGTACAAAATCTCGGCTCACTGCAACCTCCACCTCCTGGGTTCAAGCAGTTCTCCTGCCTCAGCCTCCTGAGTAACTGGGACTATAGGTGCCCGCCACAACACCCTACTAATTTTTGTATTTTTAGTATAGACGGGGTTTCACTATGTTGGCCAGGCTGGTCTCGAACTTCTGACCTCAGGTATTCCACCTGCCTCGGCCTCCCAAAGTGTTGGGATTACAGGTGTGAGCCACCGCTCCCAGCCTTCAACTTTGTATTTTGAAAAATTTCAAACTTCATGCCTGTAATCCCAGCACTTTGGGAGGCCGAGGTGGGTGGATCATCTGAGGTTGGGAGTTCGAGACCAGCCTGACCAACATGGAGAAACCCCGTTTCTACTAAAAATACAAAATTAGCCAGGCGTGGTGGCACATGTGTGTAATTTCAGCTACTCGGAAGGCTGAGGCAGTAGAATCGCTCGAACCCAGGAGGCGGAGGTTGTGGTGAGCCAAGATTGTGCCATTGCACTTCAGCCTGGGCAACAAGAGCGAAACTCTGTCTCAAAAAAAAAAAAAAAAATTCAAACCTACGAAAACATTGAAAAAAATGGTACAATGAAAATCTGTATGCCTTTTGCCTAAACTCACCAACTGATAGTATTTTGTCACATTGCTTCATCTCTTTCTCCATATATTTGCACAGAGATATGTATTTGTTTGCTTATTAATTAATTTTTTTCTAAACAGATTTACCTTTAATCTGACTACCCAAACACAAACACTGTTAGCAAGATTAATTCATGGAGCAAATGATTTTTAAAGAATTATACAAGTATATTTTCCTCTAGTCTTTTTTTTATTCTGCATCAGTTTTTGTTTTGTTACATAGTGGTGATTGTAGCACACAGAGAATTTTCTGCTCTTCACTTAATATTCTATTATAGTCAGGTGGTATTTTTTTAGGTTGAGAGACCAGATGAGAGAGAGAGAGTGAACAAAGGAATATAACTGAGAAAAAATAATTTAGTTATTTAATAAGCGTCTGAGAATCTCCTAAACTTAGGGACCTGGTAGGAGTTAGTAATGATGACATAAAAGAAATAATTATCGTTTTCTTCTTGTTCTCTCTGGTTTGAGGGCCAAGGAAAGACATGAAATGACATGAGAACAATTACAAAACTGTTTATCAGCAAGGACACACAAATACTGAGAGAACAAAGAGCAAAAGAACAGTCTAAGTCCTGTAAGATTAATTCATGGAGCAAGTAATTTTTAAATAAGTATACAAGTAATACATGATCACCATAGAAAAAGTAGAAAAATATAGAGAAGCACATTAAAAGTTAAAAGTATAAGTCTATTTCATCCTCATCATATGAGCAAACATTCTTATGTCTGTCAAAACCAAGTGTGGGTGAGTTTGTAGAACATGAACTCCCATACGCTATTGGTTGGATTATGAATCACTAAAACCACTTTGGAGAACAACTGAGGAGTATCCACATAAAGTTGAAGATGTGCCCATGTTATGACCCAGTAATTTCACCCCTAGGTATATACCCCACGGAAACTCTCAGACATGGGCACGTGGAGACATGTACAAGAATGTTAACTGCAACACTCTATTAGTGAAAAAATGGCAACAACAAAAATCTCCACCACCAAGGGGATAAATGCTGAAGAAATATCAAATAAAGAAATGATTTGTGTATATGTTAGAAACACATTGATAATCTGTTTAGTATTATCTACTCTAACTAATCTATACTTGTTTCTTAGGAGTTTTTATGCCCATTGGTTTGGTTTTGCAGCCCTGGATGGGATCTGCGGCAATGGCTGCTTCATCTGTTTCTGTAGTACTTTCTTCTCTCTTCCTTAAACTGTAAGTATGATAGCTTGCTCACATTTGTATTTTGTATTCCTTTTATCATCTAGTCATTCTTGGTAGGTTTTATTCTTGTATTGATCAATGATAAGCCCAAACCATTCTTAATGAGAATTATTATTAGCGGCCAGGCGTGGTGGCTTGCACCTGTAATCCCAGCACTTTGGGAGGCCGAGGTGGGCAGATCACCTGAGGTCAGTAATTTGAGACCAGCCTGGCCAATATGGTGAAACCCTGTCTCTACTAAAAATACAAAAATTAGCTGGGCATGGTGTGGTGGTGGACGCCTGTAATCCCAGCTACTCAGGAGGCTGAGGCAGGAGAATCACTTGAACCTGAGAGGTGGAGGTGGAGGTTGCAGTGAGCTGAGATTGTGCCACTGCACTCCAGCACAGGCAACAGAGCGAGATTCTGTCTCAAAAAAATATATATTATTATTAGGTAACAGTAATAATTAGCTATGTAATTGTTACCTTGTGTACTTTATACATAGCAACCACAAGCACTGAGTGGGATAAAATATAGTACACTAACTCTGATAAGTAGGATTTCTGATGATGTGACTCCACACAGTTCATTTCAACTATTTTCCTACCAGTGATCACTTGTATACATTTCATACCAAAACCAAGTGTGGATGAGCAAATCTTTCTTTTGCGCATGTAGCAAGCGTCTCATTTACTTTTGGTTATTTCAAACTAATGTAATTTTGCATGTGTCCAGTTACAGGAAACCAACTTACGAGAATTATGAACTGCCTGCCCGGAGCCAGATAGGACAGAAGAGTCCTTCAGAAATCAGCGTTCATGTTGGAATAGATGATACTTCAAGGAATTCTCCTAAACTGGGTTTGCTGGACCGGATTGTTAATTATAGCAGAGCCTCTATAAACTCACTACTGTCTGATAAACGCTCCCTAAACAGCGTTGTTACCAGTGAACCTGACAAGCACTCACTCCTGGTGGGAGACTTCAGGGAAGATGATGACACTGCATTATAAAAGGCCATGGAGAGTGCTGCCAGTTTAACTTGTCATGCACTGACACAGCATTCATGATGTTACCTTCACTTTTCAAAATATTGTAGAAGGATTTTATGTTGGTCTCATGCTCTTATATTAGGGATTCTATTTGAGTTGCGTTTATCTATTGGCAAAAATATCTTTTTCAAGGTATCAGCTCTGAACCTAGCTTTATTTAAACTTGAATTTCCAGTATATTTTTGTTTTCACTAACAACAGATAAGGTAGAGCAGTGAGGTTTACAAGCCCTACAATTAGAGATTGCTGAGCTGCTGCTAAAGTAATATATTTTTTTTATTTGACCAAAAAAAAAAAATAGCCCAAGAAGAAGATAATGAAAAATTTGAAGGTTTGAGAGCATGAAGATATTCATGCTTTTGAATTCAAGATACTGAAGATACTCTCAAGCCTGTATCCCTGCCCCGTTGGGGAGCAATGACTTTCAAAGCACTGTGTATAAAACATCTAGTTTTAGAAGGGAAACAGGTAAAGCTGTTTAAAAATAGATGTGCCTTATTTATTGCAGGCTTTCTTTCCCCCATTCTCCCTGCGTCCTTGTCCTTGCAGTTGCTTTTTTAGATGCTCCAGTATGTCTTCTTTTGTTATTTTCTTTCGAGCTAACCAAGTTTAGGTGGTTTTTCATTGATTAAAAATAACTGACAACTGTTCTAATATTTTGCTCCTTTTTAAATGTTGTGGCTCAAAAGACCTTAAAGGTCTGTAGGGTTCCCTGCTTCCCATCTTTCCACTGTTGTAAAAAGTATATCAAATTATTCCTTCAAGTTTCCTAGCTCTGTGCTCAGTTTCAGTTCACTCCTGCCGAGTTGGGCTCTAAGTTGTTCTTCCTGTAGTCTGTTGATCTCAGTCCGGAAACTTAACATTATGAGCCTCTTCTGCTCAAAAAATTTTCAAAGATTAACACTATTATACATATACAGGTCATATAAAATTACCTGGATTCACTAAATTTGTTTCTTGTTGTTGTTTTTGTTGAGACAGAGTCTCGTTCTGTAGCCCAGGCTGGAGTGCAGTGGCACCATCTTGGCTTACTGCAACCTCTGCCTACCGGATTCAAGGAATTCTCCCTGCCTTGGCCTCCCAAGTAGCTGGGATTACAGGCGCCTGCTACCACACCTGGCTAATTTTCATATTTTTTAGTAGACGGGGTTTCGCCACGTTGGCTAGGCTGGTCTTAAACTCCTGACCTCAGGTGATCCGCCCACCTTGGCCTCCCAAAATGCTGGGATTACAGGCGTGAGCCACCATGCCCAGCCTAAATTTGTATTTTTTGAATTGAGTATAATCACTTTGCTAGTATATATAATTTAATAGATTTTGTTTATCTTTTAGTGTTTCAAACATACTTTAAAATAATGCTATTACACAAAGGTACATTTGCCAAAAATACAGTAAAATCATAATACAGAAACTAAAATTTCCCTAGGTTATGATGCTTTTTAGCTAAATATATACTTTTCTCCAGTTTAAAACATTTGAACTTGCCTAGTTGGTGTGGTTGACAAATTTAGGAGCTTGTTCCCATTGCCAAATGAATTTAGAAATTCCCTTGTGAGTGCCTGGTAGCTAATACACTGGTCAGAGATCTGATACTTGTAAGACTATTTAAATTTCTTTGTTAGTTGCAAGATGAATTTCATATGCAGAATATGTCAATGAAGAGGACTCATAAGTAAATTCCTAACATTTTGTTCCCATTACCATAAGCAAAGCTGCTGCTAACCCAACATCTGGCACATAGGTTTTGTACTCCGTAAATGTTGGTTCTTTTCTCCCCTTGAGGTCAGTAATAAATACAAAAAATCATTTTTCTAGAGCAGACTCTTAAAATCAGGTGGGGGTAGGGGATGGAGTTCTTCCTTTCCTACCCCTTTTCTCTTTTATCCTTTCATATATACACATTCAAAGTTTACAATCTTATTCCATGCTGTCTTTCAGATTTAGAAAAGATCTAATTTCTGTCTCAGCTGTCTAAAAGAGAGAACTGAAGCTTTTGATGAAGGTGCTATTAATCTAGAAAGACAAACCCATTTCACTGAAATATCAATGAGTTTGTATATCTAGGCCCTTTTTTTAGACCAATGCCTATGCCATCCTCCATGCTTTCAGTTTGAGTTTTATTATTTATTATTTTAATTCAAGTGACCCATCTTATAACTCAACTTGTTTCTTCTAGAAGACACAGCTGATAGGCAAATGTTGAAAAAAGAAGCATCCCTCCTTCTCCCTCCCACCCACCTCAAGCAGTTGAACACAGCCAGTTACTCTTCCATTATTATGTGTACCTTTGAGTCATCCTCTTGGTCTTGTATTCATATTGTGGGACAGTGGGAATAGCAGCTTATAGTATTGAAATAATCAAATAGATAATTTCAGCCCTTACAACAAGAATAGAAAACATGCTATTTAGAAAGGGTCCTGCTTTAAGTAATATGTAGCCACATTTAAATTCTCTACCATAAGTCTTTTTTGCAATCTTGAACTTTCATTAGCTTCAAAGAGAAGCTGTATTTACAGGAGAAAGAGCTGATTATGGAGGGAATAAAAAATATTGCTTTCAGTTAGTAGCTAACTTTAAGTCAGGAGTTACTAATGAGAAATTTTATAAATGTGTGTTTGTGTATATTCACATACATATATATATACACACACATATAGATGCACATACACATACATATTACCATACTGAGGGGAAATGGATTTATATTTGAATTTGATATTTGAAGTTCTCTATTTGTATTTCATTTATCATTCTTCTGTGTTCACTCAGCAACCATGCCCTTAGTCTGAAGATAACAAGGATACTTTAATATCCAGTGCTGGTTCAGACTCACCTATGGGGCACCTTAAACTTAAATATCCAAAGATGCCTTTTGAATTTCAAAGATTAAAACACAACTAGAGTAGTAGCATTGTAGTCTCAAGATGTATGGTGTGTCATTTGTGAAAATAGCAATGTTATTTTTCCTAGTTTAGTATCAACATTTTAGAAGGTCAAATTTGATGTCTTGTGAACAAGTAATTTTATATTGTGCTTTACTTTTTAAAAAGTATTCTTTATTCATATGTATAGAATGCTTAAAATAGCACTGTAGACAAGATGTTTCCAAAACTTTAAGTGCACATATCTTTTGTGTATACAGCTTAAAATCAAAAATGTATGTTAAGAGAATTTTTTCTATTACTTATGGATCATGCTTTAAAATGATTTTTCTTGATATTTATTTTACTCCATTTTGTTTTTTTCTCTGGGTGAGGCATCTGGTTACTGGTTATTTTAAAAAGAATAAAGACATTCCTGGAATCACTCCTTTTGGGTTTTTGTTTGTTTTGTTTCTTTTCTACATTTTTAAGTATTATTTTACAAAATAGAAAAAATACAGATTCTTGCCAAATTATTACCTGTTTTTACACTAACTTTCTGCAGTCCCTCCATCTGGTATGAGTAACCAGATAGAGCACAAAGCACGAGTTCTTGTTCTTCAGTTAAAAGAGCTTCTTTCACAGTGTTGATAACAATTGCCTTTTGTAGCCAAAACCAGGCGTCTCAACCTTATGTTTTTAGTTAAAGAAATGTTTAGCTAAACGTTGTTAAACATTGATTGTTTGGTGCCCAAAACAGCAGTGGACGATGTTGTGCAATATCCATCTACTGTAGTTAAGATATTCAGTAGTTTGTTTTTCATAAGCATGTAATTGATCATATTTCTGCCAAGGATGTGCCTTCAACTTTATAATTATAGTGTTATAAAATTTTTTTGTCTGTCTCTTTTGTTAAATCATCCAACCCCCTCTATCAGCAGTTCTGAACTACCTTTGTTATGTTTTTAGATTTTTTTTCAACTGTTCATCTATGATGGGAGTGGATTATAGGCATCACTACACTTTTGGTAAGGATGGGAGGAATGAAATCTATTTTCCTTCGGACTCCGCTACACCTGCCATATCATTCAGTGAGGATGAGAAATAAAGGAAGGAATATTATTGTCCTCCTTTCCTTCGTAGCCTCTAATACATTCTTAATAGAATGTCTACTCCAAATGAGCTAAACAGAGAAAAGAGATTTTCTCACCATTGGGGAGCCCTATACAGAGTTTTTGAAGTTTGAAGTTCCCACCCAAGATACATTCCCATACCCAAACACTCCTCTTTGAGTTAAGGAAAGCATTGTAAACTTACTTGTGAGGAAAAACTAATTTTCATTTCCCCCAGAATCCTTGGGGTTACTCAGGGTGAGGAGATAAGATGGGAAATGGCAATATACGAGTAAAATCCCCAAGGCATCCACTCAGCTTGCCAGCCTCTCTTTCTTATTGGTATCCTGACCTCAGAGAAGGATGTGCAATGATGGCTCCCTCCCAGGTGAGCCTTCAAAACCTTCCAGATCAACAAAACAAAACAAAAACCTTTCTGTTTGAGAATTCTTGCTAGGTTAAAGCATCAAAGTCCCTGCTCAAATTAAAAAGAAATAGAGCTGCCTCTTTCACAAATTTGACTAGGGCCAGCCAGCCCTACTCGTTTAACAGCTTCACCTTCCTAGGTGCGACCCCTGGTTGTACAAATGACATGAGATATAAAAGGCAAGGCTTTTGAAGATGAGGTTTAAGTGAAGTTGCTAGTATAAAGAGGGTCTTGTGCAGTTTAAGAAATTTGAAAACATCTGTACGGTCAGTCACCCTCTGGAAAGTTTGAAATTGATTTAGTCGTCTTTGGCATACTGTAACTATTGGCCTCAATGACCCCAAGCTTTTCATTGTCATCATCTTCTCTGCCCACTAAGGCCTGCCTGTAAACTGAAGTGCTGCCAATACTTCAAAATTATTTGCTTCACCTCACCCAATCAAAACTCCAATTTCTTTTTTAAAAAATCTTAATTGGGCCGGGCATGGTGGCTCATGCCTGTAATCCCAGCACTTTGGGAGGCTGAGGCAGGCGGATCATGAGGTCAGGAGATCGAGACCATCCTGGCTAACACGGTGAAACCCTGTCTCTACTAAAAATACAAAATATTAGCCAGGCATGGTGGCGGGTGCCTGTAGTCCCAGCTACTTGGGAGGCTGAGGCAGGAGAATGGCGTGAACCTGGGAGGTGGAGCATGCAGTCAGCCGAGATCGCACCACTGCACTCCAGCCTGGGCAACAGAGCAAGACTCTGTCTCAAAAAAAAAAAAAAAAAAAAAAAAAAAATCTTAATTGTGTGTATTATGGGATACAATTCAGTGTTTTGATACATGTATACATTGCATAATGATCAAATCAGGGCAGTTAGCATATCCATCACCTCATGCATTTATTATTTCTTTGTGGTGAAAGCATTCAAAAGTCTCTCTTCTAGCTATTTTGTAATATACAATTACCTTACTGTTAACCATAGTCACCCTACTGTGCAATAGAACACCAGAACTTATTCCTCCTTTCTAATTGTAACTTTGTACCTGTTGACCAACCTTTCTCCATCATCCCCTCTCTTCGCCCCTACCCAGCCTCTGGTAACCACTGTTTTACTCTCTGCTTCTATGAGATCAACTTTTTTTTAGATTCTGCAAATGAGTGAGATCATGTAGTATTTGTCTTCCTATGTCTGGCTTATTTCACTTAATGACATCCTCCAGGATTATCCGTCTTGTCTCAAATGACAGGATGTCATTCTTTTTATTGCTGAATAGTATTCCATTGTGTAGATATACCACATTTTCTTCAACCATTCATCTGTTATCGGGCATTTAGGTTGATTTCAAGTCTTGGCTGTTGTGAATAGTGCTGCAGTAAACATGGAAGTGTAGATATCTGTGATGTACTGATTTTGTTTCCTTTGGAAATACACCCACTAGTGGGGCTTCTGGATCATATGGTAGTTCTATTTTTAATTTTTTCAGGGACATCCGTACTGTTTTCTGTAGTGGCTGTATTATATTCCCACCAGCAATGCGTAAGCATTTCCCTTTTTTGCCACATCCTTACCACCACTTATTTTTTTAATAATAGCCATTCTAAATTAACAGTGAAGAGACAACCTACATAATGGGAGAAAGTATTTGCAAACTATACATCTAATAAGGGGTTAATATTCAGAATATATAAGGAATATATAAAGAAATTCAAAAAACCCTATTAAAAATGGGCAAAAGATGTTAACAGACATTTCTCAAAAAGAAAACATACAAATGGCCAACAGGTATATGAAAAAATGCTCAACATCACTAATCATCAGGAAAATACAAATCAAAATCACAATGAGATACCATCTCATTCCAGTTAGGATGACTATTATCAAAACTCCAATTTATTCATTGAAGTTAATAATCACCGAGTATAGGAGAAAAACTGAGATTAACTCAATACATCCTAAAGTGCCATTGACCTTTGGATCTTGCCAGAGGTATTTGCAATAATTTGAAAAGAGTGCTTTTGAACCCAAATGACTTCATGATTATTGACATGAAAAACATCAGGCCATATGGAAGAAGTTATTTGAAGGCAAGTATAACCCATTATCAGCACTCCTACACTCTTCTTGCTTTTTACAGCCATTGCCTTCCACTTTTGAATCCACAGTTTCTTTAAAACCACCACATCCCCATGGATGGAAAGAGCGCTGATTTTGGAATCCATCACACCTATTTGCAAGATACCAACTCTGCTACTTACCAGCTGGGTAACTGACTATGTTAGTTTCTTATTGCTATTGTAACAAATTACAGCAAACGTAGTGTGTTAAAACCAACTTATTATCTTACAGTTTTGAAGGTTAAAAGTCTGAAATGGGCTGAGATGGGAGGATTGCTTGTGGCCAGGAGTTCAAGACCAGCCTGGAAAACATAGTGAGACTCTCTCTATAAAAATTTTTAAAAATTAGCTGCATGTGATAGTGCATACTATATTCCTAGCAACTCAGGAGGCTGAGGTGGGAGAATCACTTGAGCCCAGAAGTTCAAGACTGCAGTAAACTATGATTGCACCACTACACCACTGCACTTCAGCCTGGGTGGCAGAGCAAGACACTATCTCTGAAAAAGAAAAGGAAAAAAATAAAGTATATTAGTCCATTGTTGCATTGCTATAAAGAACTGCCTGAGACTGGGTAATTTGTAAAGAAAAGAGGTTTAATTGACTCACAGTTCTGCAGGCTATACAGGAAGCATGACTGGGGAGGCCTCAGGAAACTTACAATCATGACGGAAGGCAAAGAGGAAGCAGGCACATCTTACACGGCATAAGCAGGTGAAAGAGAGTGAAAGGGGAGGTGCTACACACTTTTAAACAACCAGATCTCATGAGAACACACTATCATGAAAACAGCAAGGAGGAAGTCTGTCCCCATGATCCAATCACCTCCTCCAACATTGGAGATTACAATTCATACGTGAGATTTGGGTGGGGACACAAATCCAAACCATATCATTCCACCCTTGCCCCCTCCCAAATCTCATGTTCTTCTCAGGTTGCAAAATACAATCATCCCTTCTCCACAGTCTCCCAAAATCTGAATTCATTTCAACATTAACTCAAAAGTCTACAGTCCAAAGTCTCATCTGAGACGAGTCAAGTACCTTCCACCTATGAGCCTGTAAAATCAAAACCAAGTTAGTTATTTCCAAGATACAGCGGGGGTACAGGCATTGGGTAAATACATCTGTTCCAAAAGGGAGAAATTGGCCAAAACAAAGAGGCTACAAGCCCCATGCAAATCCAAAACTCAGCAGGCCAGTCATTAAATCTTAAAGCTCCAAAATAATCTCCTTTGAGTCTATGTCTCACATCCAGGCAACACTGATGCAAGTGGGATCCCAAGGCCTTGGGCATCTCTGCCCCTGTGGCTCTTTAGGGAACAGTCCACAAAGCTGCTTTCACGGGCTGGCATTGAATGCCTGCAGCTTTTCAAGGTACACAGTGCAAGCTATCAGAGAATCTACTGGGGTCTGAGGATGGTGACCTTCTTCTCATGGTTCCACTAGGCAGTGTCCCAATGGGGACTTTATGTGGGGGCTGCAACCCCACATTTCCTGTTTGCACTGCCCTAGTAGAGGTTCTCCATGAGAGTTCCACCCCCGCAGCAGACTTCTGCCTGGACATCCAGGCATTTCCATACATCCTCTGAAATCTAGGCAGAGGCTGCCAAGCCTCAACTCTTTCCCACTATGCATCTGCAAGCCTAACACCACATAGAAGTGACCAAGGCTTGAGGCTTGTACCCTCTGAAGCAACAGCCTGAGCTGCACCTTGGCACCTTTTAGCTATGGCTGGAGCTAGAATGACCACAATGCAGGGTGCCATGTCCTGAGGCTGCACAGTGCAACGAGGTCCTGGGCCTGGCTCACAAGACCATTTTTCCCCTCCTAGGCATCCAGGTCTGTGAGGGGAGGGGCTGCTGCAAAGGTCTCTGAAATGTTTTCAAGGCATTTTCCCCATTGTCTTGGATATTGACATTCAGCTTCTCCTTACTTATGCAAATTTCTGCAGCTGGCTTGAATTCCTCCCCAGAAAATGGGTTTTTCTTTTCTACCACATGGTCAGGCTGCAAATTTTCCAAACTTTTATGCTCTGCTTTCTTTTTAAATATGTTCCAATTTCAGATTATCTCTTTGGTCATGCATATGACCATATGCTGTTAGAAGGAGCCAGGCCAAATTAATATGGTTTGGCTGTGTCCCCACCCAAATCTCATCTTGAATTATAATCCCGTCAAAATCCCCACATGTCATGGGAGGGACCAGGTGGGAGGTAACTGAATCATGGGGTGGTTCCCCCATGCTGTTCTCATGATAGTGAGTGAGTTCTCATGAGATCTGATGGTTTTATAAATGTTTGGCATTTTCTCTGCTGGCACTCATTCCTTTTCCTGCTGCCTTGTGAAGAGGTGCCTCCCATCATGATTGTAAGTTTCCTGAGGCCTCCCTAGCCATGTGAAACTGAATCAATTAAACCTCTTTTCTTTATAAATTACTCAGTCTCAGGTATTTATTCATAGCAGCATGAGGATGGACTAATACACGCATCTTGAACATTTTGCTGCTTAGAAATTTCTTCTGCCAGACACCCTAAATCATCGCTTTCAAGGTCAAAGTTCCACAGATTCCTAGAACGGGACACAATGTCACCAGTCTCTTTGCTAAAGCGTAGCAGAAGTGACCTTTGTTCCAGTTCCCAATAAGTTCCTCTTCTCTATCTGAGACCAACTCAGCCTGAACTTCATTGTCCATATCACTGTCAGCAGTTTGGTCACAACAATTTAACAAGTCTCTAGGAAGTTCCAAACTTTCCCTCATCATTCTGTCTTCTTCTGAGCCCTCCAAACTGTTCCAACCTCTGCCCATTACCCAGCTCCAAAGCCACTTCCACATTTTCAGGTATCTATAGCAAGGCCCCACTCCTGGGTACCAATTTTTTGTATTAGTCCATTCTCACATTGCTATAAAGAACTACCTGAGACTGGGTAATTTGTAAAGAAGAGAGGTTTAATTGACTCACGGTTCCACAGGCTGTACAGGAAGCATGGTTGGGGAAGCCTCAGGAAACTTACAATTATGGTGGAAGGTGAAGAGAAAGCAAGCATGTCTTACATGGTGGGAGCATGAGAAAGAGAGTAAAGAGGGAGGCACTACACATTTTTAAACAACCACATCTCATTAGAACTCACTTTCACGAGAATGGCAAAGGGGAGGTCCATTCCTATGATCCAATCACCTCTCACCAGGTTCCTCCTCCAACACTGGGAATTACAATTTGGACGTGAGATTTGGGTGGGGACACAAATCCAAAGCATATCAGAAAGCAAAAGAGCCTTACTTCTGATATGGAGAAAATTTGAATATTTTAGTTGTCTGGATAAAAGATCAAACTAGCCACAACAACCCCTTAAGCCAAAGCCTAATCCACAGCAAGACCCTAACTCACTTCAGTTCCATAAAGGCTGAGAGAGGTAAGGAATCTGCAGAAAAAAAATTGAAAGCTATCCAAGGTTGATTCATGAAGTTTGAGGAAATAAGTCATCTCTATAACATAAAAGTGCAAGGTGAGGCAGCAAGTGCTGATGAAGAAGCTGCAGTAAGTTATCCAGAAGATGATGAAAGTGAATACACTAAACAACAGGTTTTCAATGTACACAAAACGGCCTTCTATTGGAAGAAGATGCCATCTAGGACTTTCATAGCTAGAGAGGAGAAATCAATCCCTGGCTTTAAAGCTTTAAAGAGAGAGTCTTACTCAATTGTTGGGTGATAAAATGTAGCTGGTGACTTTAAACTGAAGCCAATGCTCGTTTACCATTCTGAAATCCTAGGGTTCTTAAGAATTATGCTAAATCTACTCTGTGCTATATCAATAGAATTACAAAGCCTGGATGACAGCACATCTGTTTATAGCATGGTTTACTGAATATTTTAAGCCCACTGTTCAGAGCTGCTGCTCAGAAAAATAGATTCCTTTCAAAATATTATTGTTTCTTGACAATGCATGTAGCCACGTAAGAGCTCTGACAGAGAAGTACAAGGAGATTAATGGATTGGTGTGAGATGCAATATACAACAGAAAGTATTTGGTTCTACTAGCTTTCACACATGTAAACAACACCATAAAACAGTTCTATCACCCCAAAAAACTCCCTGATGTTATCCCTCTGTCACACCCTTCCTTTATATGTAACCTCTGGTAATCACTGGTCTGTTTTCTGGCCTTATAGTTTTATCATTTCAAGAATGTCCTATAAATAGAATTATACAGTGTGTGTAATGTTTTGAGGCTAACTTATTTAACTCAGCATAATGCTCTTTAAATTTGTTATGCCTATTTAATGCTCCATTAAATTTGTTATGCCTATTAATGGCTCTTTCCTTTTTACTGCTGAGTGTTAATTCATTGAATAGATTTCCACCATTTGTTTAGCCATTTGCTCATTGAAGGACATTTGGGTCGTTTCCAGTTTTTGGCAATTATGATTAAAACTCCTGGGGGAGTTTTTTTCTGAAGATAAGTTTTCATATATCTAGGGATGTGGTTCTTCACTGGGGACTATTTTGCCCCCACCAAGGGATGTTTGACAATATCTGGAGACTTGGGGTAGGGGAAGTGCTACTGGCATCTAGTGGATAGAGGCTAGAGATGCTGCTAAACATTCTACAATGCACGGGTCTGTGTATTAGTCTGTTCTTACAGTGCTATAAAGAAATATCTGAGACTGGGTAATTTATAAAGGAAAGAAGTTTTTTTTGTTTGTTTGTTTGTTTGTTTGTTTTTTTGAGACAGAGTCTCACTCTGTCAACCAGGCTGGAGCGCAGTGGCATTGGCTCACTGCAAGCTCTACCTCCCAGGTTCATGCCATTCTCCTGCCTCAGCCTCCCGAGTAGCTGGGACTACAGGCACCCACCACCACGCCTGGCTAATGTTTTGTATTTTTAGTAGAGACAGGGTTTCACCGTGTTAGCCAGGATGGTCTCGATCTCCTGACCTCGTGATCCACCCGCCTCGGCCTCCCGAAGTGCTTGGATTACAATCCAAAGTGCTTGGATTACAGGCGTGAGCCACTGCGCCTGGCAGAAAGAGGTTTAATTGACTCACAGTTCAGCAGGACTGGGGAGGCCTCAGGAAACTTACAATCGTGGTAGAAGGCGAAGGGGAAGCAGGTACATCTTACATGGCAGAAGGCAAAGGGGAAGCAAGACACCTTCTTCACAAGGTGAAGGAAAGTAGGTAGGAAGGAAAAGGACCACAGGAGGAACTACCTAGCACTTATAAAACCATCAGATCTTGTGAGAACTCACTATCATGAGAAGAGCATAGGGGTGTGAACCCTGAAAATTTGAGACAGGTCTCAGTTAATTTAGAAAATTTATTTTGCCAAGGTTGAGGACGCACCTGTGACACAGCCTCAGGAAGTCCCGATGACATGTGCCCAAGGTGGTCAGGGAACAGCTTGGTTTTATACATTTAGGGAGAAAAGAGACATCAATCAATTTACATAAGAAGTACATTGGTTCTGTCTGGAAAGGCGGGACAACTTGAAGCAAAGGCAGGAGGACTGGAAGAGGGGAGGGAGCTTCCAGGTGACAGGTAGGTGATACACAAATGGTTACATTCTTTTGAGTTTCTGATGAGCCTTTCCAAAGGAGGCAAATCAGAGATATACATCTATCTCAGTGAGCAGAGGAATGACTTCGAATAGAATGGGAGGCAGGTTTCCCCTAAGCATTTTCTAGCTTGAGTTTTCCTTAGTGATCCTGGGGGCCCAAGATATTTTTCTTTCACAGGGGAAACCGCCCCATGATTCAGTTACCTCCAGCTGGTCTCTCCCTTGCCACGCAGGGATTATAGGGACTATGGGGACTACAATTCAAGATAAGATTTTGGGTGGGGACACAGCCAAACCTTATCAGTCTGCCTCCCACAACAATGAATTAGCTGGCCTGAGATGTCAGCGGTGCCAAGATTGAGAAACCCTAGGTAAATACCAAGGAGTACAATTGCTAGATCACTTGGAAAGCATATGTTTATAAGAAACAGCCAAATTGTTTATCAGGGTGGCTGTACCATTTTACATTTCCACCAGTGCTATAGAAGAGTTCTAGTTGCTTCACATCTTTACCAGCAGACTAAGACGTTTTAAATAGATGTGTAGCAGTATCTTATTTGTGCCACTTTTTAAGAGTAAGGAAACATTCCCAGAAGCCCAAGAATAATCTACCTGGTGTCTTATTGGTCAGAATCACATCACATACCTATTCCTAAACCAATCACGAGCAAGGAGAATGGAATTAGTATTCACCATCTAGAGGACATGCTGTCTGGGGCTTCCTATCTATTTTCTTTATGCCTTCCCTTTATTTTCTCATGAAATAAAATAAAAAAGTACTACCTACAAGAAATCCCATACCTTGACCCTGTTCTTGAAAGACCACGCAGTGACACCTTCATTGTCAGTGGATTCAATAGGGGAGAAGTAAAGAAGAGGCCATTTCCCGCACCCATTTCTGTTTCCAGGAAGAGTTATTGCAGTACCATAAACAAATCAATCCTCAATCTGCCATTTTCCCTTCTTCTTCCTCCCTCCAGGTATTTCTCCAGTAGGGCAGACTGGGAAATTAGATGGCCTCATCTCAGACCCAGGAGAGGGCGGAGGGAGTTGTGTACTGATTTAAGAAAAGCATCTGACAAAAATAGAATTCCTTTTATTGTTTTAGGGAGATAAAAACAGTGCATACAAATAAATGTTTCTTCTTTGTGGCATCAGACTTCATTGGTTTATAGGCTGTGCTTGGTTGGAAGAATGTGCAATTCTGAGAGTGTCCAGTTCAGCATTCTGGTATATTCACCTACAAAAAACAGCACTTACTAGCACTTCAAGTTATTTCATAAATTACTTACAAAATGAGCTAAAGTATGGCTTTCACTTTACTTTTCTTGGTAACTTAATTGGGAGAACTAAGCACAAATGGTTTCTGGAAGGAAATTCATAAAGAAGCCGTCTCTGAGTAGCGAAGAAGGAGAGGATATCTTACCGGTAAGCTTCTAAAGACCTTTTTATGAAGGAAAATCTGATAGGAAATAGTATTTCCAGAAAAAATAATGAAAAGACAGTTTTAGGAGTGGTATCACTTAGTGTGACTGTTTTTTGTTTTTTTTTTTAATTTTTGTGGTTTTCTAAATTGTCTCAGCCAAAACAAGTAATTTTTTTTTTAAGGCCCAGGCCTCAAAGCATATCCAGAGTGTTCAGAAAAGCTGGCAGTGCCATGAGCAAGAGAGATCCAGGATCCCAAAGTGAACAAGGCAGTAGCCTAACCCACCAGCAGACAGTACATTGGATCAACAGAAGCCACAATGGAGCTTGGACGAACGGGGCTTGCCGTAACAGCTCTGCTCCTCACTGGCTGGGTGGCCTTGAGCCACTTAATCATTCCATGCCTCAATTTCTTCATCTAAAAACTGAGACAATGATAATATTTACCACATAGAGTTGCTTGTTACCTGGGTAAATGCATATAAAGCACTTATTACAATGTCTGGCACATGATATATGTGCTATAATTTTCACTATTAACTATTATAATTATTAGAAAACAAGAGAGGATACATAGTATCAGCAAGAGTGTTAAAAAGCTAAAAGAGAGTCCCCCTCCAACCCCTAATGAGGACACTGCCACAAATCTCATGAATCCTGGTAGAGAATGTCTCCTTATCTACAAAAAAAAAAGACCTTGTCTGGGGGTAGCTCACCTCCTCTCCATTATGAAGTTATTGCAGAATATATGATTCCATCTTTATCTCTTTCTTTGAACTACATCTTTACTAAAACCTTGTGGTTCTAGTGCTTAAAAGTGGGCCGGGCACAGTGGCTCACACCTGTTATCCCAGCACTTTGGGAGGCTGAGACGGGTGGATCACCTGAGGTTAGGAGTTCGAGACCAGCCTGGCCTACATGGTGAAACCCCATCTCTACAAAAAATACAAAAATTAGCCGGGCATGGTGGTGAGCGCCTATAATCCCAGCTACTTGGGAGGCTGAGGCAGGAGAATCACTTGAACCCGTGAGGCAGAGGTTGCAGTGAGCCGAGATGGCGCCGTTGCACTCCAGCCTGGGTAACAAGAGCAAAACTCTCAAAAACAAAAACAAAAACAAAACAAAGCAAACAAACAAAAAACCAGGCCGGGTGCAGTGGCTCACGCCTGTAATCTCAGCACTTTGGGAAGCCGAGACGAGCAGATCACCTGAGGTCAGGAGTTCAAGACCAGCCTGGTCAACATGGTAAAACTCTGTCTCTACTTAAAAATAAATAAATAATAGCTGGGTATGGTGGTCGGTACCTGTAATGCCAGCTACTTGGGAGGCTGAGTCAGGAGAATCACTTGAACCCGGGGAGGCAGGGGTTGCAGTGAGCCAAGATTGTGCCACTGCACTCCAGCCTGGGAGACAGAGTGAGACTTTGTCTAAAAAAAAAAACAAAAAAATATGAGGAGCACTGGGCTATCAAAGGGAGGTGCATCCCCATGTTTCTGGAGTGTGACATGCCTGGTAGAAGGCAATTTTGGTCCCTGATACACTAGAGATATGTGAAGGTTAAACTACCAAGACCTGGCTAGAAATTTCTCAGTTCTGCCAAGGGCTGGCCCCGAAACTGGGTTTTTGTGTGTTTCTTCTTCCCTCTGTCTAGTAGTTGTCTCAAATCAGTTGTTGATTGCATGGCAGTTTAAGGATTCAGTCTCCTCGCAAGCTTCCCTTGGGGATCATTTTAGGGGAAAAACAAATTCTGTACCCTAAACCAAACTAAATGCAGGACAAAATGGAAAATCTCTTCAGATAGGCAGCCAAGTTTGTGGTAGAATTAAAGGGTCAGAGGGGAAGGAAGTAGGGTGAGACAGCCTGGTCACAAGACTTGAACATAGCTGGAACCTAGAGGTAAAAGCAGTACGCTGGTTTCAGGAAGGAAAGAGAGGAAGACAGGCCTCTCTCTACCAGTCAACTGTGCAATTCTAGTCACATTTGCTGGAACTGCTCCCAAAACAGGGCCTGAACCAGCTGAGCAACCCCAAGAGCTTCCAGGGAGCAAGAAATGTGGAGCAATCTGTAATGCGCAGAAGGCGAAATCTCATTAGAAACCTGTTTGCTTTTGTAACACATGACAAGCAGGATTTTGACACTTGTGAAGAAGCTCCCCAGAGCCCGGAGAAAAAGATGAATTCTGAAAAGGAAGAGAATGCTTCTTGCTTTTGGCCACATGTCCTGAGAGGTGTCTGAAGAGATATGTGAACAATCATCTTGATTGCTGATTGGTATGTGAGAGCAACCATCATAAAGTTTTAAAGATTCCCAAGAGAAGGTCCTTATTTTAGAAAAAATCTGACTACAGAAGGAGGAACAACAGGAACGTGTACCAAGTGTACTGTATTAGTCAGGGTTCCCTAGAGGGACAGAACTAATAGGATATATGAGATATATATATATGTGTGTATATATATATGTGTGTGTATATATATGTGTGTGTGTGTATATATATATATATGAGTTTATTAACTTACGTGATCACAAGGTCTCACAATAGGCTGTCTGGAAGCTTGAGGAGGAAGAAGAGCCAGTCTTAGTCTCAAAACTGAAGAACCTGGAGTCCGATGTTTGAGGGCAGGAAGCATCAAACACAGGAGAAAGATGTAGGCTGGGACACTAGACCAGTCTCGCCTTTTCACATTTCTCTGCCTGCTTTGTATTCGCTGGCAGCTGATTAGATTGTGTCTACCAGATTAAGGGTGGGTCTGCCTTCCACAGCCCACTGATTCAAATGTTAATGTGCTTTGGCAGCACCCTCACAGACACACCCAGGATTGATACTTTGCCTCCTTCAATCCAATCAAGTTGACACTTAGTATTAACCATCACATGTACCAAGAGCTTCTCACAGGTATGTTGTTTTCCTTGACTCTTGATTTCATCCCAGCAATATACAGGGCATTATGGGAAGAAGTCCTTGGTTTCTCAGAATGGTACCAAGAAATAGATAGCATTGCTAGAGACTGAGGGATCAAGAAAAAATAATTTTTTCTTCAAAGTAACTTACTTCAGAAATTCCACCATAGACACTGGCATTACATAGAGGCAGACAAGCATTTATTTTAATATTGCCCAATAAGCCTCTGATCCCTGATGCTTATACCTTTCTGCCCATAGCCAGCAGCTTAAGCAGTTCTTAAGAGTTTGAGATTCCCTTGGCCGGGCGCGGTGGCTCAAGCCTGTAATCCCAGCACTTTGGGAGGCCGAGACGGGTGGATCACGAGGTCAGGAGATCGAGACCATCCTGGCTAACACAGTGAAACCCCGTCTCTACTAAAAAACACAAAAATCTAGCCGGGCGAGGTGGCGGGCGCCTGTAGTCCCAGCTACTCGGGAGGCTGAGGCAGGAGAATGGCGTGAACCCGGGAGGCGGAGCTTGCAGTGAGCTGAGATCCGGCCACTGCACTCCAGCCTGGGCCACAGAGCGAGACTCCGCCTCAAAAAAAAAAAAAAAAAAAAAAAAAGAGTTTGAGATTCCCACATACATCCCAAGATGGGTGTTGCCGTAACTACTGTGCAAAATCTGCTATGCAAGTTATTATAATGCTTTAAAAATGTAATTCCATGTTCAGTCTAATAAACTCTCTAAGACAGCATATACAAGTTTAGGGTTAATTTTCATTTTGACCACTGCAGTGGTTCTTGACTGGGTTTCACCACACTTCAGACGTGCCAGGAGCAGGCAGTTAGAAGGAGCAGGTAGAATTCTAGACAGAACTCTGGGCTCATATTACCCACCGTCTATGCAGTAGCCTTTGGGGAACGGGCATCAAGGTCTGTTTTGTACCACCTCTGCTGAGGTGCTAAGAGTACTGGATTTGAGGTCAGGAGGCTTGGATTTGAATTTCAGTCATACATACCCTCTTGGTAACTGGGTTCTTGTCAAGTGTCCGGGAAGAATCAGGTCACACGGACTTGAAGGATGGTGAATGTGAAGACTTTATTAAGCAGTGGAAGCGGCCCTCAGCAGAACGGGAGCTGAAAGGGGGATAGTGCAGGAAGAAGGCCAGGCTTCAGGAAAGTCATTTGTCCACAGACAACAACTGCTAAAAGAGCATTATTTATAACACACATCTTCTGGGGCTCCAGAGGTCACGGGCAACTGCTAGACACTGTCACAAGCTGATACAGGATTTGTTCCTGCCAGCACTCGACCTGGCTCCTGCACCCACTCACCTGCATGCTCCCCCTCCCTCTAGGGGTTTGAGTTCAATTTGAGCAAAATGAGTCCCTGCTACCTACACCCTTGCAAGTATCTCGAGGGAGTCAGGGAACTCTCCCGTCCTCCAGTGTCACTACTTCTCTGGGCCTCCTTTTCTCTTCTGTAAAACTTCATGGAAAATCATGTGACAAGACTGAAAATTGTCAATGCTAAGCAATTCCGAAGTGCTTTTTCTGGGCACCAAGTTCCATTAGATCTCTTAGACTAGAGTATGTACCCTGGGTCACCTCCTCCCTCATTTCCTCCATTCCCACACTAATGCTCAAATAGTAGCACTGTCAAAAAACTGCCAAGGGTAGAAGCATCCATTCCTTCCACTTCCACAGAGAAAGCCTAGAATATTTTTTTTAAAATAAGCTATTTACACTTTATAGCAAGCTTTTTTTTGAGATAGCGTCTTGCTCTGTTGCCCAGGCTGGAGTGCAGTGGTACAATTTCAGCTCACTGCAACCTCCACCTCCCGGGTTCAAGCAGTTCTCCTGCCTCAGTCTCCCAGGTAGCTGGGATTACAGGCACCCACCACCATGCCAGGCTCTTTTTTTGTATTTTTAGTAGAAATGGGATTTTGCCATGTTGGCCAGGCTGGTCTTGAACTCCTGACCTCAGGTGATCCACCCACCTCTGCCTCCCAAAGTACTGGGATTACAGGCATGAGCCTCTGTGCCCGACCTATAACAAGCTTTTGACTGAGACTCTTAGAGTACCTTTTCACAGATGGTAGAGGGCGTTATTTGAAGGAATGTCACACTCCTCATGAGAGTGAGTCATGAGTTCCATATGAGTCATGGCTTTTTTTTTTTTTTAAACTCTCACTATGACTCCATTCCACATTTTGAGCTTTCCACAGACCCTTATTCTCTGCCCCTATCTACAAGTTCAGCAATGCCTTTGAAGGATGCTGGCAAAAGCAATGGGGTCATCAGCCTTGGAAAGAAACTCAGAAGTTCTTGTGAAGTATGATAAACCTTGTAAGTGTGACAAGATTAGGTTTCTGATCTCAGAATTAAGTTTATCTCCTGCTGGAAAAGTGTTTACTTTGGCTGCTGATACATCTGTGCATTCTGTATTATGTAGGCTCCAGTGAAAGAGTGAGGTCAAAGACTGCTATTCCCTGATGGGCCAGCCCTCCTCTTCAGAAGCCAGTTGTGAAGGTTTCACTGTTGAGGGGAAAATTCAGCTTGAGAGTATATATGTGTGTGTGTCCCTCTGCTTAAATTGTGGTGACCTTGGGAGGGTTGTGAACTGATTATTTTCTGTAGTGATACACAAGGTAAAGACTGACTTGATAACTGAGGTTTGGGGTTAGTTCTAACATCCTCAGCAATGATTTGGTGCAGGGGCAAACTGAGGAGGAGGCCATAGGAATTCTTAGAAATCAAGGCCAGGCCAGGCACGGTGGCTCATGCCTGCAATCCTAGCACTCTGGGAGGCCAAGGCAGGCAGATCACTTGAGGCCAGGAGTTCGAGACCAGCCTGGCCAACACAGTGAAAAACTGTCTCTACTAAAAATATTACTTTTAATGGCAAAAGCCACAATTACTTTTGCACCAACCTAATACAAAAATTAGCTGGGCATGGTGGTGCATACCTGTAATCCCAGCTACTAGCTGAGGCATGAGACTTGCTTGAACCTGGGAAATGGAGGTTTCAGTGAACCAAGATCATGCCATGGCACTCCAGCCTGGGCAACAGAGTGAGACTCTGTCTAACACAGAAAGGAAAAGAAAGAAAAGAAAAGAAAAGAAAACAAGAAAAAAGAAAAGAAAAGAAAAGAAAAAAGAAATTAAGGCCAAACTCTGATAGGTTATGCCAGTTGTTTGCAGAGTGTGGTCTCTGGAACCAGTAACATCAACATCACCTGGGAAATTGATGAAAATTCAAGTTCTTGGGCTGCTCTCCAGACACGTGAATCTACAACTGCTATGGTGGGGCCCAGCAATTCACAGTTTAACATGCCTTCTAGGTGATTCTGATTCATGCTATTGTTTGAGAACTACTGGGTTAAGAGCTTTAGTTCTCAACCCGGGCTGCATACCCAAGTTGTTTGTTTTAAAATAGAAATTCTGGGATGGGGCCCAGTATCCCCAGATAACTCTGATGTTCAGGCAGGATTGAGAACCACAAGCACATTCTCTCCTTAGGGGCAAGTTACTTGGGATTATGGGAAGTTTTTGTCATGAACGTTCCATCTCCTTGTTGGGATTGTAGGTTGGAGTTTTAGGATTATATGGCGTTTCCTGGCCCAGGGCCTGTCTCTGTGATGGAATTGAGGCCTAGCTAGAGAGTGATGGCTATGCTTCTTGTTAGAGAAATCAGGGTCTGTCTGACTATTGGTCCCCCATCTCTTTCCTCCCTTAACAATCTAGGCTGGGCGCAGTGGCTCACACCTATAATCCCAGCACTTTGCGGGGCTAAGGTGGGCAGATCAAGAGGTCAGGAGACCAGCCTGGCCAACATGGTGAAACCCTGTCTCTACTATAAATACAAAAATCAGCCAGGCTACTGGTAGCATGCACCTGTAGTCCCAGCTACATGGGGGGCTGAGGCAGGAGAATCACTTGAACATGGGAGGCAAAGGCTGCAGCGAGCCGAGATCGTGCCACTGCACTCCAGCCTGGGCAACAGAGTGAGACTCTATCTCAAAAAAAGAAGAAGAAGAAGGAGAAGGAAAAGGAAAAGGAGAAGGAGAAGGAGAAGGAGAAGGAGAAGGGGAGGAGGAGGAGGAGAAGGAAGAAGAAGAGGAGGAGGAAGAAGAAGAAGGAAGAAGAAGAAGAAGAAGGAGGAGGAGGAGGAGGAGGAGAAGGAGAAGGAGAAGGAGAAGGAGAAGGAGAAGGAGGAGGAGGAGGAGGAGGAGAAAGAAGAAGAAGAAGAAGAAGAAGAAGAAGAAGAAGAAGAAGAAGAAGAAGAAGAAGAAGAAGAAGAAGAAGAAGAAGAAGAAGAAGAAGAGGAAGAAGAAGAAGGAGAAGAAGAAGAAGAAGAGGAAGAGAAGAAAAGCTCCCTCAAATCAGGCATATCCAAGTTCAAATCCTGGTTCTGCCTGACATTGTGTCTCCTTGGGGAAGTCAGATCACATGAAGCTCAGTCTTATCTGTAAAAGGCAATAAGAATCTCACAAGATTTTTGTAAGGATTAAATATAGTGAGATAAGTAATGTAAATGTCTAGCACATAGTCCTGCAGTTAATGTTACCATATTTATCTGTATTCAATATACTTTCTGCCAAATGTATATATACATTACTCAGTGTCTATAGCATACTCTTATTATGACAGGAAGCCAAGAGAAGGAGATATGAAATAACAGATCGGCTTAACTGCAAAGAAAAGTTTGTATTATCTCACCACTGCTCCAGAATTCAATATTTAAATGAATGAACTAAATTTTGCCTCTGAAAAACACTATTAAATCACTTTTAAAACAAGTAGGATAAAGAGTTGAGACCCCCCAACACACACACACACACACACACACACACACAAATTCACTGTGTAGTGGAGATGGTTTTACTGTCTTGTGCATCTTAAACATTGACAAATGTAAGTAGTCTCCACTCATTGGTCCTTCCCTCATCTCTGCCTGTCCTCTTAACATTTTGAATGATAACAGGCATTGGTTCTGTTCTAAAATGGAGAAATGAAAGCAAAAGAAGCCCAAGGTCATAGACCACATGTCTAATGGAGTTGGGCATAATAGGGAGAAGATGAAAGAACTAAAATAACTAGAGATGCCTCGTTTGAAATAGAGAAAGTTTGGGGGCTAACATAACTATATCTTGGCAACCGTCATCTACCATTCACTATTTCTGCAAAACGTCTTCTTCCAGGCTTCTGTACAAGGAAGGCCAACTGCTTCTTCTAGATTTTTATTTATTTTTTATTTTTTATTAATTAATTAATTAATTAATTATTGAGATAGCGCTTCACTCTGTTGGCCAGGTTGTAGTGCAGCGATGCGATCTCAGCTCACTGCAATCTCCGCCTCCCAAGTTCAAGCAATTCTCCTGCCTCAGCCTCCCGAGTAGCTGGGATCGCAGGTGTGTGCGACCATGTCCAGCAACCATGTCGCCCAGGCTGGAGTTAAATGGCACGATCTCAGTTCACTGCAATCTCCACCTCCTGGCTTCAAGTAATTCTCCTACCTCAGCCTCCCAAGTGGCTGGGATTACAGGCATGAGCCACTATGCCTGGCTAATTTTTGTATTTTTAGTACAGACAAGGTTTTGCCATGTTGGCCAGGTTGGTCTCGAACTCCTACCCTCAGATGACCCACCCACTTTGGCCTCCCAAAGTGTTGGGATTAGGCATGAGCCACTGTGCACGGCCTATTTCTTCTTCTTATATGATCACCAGTGTTGTTTTCACTTCCCTAAACCTCACATTAATGCTGTTGGTTATGAAAGCCAGCCAAGCTGAAGTGAGATCCTTCTGATGGGCATATCAATACAGGGCAAATAAAGGATTTGCTCCAGATGACTCACTAAAGCTAAGACTGGAATCTAGTTTTCTTGACCATCTGCCAAACCAGAAAGTACATCTTAGATCAAAAGATGAGGGAGCCTCTTCTTGCCGTGTAGCAGGATGAGCCACAGACAAACTCCCTCAGACACTGGGTTAAAGAAGGAAGAGGCTTTATTCAGCCAGGAGCATTGGCAGACTTGTGTCTCAAGAACCAAGCTCCCCGAAGAAAGAGTTCCTGGTCCTTTTAAGGGCTTACAACTCTAAGGGGTCCATGTGAAAGGGTCATGAAAGATTGAGCAAGGATGGGGTACGTGACTAGGTGAGGGTGGTAAGCAAGGCAAGCATTTCACCATACCATTGTCTGTGATCTATAGATAGCACAAGTGGTTAGGGTGGGGGTTAATCTTTAACCTACAGGCCTGGCCAGTGGCCCCGATCAGTCTGTGATTTTTCAGTTTTTACTTCCTCCTTTTCTTTGGAGATGGGGGAGAGTAGGAGAAATGGCCTCTCTCCTCAGCTGCAGCAACACAGACACTGACCAAGAAAATAAGAAAGGGGTTAGCATGTCTCCCCTTCTCCTTGGGTTCTGAAATAGGATCCTAACATTTCGGATTGGTGAAAGAAGGTCCTTGCAAAGCTTTTCAAATAGCAAGAATGATATGGGTCACATTATCAGAGACAATAGCTACTGGAGTTGGGAATTCAGCTTTCTTTGGGCTATACTTTTGTCCAGGTTTTTTAAAGCTTCAGCTTTGGATTTCAAAATATAAGTGGACAAAGTTAAGGGGGCAGGAAAGCAATCATAAATATATTTATTTATTTGAAAAACTTTTACATAGTTCTTACTTTGTGCTAGGTGCTGTTCTAAATATTTTACCTATATTAACTCATTTAATCCTCATAACAATGTTTTTCAGTGGGTACAATTATTATCTCCATTTTACAGATGAAAATATTGAGGCTCTGAGAGGTGAAATGTTTACCCAAGGCTACAAAGTCAGTAAGTGGCAGAGCCCAGAGTTAAACCTTTGCAGTCTAGCTCCAGACCCCATACTTTCAGCCGTGATACTGTGCTGCTTCTTGAGGCTACAAGCAGAATTCTAAAACCACAGATTCAGAGTTGGAAAGGCAATTAATGGAGTTTTAGTCCAACCTTCCAATCACTAGAGGAATCCTTTCTATGCCCTCCCTGCCCCGCTTGAAAATTTTCAGTGTCAGGAGCTTGGTATCTCAAAAGTAGATCATTCCAATATGGATTGTCTCTGATTGTTAAGAAGTTTAACTTAACAATAAACTGGGGAAGCTGGGGAAGAAAATATTCTTAGCTCGTGTTTGCTGAACTTGTATTACGTTCAAATCATTCTATTTGGTATATACAAAGAAACGGATATACCCTATACCTTACAGACTCTTTAAATAAATAAACATTCATATAATGGCTACTATACATGGCAGACTGTGCTACGTGCTATAATGTGAATGCAGTCATGCATCACTTAACAATGAGGATATGTTCTGAAAATGCACTATTATGTGATTTTGCCCTTGTGTGAACATTATGAGTGTACTTACACAAACCTAGATGGTATAGCCTGCCATACATCTAGCCTACATACCATAGTCTTGCTCCTAGGCTACAAACCTTTACAGCAGGTGACTGTACTGGATACTGTAGACAATTGGAACACAATGGTCAGTGTTTGTGTATCTAAACATATCCTAAATATAGAAAATATACAGTAAAAATATAGTATAGAAGACAAAAAATGGTACACCTGCATAGGGCACTTACCACGAATGGAGCCTGCAGGACTGGAAGTTTATCTGGCTGAGTCAGTGAGTGGTGAGTGAACATGAAGGCCTGGGACATTACTGTACATTACTGTAGACTTTATACACACTGTACATTTAGGCTTTGCTAAATTTATTTTTTAAATTTTATTTATTCAATAATAAATGAGGCTGGGTGTGGTAGCTTGTTCCAGGACCAAACCAAGGGTCGAGCTGCTTATTCTCGTGGCCTAAGGAGATGCAGATGAGGGAAAGGAGGGAGTTTTTATCTCTGTAACCGGTTACAGAAAAGGCCTAGAAAATATCTCCAGATCAACTCAAAATTACAGAGTTTTCCAGCGCTTATATACCTTCTAAGCTGTATGTCTACATGTAAGTGTGCATTTATCTAAAGAAATAAGTGATTAACTTCTTTTAATTTATAACTAAGGTCTGAGTCCTGAAGACCTTCCTCTGGAACCTCAGTAAATTTATTCAGTCTAAATGGGTCCAGGTGCTGGAGTGATTACCCTTATTTTGTCTCCAGCTAAATCATGGAGATTTGGGGAGTTCCTTCAGACCCCCAGTAAACTTGTTTGTGGAGGTCTGGGGAGTTTCTTCAGACCCCCAATAAAACTTGTTTAATCCTAAACAGGTTCTGTTAAGAATTCCTTCATTATTTTGTCATGCTTCAAGGCCCAGGAGGGCCTAGGCAAAACTTTTGGTGGACTTTTGTTACATCCCAGCCTTTGTATAAGAGCACTGGCTCTTTCAGCTTTTAATATTTAACTTAACCACTCAGTCAGTGCTGAAACAGTTGTTAAGGAGGCCTATGTTGGTGAGACCTGGCCTGCCACACACTCACACTTGTAATTCCAGCATTTAGGGAGGCTGAAGCATGAGGATCACTAGAGGTCAGGAGTTCGAGACCAGCCTAGACAACATAGTGAGACCCTGTCTCTACAAAAAAATGTTTTTAAATATCTGGGTGCCTGTAGTCCAGGCCACTCGGGAAGCTGAGGTGGGAGGATTGCTTGAGCCCAGGAGTTTGAGGTTACTGTGAGCTGATCATGCCATTGCACTCCAGCATGGGCAACAGAGTAAGTCTCTTTTAAATGATCATAATAATAATTATAAATTAACCTTAGCTTATTGTAACTTTTTTACTTTATAAACGTTTAAATATTTTTCACTTTTGACCCTTTTTTACTAACGCTTAGCTTAAAACACAAACACCTTGTACAGCGCTAAAAAATATTTGATATTTTCTTTCCTCTTCTTCTTCTTCTTTTTTTTTTTTTTTTTTTTTTTTGAGACAGACTCTCACTGTGTCACCCAGGCTGGAGTGCAATGGCATGATCTCGGCTCACTGCAACCTCTGCCTCCTGGATTCAAGTGATTCTCCTTCCTCAGCCTCCCAAGTAACTGGGACTACAGGCACCCACCACCATGCCCAGCTTAATTTTGTAATTTTAGTAGAGATAGGGTTTCACTATGTTGGCCAGACTAAGGTCTTGAACTCCTGACCTTGTGATCTGCCTGCCTCGGCCTCCTAAAGTTCTGGAATTACAGGTGTGAGCCACTGCGCCCAGCAATATTTTCTTTCTATATATCTTTATTCTATAAGCTTCTTTCTATTTTAAAATATTTTATTTTATTTTTACTTTTTAAACGTTTTTGTTAAAAACAAAGACACAAGGCCGAGGCAGGTGGATCACTTGAGGTCAGGAGTTCAAGACCAGCCTGACCAATATGGTGAAACCCTGTCTCTACTAAAAAAAAGTACAAAAATTAGCCAGGCGTGGTGGTGGGCACCTGGAATCCCAGCCACTCAGGAGGCTGAGGCAGGAGAATTACTTGAACCAGGGAGGCAGAGGTTGCAATGAGCCAAGATCAGGTCACTGCACTCCAGCCTGGGCGACAGAGTAAGACTGTCTAATAAAAAAAAAAAAAAAAAAAAAGACACACACACATTAGGCTAGGCCTACACAGGGTCAGGATCATCAATATCACTGTCTTCTGCCTTCACATCTTGTCCCACTGGAAGGTCTTTGGGGGCAAAATAACATGCATGGAGCTGTCACCTACTTTGATAAAAATGCCTTCTTCTACAATACCTACTGTAATACTGCCTGTGGCTGTGTTACAGTTAACTTTTTTATATATAAGTAGAAGGAGTACTCTTTAAAATAATGACGGAAAGGACAGTACAGTAAATACATGAACCAGTAACATAGTTGTCTATCATCATTATAAACTAATATGTACCGTGTAAGATGGTATGTGCAAACCTACTGGCAGCACAGTAGGTTTGTTTACTTCAGCATCACCACAAACACGTGAGTAATGCATTGTGCTATTGTGTCCGGAATTAGTTCCTTCTGGTGGGTTCTGGGTCTTGATGACTTCAAGAATGAAGCCGCCGACCCTCACGGTGAGTGTTACAGTTCTTAATGTTCGGATGTGTCTGGAGTTTCTTCCTTCCAGTGGGTTTGTGGTCTTGCTGACTTCAGGAGTGAAGCCACAGACCTTCACAGTGAGTGTTACAGCTCTTAAAGGTGGCGTGTCTGGAGTTGTTTGTTCCTCCCGTGGGTTCGTGGTCTTGCTGACTTCAGGAATGAAGCCACAGACCTTTACAGTGAGTGTTACAGCTCCTAAAGGTAGTGCAGACCCAAAGAGTGAGCAGCAGCAAGATTTATTGTGATGAGCAAAACAACAAAGCTTCCACAGCATGCAAGGGGACCCGAGCAGGTTGCCACTGCTGGCTGGGATAGCCAGCTTTTATTCTCTTATTTGGCCCTGACCACATCCTGCTGATTGGTCCATTTTACAGAGCACTGATTGGTGCATTTACAATCCTTTAGCTAAACACAGAATGCTGATTGGTGCAACTTTACAGAGTGCTGATTGGTGCGTTTACAGTCGTTTAGCTAGACACAGAGTGTTGATTGGTGCATTTGCAATACTTTAGCTAGACACAAAAGTTCTCTAAGTCCCCATCCGACTGAGAAGCTCAGCTGGCTTCACCTCTCACCATGATGTTATGATAGCTATGACATCTCTAAGTGATAGGAATTTTTCAGCTTCATTATTATCCTATGGGACCACCATAATATATGTGGTCTGTTGTTGACTGAAATGGTGTTATGCAGTGCATGACTGTACAAAGTTGAACTGCAGGAGTACAGAAGAAAGTGAAACTAATTCCAAGAAAGGTGGTTTAGGTAAAGTATCCTAAAGACAGTAACAGCTGTACCTTGAAGCTTGGATAAGATTTCAATAAGCACAGCTGAAGCAGAAAGATAGAAATGAAACATCAGATAAGCACAGAGGTATTCTCTTTCTATGGCCACCCTTTGGCTAGCTGAAGAAAGCCAGCATGATGCTCCGAGTCCGTCTTTCTCTTGTCCCCTTAGCTGGTTTGCTTTTCATATAAAGGTTGAGAGTATTGGTTCTGCATTTGGATCCCAGTTTGGCCACGCATTAAGGGCCACATTATAACTTTTGTAGAATGTGGGCCCACTTTTACCTTTGTGGGCCCCTTCCTTCTTTAAAAAAAAAAACAAAAACAAACTGGCCAGGCACAGTGGCTCACGCCTGTAATCCCAGCACTTTGGGAGACCGAGGCATGTGGATCACCTGAGGTGGGAATTTGAGACTGGCCTGACCAACATGCTGAAACCCCATCTCCACTAAAAATACAAAAATTAACTGGGCGTGGTGGTGCATACCTGTAACCCCAGCTACTTGGGAGGCTGAGGTAGAAGAATTGCTTGAACCTGGGAGGCAGAGGTTGCAGTGAGCCGAGATTGCAGTGAGCCAAGATCACGCCATTGTACTCCAGCCTGGGAGACAGAGCAAGATACTGTCTTAATTAAAAAAAAAAAAAAAGAAGAAGAAGAAGGCAAGGCGCAGTGGCTCACGCCTGCTATCCCAGCACTTTGGGAGGCTGAGGCAGGCAGATTTGACTTGAGATCAGGAGTTCAAGACTAGCCTGACCAACATGGTGAAACCCTGTCTCTACTAAAAATACAAAAATTAGCCAGGCATGGTGGCACACACCTGTAATCCCAGCTACTCGGGAGACTGAGGCATGAGAATCGCCTGAGCCCAGAAGGTGGTTGCAGTGAGCCCATATCACGCCACTGCACTCCAGCCTGGGAGACAGAGTTAGACTCCTCAAAAAAAGAAAAGAATGAAAAGGGGGAAGGGTAGTTTGTATTTCTGTGGGATTGGTGGTGATATCTCCTTTATCATTTTTTATTGCATCTATTTGATTCTTCTCTCTTTTCCTCTTTATTAGTCTTGCTAGTGGTCTATCAATTTTGTTGATCTTTTCAAAAAACCAGCTCCTGGATTCATTGATTTTTTGAAGGGTTTTTTTTGTGTCATGAAGCTGAACCTGCCGACTGGTATTCCTATTGTCTATGAATTGGATAAGAACTTGAAGTTCATCAAGCCCATGCAGTTCCTGGGGCATGAAGAGACTGTGTAAAGCCATGGAAACGGTGGCTGTCCAGCACAAAGCCAAGAAGTGAAGGCCAGTGGGCAGATTACTATCCCAAGGAGCACCCTCCCTGCCTATCACATTCTTCTGCACCACCTCCCTCCTGCACATGTCACACTGACCACATCTGTAGGCATCTTAAGTTGTGACTGTAGATGGGGACCAGTGGCTCCCATTTTCATTTTAGGCATTTTGTCTCCCGCACCCATGCTCTTCATACAATCTAGTGAGAATAGCACTTCTAGTGCATGGGTTCTCAGGCCAAGCTGAGGAAAAGCTCTCCTTGCCCAAGAGAGTTCAAAGGTAATGACTTAGGGTTTTGCCAGTGCTTTATTCACTACGGACTTGTGGGGAGGATCCATGCTAAGCCATGACCAGTGAGGAGAAACAAGAGAGCCTGTCTATCCCCAGGAGCCAGTCCTGTGCTTTTCTGTAGTCAAGCCACTGTCTGGGAGCTCCAGTCATCCCAGTAGAAGATAAATGTAACCTGCAAGGGGATGTGAAAAACAACTGTTTCCTCCCTGACCCCAGAGGAGCTGGCTCTAGGAGGCTGAGATCAATCCTGAATTTAGTTTGTGTGTTACATTTACAAAAAAAAAAAAAAAAGTATATATAAATAATACAAAACAGAAATCCTTCTGGGGTTTCTTGTGGCCATTGAAATAGTCCCACATGTGATCATCAGAAAATAAGCCATTCTGGCCAGGCGTGGCGGCTCATGCATGTAATCCCAGTACTTTAGGAGGCTGAAGTGGGTGGATCACCTGAGGTCAAGTGTTCGAGACCAGCCTGGCCAACATGGTAAAACTCTGTCACTACTAAAAATACAAAAATTAGCCAGGTGCGGTGGCGGGCGCCTGTAGTCCCAGCTACTTGGGAGGCTGAAGCAGGAGAATCACTTGTACCCAGGAGGGGGAGGTTGCAGTGAGCCAAGATCACACCACTGCATTCCAGCCTGGGTGACAGAGTGAGACTCTGTGTCAAGAAAAAAAAAAAAAGGCCGGGCACGGTGGCTCATGCCTGTAATCCCAGCACTTTGGGAGGCCGAGATGGGCGGATCACGAGGTCAGGAGATCGAGACCATCCTGGCTAACACGATGAAACCCCGTCTCTACTAAAAATACAAAAATTAGCCGGGCGCGGTGGCGGGCGCCTGTAGTCCCAGCCACACGGGAGGCTGAGGCAGGAGAATGGCGTGAACCCGGGAGGCGGAGCTTGCAGTGAGTGGAGATCGCGCCACCGCACTCCAGCCTGGGAGACAGAGCGAGACTCTGTCTCAAAAAAAAAAAAAAAAAAAAGGAACCAGAAAATAAGCCATTCCTCACACCAATATGGGATAAGGTCCTTGACCTTTAAGGGGTAGGAGTGCCTCCTGCTGTGGGTTTTAGAACCCCTACACCACATTGTTTTGTGGCAGTAAGATGCCTCTTGATCACGTCCAAGTGTGTCTTTCACAGACTTATTTTTTTTTCCAACAATTCAGTGTAATTCAACAAATATTTATTTACATATATATACACACATACACAACAGATATATATACACACATATGTGTGCGTGACGAATACATATATATCACACACATAAATTGATATATGTACATGTGTGTTTATATATGACAGACTTATTTTTAAACCACGCTCTAGTTGCTTGGCCCTGCTATATGGGCCCAGTGTTCATTTGTGCACAACTGTACTAAATCCTTTTTCCAGATCGGTATAATAAAGAAGTGACGTGCAATTAAAGAAATAAAAATAAAAGAATAGCTATTCCATAGGCGGAGCAGTCCCAAGGATTGCTGGTTGGGTGTTAAAATTCTCTTGTGGTTGTTTGGCTACTTTTATGGTTATTTCTTGGTTATATGCTAAACAAAGAGTGGATTATTATTCATGAGTTTTCCAGGAAAGGGGTGGGCAATTCCCAGAACTGAGGGTTCCTCCCCTTTTTAGACCATGTAGCATAACTTGCTGACATTGCCATGGCATTTCTAAACTGTCATGGCGCTGGTGGGAGTGCCTTTTAGCATGATAATACATTATAATTAGCATATAATGAGCACTGAGGACCATCAGAGGTGGTCTTCATTGCCATCTTGGTTTTGGTGAGATTTGGCCAGCTTCTTTACTGCATGCTGTTTTATCAGCAGGGTCTTTGTGACCTGTATCTTGTGCTGACCTCCTATCTTATCCTGTGACTAAGAGTGCCTTAACCTCCTGGGAATGCAGGCCAGTAGGTCTCAGTCTTATTTTACCCAGTCCCTATTCAAGATGAAATTGCTCTGGTTCTAACATCTCTGACAGGCTCAGCATTCTTCTGCTTTGATTTATTAGGTATAGTCTTGTTTCAAGATCTTGATGACCTTTGGAATTCCCTCCCAGGTCTGGGATTCTCTAACTACTTTTTAAGGCTCTATTAACAAATAAAGTTCAGTCGGCTGTATCAGTAGATGATCCCAGGATGGATTAAGCCATAGGGCAAGAAAATTTTGACCTCTATTAGGAAAGGTGCAAATGAATGGCAGTCAGTCTAGGCAGTTCTTAGTGGAAATTTCAGGATTCATCTTTCTCAAGCTGGGTTTTCTAACCGCATCCATAGAAGCCAAGGGCAATGGTAGCCTATGTCAGAATACTGCCTGAGTCCCACATCCACTCCTCACTTTTCCACCTCAAGGCAGCTGAGTTGGGCACAGTGGCTCATGCCTGTAATCCTTGCACTTTGGGAGGCTGGAGCAGGAGGATCACTTGAGGCCAGGAGTTCAAGACCAGCTATGGTAACACAGGGAGACAGCTTCTCTACAAAAAATTTTAAAAATTAGCTGGGTGCAGGGGGACACACCCACAGTCCCAGCTACTTGAGAGGCTGAGGCAAGAGGATGGTTTAAGCCCAGGAGTTCAGGGCTGCAGTGAGTCATGATCATGGCACTGCAACAGCCTGGGTGACAGAATGAACCTCTGTCTCAAAAAAATGAAAGAAAAAGAAAAAATGAAAGAAAAGAAAAGCAGCTGGCCTACCTTCTGGTATGGGAAAGACTGGTATGGGAAAGCCCTATCTGCTTCAAAGACTCCCTAGTGATTGGAACTACATAAGCCACAATTTTCTAGACCGGCTTCTTACACAACCTTTTTATTTATGGTCAAATCTTTTTGGTCTTGGTGAATTACAGCTCCCCTCTCCAATCCCTACCCCAACCTCCCTTACTTTCAATCCTACCCAACAACAGTTTCTGTTTCATAAGTAAAACTATGCCTCAGTGAACTGCACAGTAACTTTCAGTTGTCCTATTGGGTTTTGCTAAAAAGGCCCAGGAATTTGGACATGGTTCTAGCCCCCCTAGCAGGGTTGAGGATCTCTGCATCCCTCTCAGCAACACAGAACAGTTTTCCCCCTGCCCCTCCCCAGTTGGCTTCATGGTCCCTCAGTTCAGTTCTGCTTTTCTCTAGGAGCACAGAAAATTCCAGCTGATGGGTAACATTCCAGGAGATGTGTGGACTGACCAGAAGCCTGGTGGCTCAGTGCTCAACTAAAAGCTTTTGGCCTGGTTAACTGGGCCGGATGATTGGCCATCAGTTGAATTCCAGGTTACAAATGAGGAAACGGAGGCTGAGACAAGTATATAACTTGAACACATCTGATAAGTAACAGAGCTGGGATTTAAAGCCAAGTTTGGCTGACTTCAAAGCTGAGCCCTGGCCGAGCGCGGTGGCTCATGCCTGTAATCCCAGCACTTTGAGGGGCCAAGATGTGCGGATCACTTGAGGTCAGGAGTTTGAGAATAGCCTGACCAACATTGTGAAACCCTGTCTCTACTAAAAATACAAAAATTAGCCGGGTGTTGTGGAGGCGCCTGTAATCCCAGCTACTTGGGAGGCTGAGGCATGAGAATCACTTGAACCTGGGAGGCAGAGGTTGCAGTGAGTGGAGATTGCACCACTGCACTCCAACCTGGCTGACAGAGCGAGACCCTTCTCAAAACAAAACAAAACACAACACAAAACAAAAGAACAACAAAGCTGAACCCTACTTTAGGTCAGGTCAGCCCAAGGACTTCCCACCTCTTTTCCTTACTTTCCAGGAGTGATGAGTACTCCCCACTGGATTTTCAGATGAGTTTCAGAAAACACAAAGGCTCCAAATTTCTTAGGGTCTAGGCAATATGGAATGTGCAGTTCCTCCTGCTGAGAGATGCAATGGGAAAAACTTGCATTAGGCCCGTGCAAACTGCTAAATGTTACGTCCCTTTGTGGTCCAGTCTTGGCACAGGGTTAACACAGAAATGCAACTTCCCATAGTCTTTTCTTAAAGAACATTTTCTGTAGATTTTCTTAAAGGGGCAGTGCAGTAATTTACACAGCATGTCAAACAGTAAAGTTTGATAAAATTCCTCTTCTCTTATCCATGCCCTTAAAGTCTCCACAGCCACAGGTTCAAATCTGTCTCTTCCCTCCCATCCCCACCACCCATTCTCATACCCTTTCTTTCTTCACTCCATGCTGCTCACTCCACTTCTTCCTTTTCAGAACACCTAAAAACCTGGGCTCTTTGCCTTCAGGCTTCCAGGACACATAAAACCTCCCAGGATGTCTAATCTGGTCTCTTGCTCTGGCTGTTTTTCTCCTGTAGGGAGAACTCCCCTCCCTGAATTTTGGTGAATAATAGTCTCCTTCTTGTTACACCTATATAACCTAGAAATGATTACTAAGTTATGCACATCCTGAAAAATTGATGTTTTCAATGAACATGATGTCTTTTTTTTTCTTTTTTCTTTTTAGACAGAATTTCACTCTGACCCCCAGACTGGAGTGCAATGGCGCGACTGGCTCACTGCAAGCTCTGCCTCCTGGGTTCAAGTGATTCTCCTGCGTCAGCCTCTCAAATAGCTGGTATTGCAGGCACCTGCCACCATGCCAAGGAAATTTTTGTATTTTTAGTAGAGACGTAGTTTTACCATGTTGGCCAGGCTGGTCTCGAACTCCTGACCTCAAGCTATCCACCTGCCTCAGCTTCCCAAAGTGCTGGCATTACAGGCATGAGCCACTATGCCCAGCCTGATGTCTTGATCATTTCAGAACAAACTTAAAACACCTAGGCTTATACTTTCATGGTCTTCTTGTATTTGGGATAGTTTAGGAGCCTCAATTCCTGCTTACCAAGAATCGGCATTTATTGAGCACCTACAAAATGCTGAGCCTTGTGCTAGGCAATTTCACCAATGTTATCTCATTTAGTGCTTCCAAAACTGAGGTTTTAAGGGGTTAAATCACTCATGCAATGACACAGAGCAAGGATTCAAATATGATTTTGAAGCCTCATTTTTTTCCCACTCTATCAAATTACCTTTTTATAGGTGAAGTGAGGTACAAACAATAATAGTAATAGATACTTTGTGCCTAAAATATCTAAAGATGCTTCCTAGCTCTACTTTTTGTAATTATTAAACATGTTATTTTTGCCACTGAATTAAAAACACAATTTGGTGGTAGCTAAGTCTTGTGTTCTGTATCAGACATAAACTGAAAAGCTAGTAATAGTTTTTATCATAAATGTTTGACTAATCCACAAATATACTGTCTTTTTAATACAAAAAAAGTCCTGAAGTATTTCATTTTGGAAGAAGTTTTCTAAGCCTTTTGGTCAACATTGATTTGCTGAAAATAGTATTAGAATCAATATTAAATATACAAAATCATGTGTCAAGGATATTGTTAAGGGAGAACTATACTTTGCTTCATTTTAGTGTGTGTGTGTGTGTGTGTGTGTGTGTGTGTGTGTGTTTGAGATGGAGTCTCGCTCTGTAACCCAGGCTGGTTGCAGTGGCATGATTTCAGCTCACTGCAACCTCTGCCTCCTGGGTTCAAGCAATTCTCCTGCCTCAGCCTCCCAAGTAGCTAGGATTACAGGTGCCCACCACCACGGCCAGCTAATTTTTCTATTTTTTAGTAGAGACAGGGTTTCACCATGTTGGCCAGGCTGGTTTTGAACTCTTGACCTCGGGTGATCTGCCTGTCTTGGCCTCCCAAATTGCTGGGATTACAGACATGAGCCACCGTGCCTGGCCTCATTTTATGGTTTTATCCTAAAGGAATCTGTGTATCAAGACTGGTTTGTAGAATAACCATTCATCTGGCAAAATAACATAATTTCTAGTGGATTTTTATTGCCTTTTCTCTGTTGTGGACTAGAGCTTACTTGAGCAACTTAGTGGAAGGTAAGAGCATCTTAAAATCAGGAAACTTGCTTTATTCTCATGGCTTTTCTTTCAACAAGTCACTTCACCTCCCATGAAAGTTCATGGCACATAGTGAGTGTTTGATATTTTCATGGTTCTATACTTAAAGCCAGTTTATCATTTGTGCAAAAAATGTAATCTTCTAAATTTATTGTGCCTCTACACACTTCCTTGGTTGATACCTCTATTTCCTTGTCCCTCTTTTGTGTTCTGGTCAAACTCAACTATACCCTTACTTTAAAAATTAGAAGTAAGAGAGAATTTTGCTGACTTTATATATACCGAAACCTATAGCCAATAACATAATTAGTGAAAAACCTATAGATATCATCCTATTAACCAGAAGATATCCTCTATCACCACTAAGGTTTTATATACTATTATATTAATTATTAATAATATTGGAGGTCGTGACCAATATTATAAAACCAATAAAAAAGAAAGGCGTAGATAATTTAAGAATTTGAAAAAGATAAAACTTCCATTACTTGAAGATAGTGTAATCATTAACAAATGAAGCCTAATGGAATGAACACTCAAATTCTGAAAACCAATGAAAGAGTTCAGAAAGCTTGATTAACAAGAAAAACAAAAATTCAAACCTTCTGATACCCTTGCAGTACCAAGCTTGAAAAAAATTGAAATAAGATATCCCTCAAAATAGCAACAGGATCTAAAAGGCTTCAGGAAACAACCTAATGCAGAAAGCATGGGATTTTACAGAGCGTATTTTAGTGCTCTTTAAATATATCATATCCATGTTTAGGGTGATTTGACATAGTCAATCTGTGTACCAATCCACGGCACATTAACTTGCAAATTCAATGCAATTCCAAACAAAATTCCAACTGGACTTTGAGGAAAAGTTGGTAGATTTACTTACATTTATATTGAAAATTTTTTCTTTTCTTTTCTTTTCTTTTCTTTTTTTTTCCAGATAGGTTCTTATTCTGTTGTTCAGGCTGGAGTGCAATGGTACAATAACAGCTTACTGCAGCCTTGAGCTTCTGGGCTCAGGTGATCCTCCCCCCTCAGCCTCCAGAATAGCTAGGAGTACAGGCATGTGCCACCATGCCTGGTTAATTTTTAAATATTTTGTATAGACGAAGTCTCCCTTTAAATTTTTTGTATAGATGAAGACCAGCCCAGACTGGTCTTGAACTCTTGGGCTTAAGCAATCTTCCTACCTCAGCCTCCCAAAGTGCTGGGATTACAGGAATGAGCCACCATGCTTGGCTGGAAAATTTTTCATGAATAGTTAATCATGATGAAAACCAACTTGAGAAAGAAAAGCAAAGAGAAAGAATTCACCCTATTAGATTTTAAGCTGTACTTTAATGGCATAGTAATAAAATGACATGGTACCCTTGTAGGAACTGATAAGGAAAAAAAGGAACAGAAAGAAAGCTCAGCAAGATATCCATATAGAAGCCTCCACTGATCATCCTCACCACAGAAACACCAAATTTAACCACTATCTACATGAAAAAAGCATCTTTATAAGAACCAAAAATCAGGTGAGTGATCAGAGTAGCTGATTTTAACTTCATATCACTCAAAGAGGCACTAAAGAGGGTAGGAAACACAGTCTTGAATTGCTGACACCACCCCTTTTTCATCCCCAGGAAGCAGCCACAGAGCGCAAAGAAGCTATGCCCCTAGGGGTGGGTGAGTGCACTGACTGTGAGACTTTGTACTGGAACTCAGTGCTGCCCTGTCACAGTGGAAAGTAATACTAGGCAGAACTCGCCCAATACCCACAGAGCGAGCATTTAGACCAGCTCTATCCAGAGGGGAATTGTCCGTCCCAGTGATCAGAACTCAAGTTCTGGCAAGCCTTGCTATAGAGGGCTAAAGGGCTCTGGGTTTCTAAAGAAACGTGAAAGGCAGTCAAGGCCACTAGGACTGCAACTTCTAGGCAATTCCTAGTGCTGTGCTGGGCTCAGAGCCAGTGAACATGAGGGGCATGCAAGGAGCTAGTGCAACTAAGGGAGTGTTTGTGCTACCCTTTCCCCAACCCTAGGCAGTGCAACTTGCAGCTCCAAAAAAGACTTCTTCCTTCCACCTGAGGAAAGGAGAGGGAAGAGTAAAGAGGACTTTGTCTTGCAACTTGGATACCAGCTCAGCCACGGTAGAATAGGGCACTGCCTGAAGCCCCCATTCTAGGCCCTACCTCCCAGATAAAATTTATAGACATACCTTGCACCAGAAGGGTACCCAATGCCTTAAAAAGAAGGAACAGTCCTGGCAGGATTCATCATCTGCTGACTAAAGAGCCCCTGGGCCCTGAACAGTCAGCAGCAGTAACCGGATAGTACATGCCTTGGGTCTTTGGGGAGACTAGATATCCGCATGTAGAAGAATGAAACTAGACCCCTATTTCTCATCATACACAAATGTCAAATCAAAATGGATTAAACATTTAAATCTAAGATTTCAAACTGTGAAACTACTAAAGAAAACATTGGGAAAACTCTCCATGACATTGGACTGGGCTAAGATTTCCTGACTAATACCCCACAAACACAGGCAACTAAAGCAAAAATGGACAAATGGGATACCGTCAATTTAAAAATCTACTGCACAGCAAAGGAAACAATCAACAAAGTGAAGAGACAACCCATAGAATGGGACAAAATATTTGCAAACTACCCAATAGACAAGGGATTAATAAACAGAATATATAAGGAGCTCAAACAACTCTATAGGAAAAAATCTAATAATCTAATTATAAAAATGGGCAAAAGATTTGAACAGACATTTCTCAAAATAAGATGTATAAAGGCTGGGCATGGTGGCTCATGCCTGGAATCCCAGCACTTTGGGAGACTCAGATGGGTGGATCCCTTGAGGTCAGGAATTTGAGACCAGCCTGGGAAACATGGCAAAAATCTTATCTCTACAAAAAATGCAAAAATTAGGCTGGGCGCGGTGGCTCATGCCTGTAATCCCAGCACTTTGGGAGGCCAAGGAGGGCGGGTCATAAGGTCAGGAGTTCAAGACCAGCCTGACAAATACGGTGAAACTCTGTCTCTACTGAAAATACAAAAATTAGCTGGGTGGGGTGGCACGTGCCTGTAGTCCCAGCTACTCGGGAGGCTGAGGTAGGAGAATTGCTTGAACACAGGGATCGGAGGTTGCAGTGAGCTGAGATCATGCCACTGCACTCTAGCATGGGCGACAGAGCGAGACTCCATCTCAAACAAAAACAGAAACAAAAAACAGGCTGGGCGTGGTGGCTCACTCTTGTAATGCCAGCACTTTGGGAGGCCGAGGCAGGTGGGTCACGAGGTCAGGAGTTCAAGACCAACCTGGCCAACATGGTGAAATTCCCTCTCTACTAAAAATACAAAAATTAGCCGAGCATGATGGTGCGTGCCTGTGGTCCCAGCTACTCAGGAGACTGAGGCAGGAGAATCACTTGAACCTAGGAGGTGGAGGTTGCAGTGAGCCAAGATCGTACCATTGCACTCCAGCCTGGGTAATAGAGTGAGACTCTGTCTCAAAAAACAAAAAGCAAAACTAAAAGAAAAACAAACAAAATAAAATACAAAAATTAGTCAGGCTTGGTGGTGCATGGCTATACTCCCAGCCACTCAGGAGGCTGAGGTGGGAGGATCACTTGAGACTGGGAAGTGGAGGTTAGAGTGAGCCGAGATTGCGCTGGCACTACACTCCAGCCTGATGCGAGAGAGCAAGACTCCATCTCAAAAAAATAGATAAATAAATAAATAAAATGCAAACATGTATAGGAAAAGGTGACCAACATCATTGATTATCAGAGAAATGCAAATTGAAACTACATTGAGATATTATCTCACCCCAGTTAAAATGCTTATTTTTTTTTTTTTTTTTTTTTTGAGACTGAGTCTTGCTCTAATGCCCAGGCCGGAGTGCAGGGGCATGATCTTGGCTCACTGCAACCTCTACCTCCTGGGTACAAGCGATTCTCACGCCTCAGCCTCCTGAGTAGCTGGGATTACAGGAGCCTGCCACCATGCCCGGCTAATTTTTGTTTTTTTTTGTTTTTTTTTGTTTTTTTTTGAGACGGAGTCTCGCTCTGTCACCCAGGCTGGAGTGCAGTGGCCGGATCTCAGCTCACTGCAAGCTTCACCTCCCGGGTTTACACCATTCTCCTGCCTCAGCCTCGCGAGTAGCTGGGACTACAGGTGCCCACCACCACGCCCAGCTAGTTTTTTGTATTTTTTAGTAGAGATGGGGTTTCACCGTGTTAGCCAGGATGGTGTCGATCTCCTGACCTCATGATCCGCCCGTCTCGGCCTCCCAAAGTGCTGGGATTACAGGCTTGAGCCACTGTGCCCAGCCCAATTTTTGTATTTTTAATAGAGATGGGGTTTCACCATGTTGGCCAGGCTGGTCTCGAACCGTGACCTTAAGTGATCCGCCCTCCTCGGCCTCCCAAAGTGCTGGGATTACGGGCGTGAACCACTGCACCCATCCTAAAATGGCTTTTATCCAAAAGACAGGCAATAACAAATGCTGACGAGGATGTGGAGAAAAGGGAACCCTCATACACTGTTGGTGGGAATGTAAATTAGTAGAATCACTAAGGAGAACAGTTTGGATGTTCCTCAAATACTAAAAACGGAGCTACCATATGATCCCGCAATCCCACTGCTGGGTATATACTCAAAAGAAAGGAAATCAGTATATTAAAGAGATATCTGCAGTCTCATGTTTGTAGCAGCACTATTCTCAATAGCCAAAATTTGGAAGCAATGTAAGTCTTCATCAACAGATTAATGGAAAAAGAAAATGTGGTATATATGCACAATGATCTTTTTCAGTCATAAAAAAGAATGAGATCCTGTCATTTGTAACAACATGGATGGAATTGGTGGTCATTATATTAAGTGAAATAAGCCAGGCACAGAAACACAAACATTACATGTTCTCACTTATCTGTGGGATCTAAAAATAAAAACTATTGAACCCATAGAGATAGAGAGTAGAATGGTGGTTACTAGAGGCTGGGAAATGTGGTGGGGAGGTGATGGGGAGGTAGGGATGGTTAATAGGTACAAAAAAATACAATAAATAAGACCTACTATTTCATAGCAGAACAAGGTGACTATAGTCAATAATAACTTAATCATACTTTTTTTTTTTTTTTTTTGAGACAGAGTCTCGCTCTGTCGCCCAGGCTGGAGTGCAATGGCTTTGTCTCGGCTCACTGCAACATCCGCCTCCTGGGTTCAAAAGATTCTCCTGCCTCAGCCTCCCAAGTAGCTGGGATTACAGGCGCCCACCATCAAACCCTGCTAATTTTTGTATTTTTGTAGAGGCAGGGTTTCACCATGTTGGCCAGGCTGGTCTTGAACTCCTAACCTCAGGTGATCCGCCTGCCTCGGCCTCCCAAAGTGCTGGGATTACAGGTGTGAACCACTGTGCCCGGCCAATCATACATTTAAAAATAACTAAAAGTGTATAATTGGATTGTTTGTAACACAAAGAATAAATGCTTGAGATGATGGATATACCCCATTTACCCTAATGTAATTATTATACATTATATGCCTGTATCAAAATAGTTCATGTATCCCATACAAATATACATTTATGTGCCCCCCCAAATTAAAAAAATACATTCAAGTATATATGATAATTTGATATATCATAAAGATATGCCTCAAAGCATTGGAACAGCAATAGATTATTTTAGTTTGTAGTGAGCTAATTCACTAATGGGAAAATACAGCTGGATCCTTACCTTATACTACTATATGGAAAAATTGAATTTAGGAAAATTAGACATAAGTGGGAAAAGCAAAGCCAAGTGTACAGTATCCATGTAATCTAAGGAGGCAAAATATTTTAAACAGGAGTTCAAAAGAAAAAACCTTAAAACCAAAAAAATGATCGCTTTTTACCTTACCATGATTAAAATTTTCTGGTCAACAAAGGACATCATTGACAATATTAAATGACAGATGACAGAAGATATTTAAAACATTAAAACCAACAAGGGATCAATATCAGAATGTGCATGAATGCCTACAAATCATTTTTTTAAAACCCCAAAATCCAATAGAAAAATAAAGAAAAGATACAAATAAGCAGAGTGGGTGTTGTGGCTCATGCCTTTAATCCTAGCACTTTGGGAGAATGAGGCAGGTGGATCACTTGAGGTCAGGAGTTCGAGACCAGCCTTGCCAACATAATGAAACCCTGTCTCTACTAAAGACTCAAAAATTAGCCAGGCATGGCGGTGCACACCTGTAATCTTAGCTACTTGGGAGGCTGAGGCAGGAGAATTGCTTGAACCCAGGAGATGGAAGTTGTAGTGAGCCAAGATGGCACCACTGTACTCCAGCCTGGGCAACAGAGTGAGATTCCGTCTCAATAAATAAATAAATAAATAAATAAACAGGTCACTGAAAGAAAAGTCCAAGTGGCTATCAAATATATGTAAAGATTCTTAAAATCACAAACATTCAGATATCACATCAGGACCTCACCAGCCAAACTGTCTTGTCTCAAGTTGTATTAAATTGTCTCCGTGTCCCCCCATCCCTCTGCCTGCAATGTTTCTTCTGATATCTCCCCTTTCCCTTCCTCCTCTTCCTGCTTCCCATTCTTCCCTTGGTTCAGCATAGGCAAAATGGTTAACCCTCCCTCCATCTCCACTTTCTTGGATCACCAGCTTCATGTCATCATGTCATGTTTCCTTCTCTTTTCTTTTCTATGTGTTTGTTCTCTCTCTCTCTCTCCCTCTCTCTCTCATTTTAGTTTCTCTCAAGCTTCCAAAATGGTGCTTACTGCTTCAAGGAAAGAATGAAGGAAGGAAAAGGGAGGGAAAGAGGGGAAGGGAAGGCAAAGGAGAAACATCTGTGAAAAAAAGCAGGCTGACAGTCCAGCTGTTTGGAAACTCATAACACATTCTCTAGTTATATGTCAGAAGAGGAGGATCAAAAAGAAAAAGGGGAAGGAGAAGAAAAGAAATGAGATAAATAGTGATTGTCACTATTTATAAGAAGTGATTGTCCATAAAAGATAATGAGATATCACTTTAATACCACCAGTATCACAAAAAGTATTAAAGTGGATAATACCAAGTTACCGATGTTGTAAGCAGATGGGCCATCTGGTGCACTACACTTGAGAGTCTTAATATTACAGACTTCAGGAAGTGGCTTACATTACTTATAAAAGATTTTCAAGGTCATGTTTTGTGACTGTATTCAGTGTAATACTGCCCTGATTATAAATGTACCTATCCCAGAAATTCGCATTTCTTAGGGTGTACTTTGTTAAAGCAAATTAAAATGGAGACCAGGCCCGAAAAATCCTTGAGAAGACAAAACCAGTTAAGCCTCATATGTGACCTAAGTCTTGCTTAAATTGCAAACACAAGTGAAACTTAAGTTGGGTCATTGCTGATGAATGCTTATGTTAGACTAAAATAAAACTTAACATCAGCCAATCATAAGCAGCCAACTAACATATTATTATGTGACTAGGAACTTTCCAACAAGGTATCTTAAAAAAGGCAATTCTGTAATTGCAAACAAATCAAATAATTTATTTATTTTGCTGCTGCATTTTCCCAATACATTTTGTCATCAGAACACCAAACCTTTTTCAGTTTAATGTTCCTCAACTCATGAATTGCTTCCTGCTCAAATAAACTCTTTAACATTTTATCGTGCCTCAGATTTTTATTTTACAACATATACATATATATTGCCAGTTTCTGTAGTGGATATTTGTCCTGTGATTCCAAGAATTACAAACAGTGCTAGCAAGTATATTATATATCTTTGTGTGCATATGAAAATATATACAAAGGAAAGAAGCCCAGTCAACTCTACTGTTTCTCTCTTTCCTCTGTGGCCACCAGTGCTCTTAATACAAGCGCTAGAAGATCCACACAAAGACGGTGTACTGGTGTTGGCCTACAGTTAAGAGAAAAAAAGAGAAGAACCTTTTAGTGAGCTTCACAGTGTACTAGGCACAAGCTGGGCACTTTAAGTTGTCTTTTTTGAATCATCACAATGTTATAAGGGAGTAGGTATTATTATTATCCCATTATATGGATAAGGAAACAGGTTCCGAGAGTTTAAATAATTTGTGAAAGGACACTGAATTGGAGCTCAGGTCTGTCTGAGCTGGAGATTCTTTTCACTACATCACCACAAGTGACTGTGGGAATAGGTTGAACCCAGGAGGCAAGGCTGGAGAAACCTTGAGCAGCACACATTGGCAAGTAGATTGACAGATTTAAGTTGATTGTAGCTGTATATTTTTAGGTTTACTGTGAATGTAATATACTGATAATAGGTATAGTTGTCTGATGTATATAAATGCAAATTGTGGTGAAATGAGTGGCTTTAAATCAAGGACTCCTATATTTATTCACATTAAGGTAGAGGTGGCCTGTAAACCTTGATTTTTTTTTGCTCCTATCATGGATGATTATCTTTTAACTAGACTGAGATTCATAGACCCTCCACTCCACAGGCCTCTCCAGTGGTGAAGAGAGAGCTGTTTTACTGTGCAGAGGTGAGAGGAGGGTTTGGAAACTTGTTAATTCTCCTAAATTAAATTAGCTATGCAATTGCCTTCTCTGTGTCCATGTGGTGACAATTTTGGCTGTAGGAGAAAGAATAGTAGTCCTTGCTAATACACATAGAGTGCTTTGGAGATGAATTTATTTTGGAAGTTAACTTTAGGCAAAGCTCTTTAGTTTCCTTGAAAAAGTTATGAAATATTTGTTAGGAGACAGAAATGTAAACTAAACAACTTTCTCTTTTCTTTGTGGCAAAGTCAAAATGGAAAGGCCATTTCTTCAAACATGAGCATCATACATGCAAAGAGTTTTTTTTCTTAGAGTAACTCTAAGGCCTGGGACTAACAAGATGGGTTTAAAGAGTCTCCTGCCTCTTCAACAGCTCTGGCTCATTTTAATTGAGCTTTCTCTACTGCCTTTGGCAGAGACATATGAGTTCAGTAAATGCACACAGTGTCAATTGGACATCATGTGTTCTGCATTCGGAAGAAGATTGCCAACTTGACAGATGCGGTTAGTGACATCTCTGGATATGCTACTCACCTCAATCTGACACAGAACCAAATTCAGATCCTTGTTCCCCATAGCTTCGCTAATTTGTTTGCTCTGGTGGACTTGCAACTGGAGTGGAATTCCATTTGGAAGATTGGTGAGGGAGGATTTTGGGGACTTGAAAACCTGGCCCTTTTGAATTTAGTAGAAAATAAGATTCAAAGTGTGAACAACTTCTTTGAGGGCCTGTCCAACTTGGAAACCCTGCTCCTGAGAGCCACAATGAAATTACCCATATTTGCAATACTGCTTTTGTCCCTGTTATCAAATTGAAACATGTAAGCCTATCTCGAAACATTATTACCAACTTTTCCAATATTCTTGAAGCAGTCCAGCATCTTCCATGCCTGGAATACCTTGATCTTACTAGTAACAGCATCATTTCCTTGAACAACAACTCCAGGTTATTACTCTCTCTGACCCATCTGAGCCTGCAGGGGAACAAGCTAATGGAGTTAAATTTCTCTACTCTGTCATTGCCTAATCTGACTACTCTGGATGTTTCTCAGGATAGCTATCAACTCATCCAGAATGTGTATCTGGAAACTCCGTCCCAACTTAGGAGTTTCAATCTGAGTGGAACATTGGTAAAATTAGAGATGCTTCCAGCCAAACACCTGCAAAATCTAAGGGAAATGGATCTCAGTAACAGGAAGCTTAGAGGGGGTCACTTAAACTTGAACACAGTGTGTAACCTCCTCAGAAACTTACCCACATTAGAAGCTTTGGTTTTTTTGAAAAAATGCTGCTGATACAAGTGGAATAAAGCACCTTGACAACTGCACCAGGCTTTTGTCCCTTGACCTGAGTCAAAGCAGTGGTCTGGTTCACCTCAATGACAGTGAGAGTGATGCTGTGCCCAGTCACACATCATAATTTTCTTATGATATTTCTCAAAAGAATAATAACAATAATATAGCTTTACATATGTGTAGTTTATTACTGTTTTCTTTTTCTTTCTTTTTTTTTGAGACGGAGTCTCACTCCAGCCCAGGCTGGAGTGCAGTGGCGCAATCTCGGCTCACTGCAACCTCTGCACCCTGGGTTCAAGCGATTCTCCTGCCTCAGCCTCCCGAGTAGCTGGGATTACAGGCGCCTGCCACTGCGACTGGCTAACTTTTGTATTTTTAGTAGAGACGGGGCTTCACCATCTTGGCCAGGCTGGTCTTGAACTCCTGACCTCGTGATCCACTTGCCTCAGCCTCCCATAGTGCTGAGAATCCAGGCATGAGCCACCGCACCTGGCCTATTACTGTTCAAAGCACTTTCATATCTACAATTTCATTTGATTCCTCTATGATGGATAACCCATTAAATTAAAGCACTCTGGTCATTCTACCAATAAATATGAAGTTAGTTCAATACTATATTGCTTTTTCTTAAAGGACACTTAAAAATCCAAGAATAGCATATAGGTACAGGGAAACTGAATAAAAAATAGGCATCAGATACAAAAGTTACAAGACAGAAAAAAATTTAGTGAGGATATATTTCTAATCATGAAAATATACAACATTTGTAGACTCGGATATTCATAATTAGGTAGATTTAATTATTGCTTCTAAAATAATGTTCATTTAATTGTCAAGGTAAAAAAAAAAACACAGGCTCTGGAAGTTACATATGTGTTCATTTAAAACAGTAAGCAGGGAGACGGAGCAAGATGGCTGAAGAGAAGCCTCTTTTCATCTTCCCCAGATAAACAGCAAATTAAACAGCTATCTATACACACACACAAAATCACCTTCATAAAAAGCAAAAATCAAGTGAGCAATCACAGTGCCTGATTTTAACTTCATATCAGTGAAAGAAACACTGAAGAGGGTAGGAAAGACAGTCGTGAATTGCTGGTGCCACTCCTTCCTTATCTTCAGAGAGCAGTCACGTGGTGCAGAGAGTGAATTTGTGCAGTTGCGGGAGGGGAGAAAGAGTTCAGTGATTGTGGGACTTTGCATTTGAACCCAGTGCTGCCTGTCACAGCAAAAAGTAACACTGGGCAGAACTCAGCTGATACTCACAAAAGGATCATTTAGATCATTGCTACCCACTGGGAAATTGTCCATCCCAGTGGTTGGAACTTGAGTTCTGGCAAGCCTTGCCACAGACAGCTAAAGTGCTCTGAGGCACTGATATGGTTTAGCTGTGTTCCCACTCAAATCTCACCTGAATCATAGCTCCCGTAATTCTCACGTGTTGTGGGAGAGACCCAGTGGGAGATCATTGAATCATGGGGTCCGTTTCCCCCATGAACACTGTTCTCATGGTAGTAAGTCTCACAATATCTGATGATTTTATAAGAGGAAACCCCTTTTGCTTGATTCTCATTTTCTCTTTGCCTGACACTATGTAGGACATGCCTTTGCCTTCCACCATGATTGTGAGGCCTCCCCAGCCATGTGAAACTGTGAGTCCATTAATCCTCTTTTTCTTTATAAATTACAGAGTCTCAGGTATGTCTTTATCAGCAGTGTGAAACAGACTAATACACTACATTGGTACCTGTAGAGAGGGGCACTGTTGTAAAGATACCCAAAAATGTGGAAGTGACTTTGGAACTGGGTAAAAGGCAGAGTCTGGAATAGTTTGGAGGGCTCAGAAAAATACATGAAAATATGGAAAAGTTTGGAACTTCCTAGAGACTTATTGAATAGTTTTTACCACAATGCTGATAATGATATGGACAATGAAATCCAGGTTGAGGTGGTCTCAGATGGAGATGAGGAACTTGTTGGGAACTGGAGAAAAGGTGGCTCTTGCTATGTTTTAGCAAAGAGACTGGTGGCATTTTGCCCCTGCCCTAGAGATTTGGAAATTTGAACTTGAGGGAGATGATTTAGGGTAACCAGCAGAAGAAATTTCTTATTTTTTTTTTTTTGAGACGGAGTCTCACTCTGTCGCCCAGGCTGGAGTGCAGTGGCCGGATCTCAGCTCACTGCAAGCTCCGCCTCCCGGGTTTACGCCATTCTCCTGCCTCAGCCTCCCGAGTAGCTGGGACTACAGGCACCCGCCACCGTGCCCAGCTAGTTTTTTGTATTTTTTAGTAGAGACGGGGTTTCACTGCATTAGCCAGGATGGTCTCGATCTCCTGACCTCGTGATCCGCTCGTCTCGGCCTCCCAAAGTGCTGGGATTACAGGCTTGAGCCACCGCGCCCGGCCCCAGCAGAAGAAATTTCTAAGCAGCAAAGCATTCAAGAGGTGACTTGGGTGCGGTTAAAAATATTTCATTTTAAAAGGGAAACAGCATAAAAGTTCAGAAAATTTGAAGCCTGATGATGCAATAGAAAATAAAAACCCATTTTCTGAGGAGAAATTCAAGCTGGCTGCAGAAATTTACATACATAACATGGAGTCAAATGTTAATTGCTAAGACAATTGAAAAAATGTCTCCAGGGCATGTCAGAGACCTTTGCGGCAGCCCCTCCCATCACAGGCCCAGAGGCCTATGAGGAAAAAATGGTTTTGTGGTCTGGGCCCAGGACCCTCCTGCTGTGTGCAGCCTAGGGACTTGGTGCCCTGCATCCCAGCTGCTATAGCCATGGCTAAAACAGGCCAAGGTACAGCTCAGGCCATGGCTTCAGAGCATGCAAGCCCCAAGCCTTAGCAGCTTCCACATGGTGTTGAGCCTGTGGGTACACAGAAGTCAAGAACTGTGGTTTGAGAACCTCCACCTAGATTTCAGAGGATGTGTGGAAATGCCTAGATGTCCAGGCAGATGTTTGCTGCAGGGTCAGGGTCTCATGGAGAACCTCTGCTAGGGCAGTGCAGAAGGAAAATGTGGGGTCAGCGCCCCCATAGAGAGTCCCCACTGGGGCACTGCCTAGTGGAGCTGTGAGAAGAGGGCCACCATCCTTCAGATGCCAGAATGGTAGATCCACCAACAGCTTGAACTGTGAGCCTGGAAAAGCCACAGACACTAAACACCAGCCTGTGAAAGCATCTGGGAGGGAGGCTATACTCTCCAAAGCCACAAGGGCAGAGCTGCTCAAGACCACAGGAACCCACCTCTTGCATCAGTGTGACCTGGGTATGAGAATATGAGACATGGAGTCAAAGGAGATAATTTTGGAGCTTTAGGATTTGACGGCCCCACTGGATTTTAGGCTTGCATACGGCCTTCAGCCCCTTCATTTTGGCCAATTTCTCCCATTTGGAATGGGTGTATTTATCTAATGCCTGTAGCCCCATTGTATCTAGGAAGTAATGACTTACTTTTTATTTTACAGGCTCATAGGTGGAAGGGACTTGCCTTGTCTCAGATAAGACTTTGGACTGTGGACTTTTGAGTTAATGCTGAAATGAGTTAAGACTTTGGGAACTGTTGGGAAGGCAAGATTGGTTTTGAAATATGAGGACATGAGATTGGAGAGGGGCTAGGGGTGGAATGATATGGTTTGGCTGTGTCCCCACCCAAATCTCATCTTGAATTGTAGCTCCCATAATTCCCACATGTTGTGGGAGGGACCTAGTGGGAGATAATTGAATCATGGGGGCAGTTTCCCCCATACTGTGTTAGTGGTAGAGAATAAGTCTCACAAGAGCTGATGGTTTTATAAGGGGAAACCCCTTTCACTTGATTCTCATTCTCTCTTTGCCTGCCACCATGTAAGACATGCCTTTTGCCTTCTGTCATGATCATGAGGCCTCCCCAGACACGTGGAACTGTGAGTCCATTAAACCTATTTTTCTTTACAAATTATCTAGTCTCAGGTATGTCTTTATCAACAGTGTGAAAATGGACTAATAGAGGCCCTAAAAAAACTTGAAAGGCAGTCTAGGCCACAAGGAATGCAACTTCTGGGCAAGTCCTAGTGCTGTTCTGAGCTCAGAGCCAGTGGACTTAGGGGGCACATGGGCACACCAGCCAGTGCAACCAAGGGAGTACATATGCTACCCCCTCCCAACTCTAGGTAGTGAAGCTCACAGTTCCAAAAGAGACTCATTCCTTCCACTTGAGGGGAGGAGAGGGAAGAGTAAAGAGAATTTTGTCTTGTAACTTGGATAGCAGCTCAGCCACAGTAGGATAGGCCACTGCACAGAGTCCTGAGGTCCAAATTTCAGACCCTAGTTCCCAGATGACATTTCTAGACATACCCTAGGCCAGAATCAAATCCCCCGACTTGAACGGAAGGACCCAGTTCTGGAAGGATTCATCACCTGCTGACTAAAGAGACCCTGGGCCCTGGATAATCAGCAGTGGTAGCCAAGTAATACATTCTATGAACCTTAGGTGAGACTCTGAGATGTGCTGGTCTCAGGTATGACCTAAGCACATCTCCAGCTGTTGTGGCTATGGGGAGAGACTCCTGCTTGAGAAAAGTAGAGGAAAGAGTCAATGGGACTTTGTCTTGCAGCTTAGGACCAGCTCAGTCACAATGGAGTAGAGCAATAAGTGGGTGCTTGGGGTCCCTGATTGTAGGTCTTGGTTCCTGGATGACATTTCTGGACCTGCCCTGGAACAGAGGGGAGCCCACTTTCTTGAAGGGTGAGTCCTGGGCCTGGCAGCATTCACCATAAGCTGACTGAAGAGTCCTTGTGCCTTAACTAAACATTGGTGATAGCCTGGCAGTGTTCCCCACTGGTCTGTGGTGGCGGTGGCCATGGGGAGAGAGTCCTCTGCTTGTGGAAGGGGGAGGAAAAAGTGGGAAGGGCTTTGTTTTGTTGCTTGTGTGCCAGTTCAGCCACAGTAGAATAGAGCACTAGGTAGATACCTAAGGCTTCCAACTCACGGCTCTGTCTCCCGAATGGCACCTCTAGACCTGTCTAGGACTAGGGAGAACTTGCTGCCCTGGAGGGAAGAGCACATTACCACCTGCTGATTATAGAGCCCTAGGTCCTTGAGCGAACATAGGCAGTAGCTGGGTAGTGGTTATAGTGGGTTTTGGGTGAGACCCAGTGCTGTTCTGGCTTTAGGTCTGACCCAGCACAGTCCCAGTGGGGGTCACAGGAGTGCTTGTGACACACATCCCCCCAGCTCCAGGCAGCTCAGCTGAGAGAGACAGAGAGAGTCCCCATTTGTTTAGAAGAAAGTAAGGGAAGAGAACAAGAATCTCTGCCTGGTAATTCAGGGAATTCTTGTGGTTCTTTTTTGAGATGGAGTCTCGCTCTGTTGCCAGGCTAGAGTGCATCTCAGCTCACTGAAACCTCTGCCCCTAGATTCAAGCGATTCTCCTGTCTCAGCCTCCCAAGTAGCTGGGACCACAAGCGCACACCACCAAACCCAGCTAATTTTTGTATTTTTAGTAGAGATGGGGTTTCACCATGTTGGCCAAGATGGTCTTGATCTCTTGACCTCGTGATCCACCCGCCTTGGGTTCCCAAAGTGCTGGAATTACAGGTGTGAGCCACCTTGCCTGGCCTTCTTCTTGTTCTTATCCAAGGATACCAATGTGGTACCTCTATGAGTCTGCAAGAGTCACAGGATTACTGGGCTTGGAGTGCATCCTAATGCAAATATGGCTGCAGTGATTAAAAAAACAAACAAACAAACAAAAAACCACTTAGATCACAACGCCCAAGTTCCTTCGAATGCCTGAAAAGCCTTCCCAAGATGGAGTGGTACACACAAGTCCAGACACCAAAGACTACAATAAATACCTAATTCTTCAATGCTCGGACACCCCAGAACATCTGCAAGCATTGAGACCATCCAGAAAAGCATGACCTCAGCAAATGAACTAAATAAGTCACCAGGGACCAATCCTGGAGAGACAGAGATATGTGACATTTCAGACAGAGAATTCAAAATTTTGAGGTTTTGTCTGTTTTGAGGAAACCCAACAACATTCAAGATAAAATAGAAGAAATTCAGAATACTGTCAGATAGGAGCTCCGGTGGTGCAATCAGTTAGCACACAGTACTTACACATAATATTATCAGATAAATTTAACAAAAAGATTGAAATAAAAAGAATCAAGCAGAAATTCTGGAGTTGAAAAATGCAATTGACATATTGACTTACGTATCAGTCTCTTAATAGCAGAATTGATCAAGCAGAAGAAGGTATTAGTGAGACTGAAGACAAGCTATGTGAAAATACAGTCAGAGGAGGGGCCGGGCACAGTGGCTCACGCACCTATAATCCGAGCACTTCAGGAGGCTGAGGCAGGTGGATCACCTAAGGTCAGGAGTTCGAGACCAGCCTGACCAACATGGTGAAACCTCGTCTCTATTAAAAATATAAAAATTAGCTGAGCGTGATGGTGCACGCCTGTAATCCCAGCTACTCGGGAGGCTGAGGCAGGAGAATCGCTTAAACCCAGGAGGCAGAGGTTGCAGTGAGCCGAGACTGCGCCATTGTACTCCAGCCTGGGCAACAAGAATGAAACTCTGTCTCAAATAAAATAAAATAAAATAAAATAAAATAAAATAAAATAAAAATACAAGAAAACAAATACAATCAGAGGAGGCAAATGAAAAAAAGAATAAAAAAGAATGGGACAGGTGTGGTGGCTCATGCCTATAATCCCAGCACTTTGGGAGGCCAAGGTGGGTGGATCATCTGAGGTCATGAGTTCGAGACCAGCCCGGCCAACATGGCAAAACCCAGTCTCTACCAAAAAATACAAAAATTAGCTGGACGTGGTGGCACACGCCTGTAATCCCAGCTACTTGGGAGGCCAAGACATGAGAATCACTTGAACACCAGAGGTTGCAGTGAGCCGAGATCAGGCCACTGCACTCCAGTCTGGGCAACAGAGTGAGACTCTGTCTAAAAAAAAAAAAAAAAAACAGTAAAGCATGCCTACAAGATCTAGAAAATAGCCTCAAAAGGGCAAATCTAAGAGTTATTGGCCTTAAAGAGGAGGGAGAGAGAGAGAGAGATAAGGTAGAGAGTTTATGCAAAGGGATAATAATAGAGAACTTCTCAAACCTAGAGAAAGATATCAGTATTTAAGTACTGGAAGGTTATAGAACATGAAGCAGACTGAACCCAAAAAAGACCACCTGAAGATATATAATAATCAAAGCCCTAAAGATCAAGGATAAAGAAAGAATCCTAAAAGCAGCAAGAGACAAGAAACAAATAACATGCAATGAAACTCCAATGCATCTGGCAACAGACTTTTTGGTGGAAAATTTATAGGCCAGGAGAGAGTGGCATGACATATTTAAAGTGCTGAAGGAAAAAAAAAATTATCCTAGAATAGTATTAGGTTGGTGCAAAAGTAATTCCAGTTTTTGCAATTACTTTTAATGGCAAAAACCTCAATTACTTTTGCACCAAGCTAAATATATCTGGTGAAAATATCCTTCGAACATGAACGATAAACACTTTCCCAGACAAACAAAAGCTGAGGGATTTCATCAACACCAAACCTGCTCTACAAAAAATGCTCAAGGGAGTTCAACACAATAAAAGCCATAAACAACAGACTCACAGCAAGTATCATACTGAATGGGGAAACACTGAAAGCCTTTCCTCTAAGACTGGGAACATGACAGGGTTGCCCGTTTCCACCACTGTCATTCAACATAGTACTGGAAATGCTAGCTAGGGAAATCAGACAAGAGAAAGAAATAAAGAGCATCCAAATTGGAAAGGAAAAAGTCAAGTTATCCTTGTTTACAGATGATCTAATCTTATATTTGGAAAAACCTAAAGACTCCATCAAAAAACTATTAGAACTAATAAATACAGTAAAGTTGCAGGATACAAAATTAATATAGAAAAATCAGTAGCATTTCTGTATGCCAACAGCAAACAATCTGAAAAAAAATCAACAAAGTAATCTCACTTATAATAGCTACAAATAAAATAAAATACCTAGGAATTAACTTATCCAAAAAAGTAGGAGATTTCTACAATGAAAACTATAAAACACTGATGAAAGAAATGGAAGAGAACACCAAAAAATGGAAAGATATTCCATTTTCATGGATTGTAAGAATCACTATTTTAAAAATGTCCATACTACACAAAGCAATCTACAGATTCAATGCAATCCCTATCAAAATATCAATGACATTATTCACAGAAATAGAAAAACCTATCCTAAAATTTATAGAGAACCACAAAAGATCCAGAATAGACAAAGCTATCCTAAGCAAAAAGAACAAAACTGGAGGAATCACATTGCCTGACTTCAAATTGTACTACAGAGCAATAGTAACCAAAATGGTATGGTACTGGCATAAAAACAGACATATAGATGAGTGGAAGAGAATACAGAACCCAGAGATAAATTGTTACATCTACCATGACCTCATTTTTGACACAGGTGCCAAAAACATACATTAGGGAAAGGACAATCTCTTCAATAAATGATGCTGGGAAAGCTGGATATCCATATGCAAAAGAATGAAACTAGACACCACTCTCTTGCCATATACAAAAATTATATCAAAATGGACTAAAGGTCTTAAATCTAAGACCTCAAACTATGAAACTACTACAAGAAAACATTGGGGGAACTCTCCAGGCATTGGACTGGGCTAAGACTTCTTGATAGATACTCTACAAGCACAAGCATCCAAAGCAAAAATGGACAAGTGGGATCACATCAAGTTAAAAAGCTTCTGCACAATAAAGGAAACAATCAACAAAGTGAAGAGACAACACAGAATGGGAGAAAATGTTTGCAAACTGCCTATCTGACAAGAGATTAATAACCAGAATATATAAGGAGCTCAACCAACTCTATAGGAAAAATTCTAATAATCCAATTAAAAATGGGCAAAAGATTTGAATTGACATTTCTCAAAAGAAGACATGCAAATGGCAAACAGATATAGGAAAAGGTGCTCAACATCACTGATCATCAGAGAAAAGCAAATCAAAACTACGATGAGATACCATCTCACCCCAGTTATGATGGCATTTATCCAAAAGATAGGCAATAACAAATACTGGAGAGGATGTGAAGAAAAGGGAACCATCAAATACGGTTGGTGGGAATGTAAATTAGTAAAATCACTGTGGGGAATAGTTGGGAGGTTCCTCAAAAAACTAAATGTAGAGCTACCATATGATCCAGCAGTCCCATTGCTGGGTATAAACCCAAAAGAAAGGAAATCAGTATATCAAAGCTATATCTGCATTCCCATGTTTATTGCATCACTGTTTACAATGGCCAAGATTTGGGAGCAACCTAAATGTTCATCAATAGATGAATGGATAAATAAAATGTGATACATACACACAATGGAGGACTTTTCATCCATAAAGGAGAATGAGATCCTGTCATTTGCAACAACATGGATGGAACTGGAAGTCATTACGTTAAGTAAAATAGGTCAGGCACAGAAAAACGAATATTGCATGTTCTCACTTACTTGTGGGAGCTAAATTGAAATAATCGATGTAATGGAGATAGAGAGTAAAAGAATGTATCCTTCACAACTGGGAAGGGTAGTTGCTGGATCGGGGAGGGGGGAATGTTAATGGATACAAAAAATAGAAAGAATGAATAACACTTAATATTTGCTAGCAAAACAGGGTAACTTTAGCAAAAAATAACCCAGGCCAGGTGCAGTGGCTCACACCTGTAATCCCAGCACTTTGGGAGGCCAAGGTGGGCGGATCACCTGTCAGGAGTTCGAGACCAGCCTGGCCAACATGATGAAACCCTGTCTCTACTAAGAACACAAAAAATTAGCCGGGCATGGTGGCGTGTCCTGTAATCCCAGCTACTCGGGAGGCTGAGGCAGAATCACTTGAACCCGGGAGGCAGAGGTTGCAGTGAGCTGAGATTGCACCACTGCACTCCAGCCTGGGCAACAAGAGCAAAACTCCGTCTCAAAAATAAATTGAAGGGTTGGCCTGCCCCTCCACACCTGTGGGCATTTCTCGTCAGGTGGAAGGAGAGACTTGAGAAAAGAAATGAGACACAGAGACAAAGTATAGAGAAAGAAAAAGTGGGCCCAGGGGACCGGCGCTCAGCATACAGAGGACCCGCGCCGGCACTGGTCTCTGAGTTCCTTCAGTATTTATTGATAATTATCTTTACTATCTCGGAGAGGGGTAAGTGGCAGGACAATAGGGTCATAGCAGGGAGAAGGTCAACAGAAAGACATATGAATAAAGATCTCCGTGACATGAATAACTTTAAGGAAAAATGCTGTGCCTTGATGTGCATATGCAAACATCTCCATAAACATTTTCAGTGAATAAAGAGTAGCAGTGCCGCTAGCACGTCCCACCTCCAGCCCTAAGGTTGTTTTCTCCTATCTCAGTAAATAGAACATACAATTCGGTTTTACACTGAGACATTCCATTGCCCAGGGACGGGCAGGAGACAGATGCCTTTTTTTTTTACCTCAACTGCCAAGAGGGCTTCTTTCCTCTTATACTAATCTTCCTCAACACAGACCCTTTACCGGTATTGGGCTGGGGAACAATCAGGTCTTTCTCTTTCCACGAGTCCATATTTCAAACTATCACATGGGAAGAAACCTTGGACAATACCTAACTTTCCTAGGCAGAGGTACCTGCAGCTTTCCGTAGTGTTTGTGTCCCTGGGTACTTGAGATTAACAGAATGGTGATGACTTTTAACAAGCATACTGCCTTCAGGCACTTGTTTAACAAAGTACATCCTGCACAGCCCCAAATCCATTAAACCTTGAGTCACCACAGCAAATGTCTCTGCAAGGACAGGGTTGGGGGTAGGGTTACAGATTAACAGCATCTCAAGGCAGAAGAATTCTTCTTAATACAGAACAAAATGGAGTCTCTTATGTCTACTTCTTTCTACATAGACACAGTAACAGTCTGATCTCTCTTTCTTTTCCCTACAATAAATAAATAAATAAATAAATAAATAAATAAATAAATAAATAAAAATAAGATGAAATAACCTAATTGAGCTGCATGCAGTGGCTCACGCCTGTAATCCCAGCACTTTGGCAGGCTGAGGTAGGTAGATCACCTGAGGTCAGGAGTTCAAGACCAGCCTGGCCAACATAGTGAAACCCTATCTCTATTAAAAATGAAAAAAAAAAAAAATTAGCTGGATGTGGTGGCATGCGCTTGTAATCCCAACTACTTGGGAGGCTGAGGCAGGAGAATCGCTTGAACCCGGGAGTCAGAGGTTGACATGAGTTGAGACCACGCCACTGCCCTCTAGCCTGGGTGACAGAGTGAGACTGTTTCAACAAACAAACAAACAAACAGAAAACCTAATTATACATTAAAAAATAACTAAAAGCATATAATTGGATTGTTTGTGTAACACAAAGGATACCCCATACCCCATTTACTCTGATGTGATTATTACGTATTGTCTGTCAGTATCAAAATATCTCATGTAACCCATAAATATACACACTTACTATGTACCCACAAAAATGTAAAAAACGGTCTACTCTGGACACATTGCCTATAGGTTAGCCCTGCTCTGCAAGGAACAGTAATTTTTTAAAAATGCAACCATTGAGGAAAATGTGGCTTCCTCACTAATCCTGCCTTGTGGATCCAGGAGAGAACTTGTTTGTGGACTTCTAGTACTGACTCCTGGTTTCCTTTTCCGAGTTTTCTCTCAAACATAAAAAAGCATGCTTAATATTATGCATTATACACAAGTAAATTTATTTATGCATGTGTGTGTCTACAAAGTGTTGGGTAGATCTTTTGAATCATCTCTTTGAAAATGCAAAATTATAACCACTTGCAATGAACTGTGCTAACAAGATGAAGAAATGCTCATAATCCAATTTTCAAAATTTTTATTTTATTGTGGTAAGAGCTACATACCATAAAATTTACCATTTTAACCATTTTAAATGGTCATTATGTTCAGTGGCATAAGCATGTTAACATTTTGTGCAACTGTCACCACCATCCATTTCTGTAACCAGGCATCTTAACTTCAAAATGCATTTTAAAACTTTTTCCCCCTTTCTTTTGAGTTTCAAGATGTAACCTTAAAGCAAACTGGAGAAGTCTTTTGCCACAGCCTTAAAATAGACTCCATGTCTCTCCCTTTCTCACTGTATATACTCCGTTCACATTTCTCTAACCATGTGCTAGTATCTAATTATGTGGCTACTTAGAAGTCCCAGGGGCTAATCTTGAGACAGACAGAACATGCCTGCAGATCTAGCTGAAAATTCCTGAGATTACCTCAAGGCTGACTAGTCAACAACCCGTCCATTGTTTAGCTGATGCTAGTTCATGCTGTAAGTGGACTGAGACCCAAGATAACCACCAGAACAAGACACATAGACATTGTGTTCAGCACAATTCTTGCATGCCTTTCATATCAAATTTTCCCTTTTTAAGCTCTTGCCTTCTCCCCAAAATTTGAAGTGATTGCTTTGAATGGAAATCCAGCCACTCCCCTATTACCAGTTTTGGCTAATAAAGTCACTTATTTTCCTAACAGACCTTGCTCTTGTTATTTTATTTATTTATTCATTTATGTATTTTTGAGAGACGTAGTCTTGCTCTGTCGCCCAGGCTGCAGTGCAGTGACACAATCTATCTCGGCTCACTGCAACTGTTGGAACCGAACTCTCGATTCCCTCCTGGGCAGGGGTCGCCGCGAAGGATCACCGACACGAGGTTCACAGCAAAGAGTTATTTATTACTAGCGCGCTAGGGTCCCAAGCTCTAAGTTGGCCCTGGGACCCCGACTGCTTGTTACAGGCTGTTTATATAGGCAAACACAAGTTCAAACACAGCTTATGGCGCGAAATTCAAACAAAGCTTAAGGCGTAAAATGATTGGGTCTAGCTATAGCCTGAGCAAGGGGTCTTGGTTTAATTGGTTAGAGCAGGACTTTATGAGGTTCTTTCCTGGAGTTGAAGATTCCAGGAACTTCGAGGCAGGGTGAGACCCCTGGAATTGGCAGGGTGGGACCTCATGAGGTTGTTTCCCGGAATTGGCAGGGTGGGACCCTATCAGGGTGGGACACTATCGAGGCAGGGTGGGACCCTATCTAGGCAGGGTGGGACCCTCTCTAGGCAGGGTGGGACCCTATCTAGGGCCACCTGATGCTAACTTTTTAGGTTTTGTGAGGCCTAGTTTCACAACCTCCACCTCCTGGGCTCAAGCGATTCTCCTGCCTCAGCTTCCCAAGTAGCTGGGACTACAGGCTTGTGCCACCACGCCCAGTAATTTTTCGTAGAGATGGGGTTTCACTATATCTTGGTCAGGCTGGTCTCAAACTCCTGACCTCAGGTGATCCACCCGCCTCAGTCTCCCAAAGTGCTGGGATTGCAGGCATGAGCCACCGTGCCCGGCCCTTGCTCTTGTTTTTTAATGTATAATTAGGTTTTCTGTTTGTTTGGACTCTGCAAGCAGCAAGCAACTGGACCTGTGTTCGGTTACATTTCCAGAACTTTTTATCATCCCTAAACTGAAATTGAAACTCCGTACTCATTAAACGATAAGTCTCCATTCCTCCTTCCCCCAACCTCTGGTAACCACTGTTCTGCATTCTGTCTCTATGAATTTGATGACTCTATGTACCTCATATAAGCAGAATCATACACTATTTGTCCTTTTGTATCTGGCTTATTTCACTTAGCATAATAAATTCAAGGATCATTATTTATTTTTAATATGAAAAAAGAAAAATAAGGGGCCGGGCGCGGTGGCTCAAGCCTGTAATCCCAGCACTTTGGGAGGCCGAGAGGGGCGGATCACGAGGTCAGGAGATCGAGACCATCCTGGCTAATATGGTGAAACCCCGTCTCTACTAAAAAATCCAAAAAAAAAAAAAAAAACTAGCCGGGCGACGAGGCGGGTGCCTGTAGTCCCGGCTACTTGGGAGGCTGAGGCAGGAGAATGGCGTAAACCCGGGAGGCGGAGCTTGCAGTGAGCTGAGATCTGGCCACGGCACTCCAGCCTGGGCGACAGAGCCAGACTCTGTCTCAAAAAAAAAAAAAAAAAAAAAGAAAAAGAAAAAAGAAAAATAAGATCTATGTGTACTACCATGAAAATCTCTCTAACACATATTGAGTGAAAAAAAGCAAAACCATGTGTATATTATCCTGTAATTTTGTGAAAAACCAAGAGGGACTTGGAAGGTATGGAGTAAGAGGAAGACTTATTTTCATTGCTTATCCTTTTGTATGATTTGAATTTTAGTCAACCTATGTATGTATGTATGTGTTTTCCATTGTTTTTTCAATGCCCATATTCTTTGACCTAGTATTTTGAATGCAGGAATTTATAGTAAGGAAGTAACTGGACAAATACTTAAAGATAGGACTATTTCTTGAAGCATTAATGGTGAAAACTTGGAACTGTAATTATGGTTAGCCACAGCACACTGATAAAATAAGTTATATGTCCATATAATGGAATGTGATAGAGGCTTCATAAATGACAGTATTAAATTATATATTTATTGAAATGGAAAGATGTCACAGTATATTGTAAACTAAAAAAGCAGGTCACAAGATGGTATGTCAAGCATTTTTTCACTTTCATATACATGCATTTATATGTCTGTATGTGAAGGAGCATAGCTATAAGGATATGTACCAGAATTATTTATTTATTTATTTATTTTGAGATGGAGTCTCGCTCTCCTGCCCAGGCTGGGGTGCAGCAATGAGATCTCGGCTCACTGCAACTTCCACCTCCCGGGTTTAAGTGATTCTCCTGCCTCAGCCTCCTGAGTAAGCTGAGATTATAGGGGTGTGCCACCATGCCTGGCTAATTTTTGTATTTTTAGTAGAGACGAGGTTTCACCATGTTGGTCAGGCTGGTCTCGAACTCCTGACCTCGTGATCTGCCCACCTTGGCCTCCCAAAGTGTTGGGATTACGGGCATGAGCTCTGCCCGGCCCAGAATTTCAACAGAGATGATCATTGAATGGTGAAACTTTGGGTGGTTTAAAATTTTTCTGTTAATATACCTGTATTTTCTAATTTTCCCTCAATCTGTATTATTTGTGTGTATGGTGTGTGTGTGTGTGAATGTGTATATTTTAAATTTAATATATATATAAAATTTAATTTAATTTTTATGTAAAATTTTATATAAAAATTTGTATAATTTTATTTAATATATAAAATATTTTATTTATATTATATATTATATATATTTGTTTAAACCCTTAGCACTGGAAATACACCAATATATTAGTAATAGTGGGTGTCTTTGTGAGGTGGAACTGGGGGACAATTCTTCATTTTACTTTTTGTGTCTTCTAAATGTGCTATAATGAATATCTATATTTTATTTATTTTTTTTTTGGAGACAGAGTCTTTGTCTGTCTGCCAGGCTGGAGTGCAGTGGTGCGATCACGGCTCACTGCATTCTTGACCTCCCGGGCTCAAACAATCCTTCCACCTCAGCCTCCTGAGTAGCTGGGACTACAGGTACATGCCACCATACCCGGCTAATTTTAAAATTTTTTTGTAGAGATGGTGTCTCCCTATGTTGCCCAGGCTGGTCTTGAACTTCTGACCTCAAACAATCCTCTCACCTCAGCCTCCCAAAGTGTTGGGATTACAGGCGTGAGCCAGTGTGCCCAGTCTTATTTTATATTATAAAAGGAATGATTGGAAAGTGATGTTAGGGACCATCTTATTTTGTTATCATTTATGATTATGTTTTCTTTCTTTCTTTCTTTCTTTTTTTTGAGATGGTGTCTTACTCTGTCGCCAGGCTAGAGTGCAGTGGCACGATGTCGGGTCACTGCAACCTCTGCCTCCCAGGTTCAAGCAATTCTCCTGCCTCAGCCTCCTGAGTAGCTGGGATTACAGGCACCCGCCACCACGCCCAGCTAATTTTTGTATTTTTAGTAGAAACGGGGTTTCACCATGTTGGCCAGGATGGTCTCGGTCTCCTGACCTCGTGATCCGCCCGCCTCAGCCTCCCAAAGTGCTAGGATTACAGGCCTGAGCCACGGCACCTGGCCAATTATTTTTTCTTTAATGATCTCTCAGCAGAATCAGGGACCAGTTTTCACTTTTTACTTTATTTACTTCCATGTCATTTGAATTTGTGGCAGCAAGCATGTATTATTTTGTAATGAAAAACTAACATTAAAAATGTATTTCAGGCCGGGCACGGTGGCTCAAGCCTGTAATCTTAGCACTTGGGGAGGCCAAGGCGGGCGGGTTATAAGGTCAGGAGTTTGAGACCAGCCTGGCCAATATAGTGAAACCCCGTCTCTACTAAAAACACAAAACTTAGCTGGGCGTGGTGGCTCACCTGTAATCTCAGCTGCTCGGGAGGGTGAGGCAGGAGAATCATTTGAACCTTGGAGGCGGAGGTTGCAGTGAGCCAAGATTGCGCCATTGCATTCCAGACTGGGTGACAGAGTGAGACTCCATCTCAAAAAGAAAAGTATTTCAGAAAAACTCCTATTTTTAAATAAAAGATAAATCAACCACATAAAAACTTACACACAAATGTTTGTTTATAGCTGCTTCACCCATAATTGCCAAAATTTGGGAGCAATCATAATGTTCTTCAATAGATGAATGGATAAACTGTGATACATCCAGATAATATAATATTTATTTATTCAATGATAAAAAGAAATGCGCTCTCAAGCCACAAAGAGATGTGAAGGAATCTTAAACATGTATTGCTAAGTGAAATAAGCTAATCTTAAAATGATACATACTGTATGCTATGGTTTGAATGTGTGTTAAAATTTCATATGTTGAAACCTTAATCCTCAAATTCATATTTTGATGGTATTTGGTGGTGGAGCCTTGGGAGGTAATTAGGATTAGATAAAGTCATTAGTGTGGGACTGGTGGCTTTATAAGAAAAGGAAGAAAGACCTGAGCTAGCATGCTCTTGCCCTCTTGCCAAGTGATGCTTTCTGCTGTGTTATGATGCAGTAAGAAGACCCTCATCAGATGTGGCCCCTTGACCTTAGACTTCCCAGCCTCCAGAACTTTAAGAAATAGATTCCTTTTCTTTATAAATGACCCAGTCTCAGGCATTCAGCTACAGTAACAGAAGACGAACTAAAACACTGTATGATTCCAAGTGTATGACATTCTGGTAATAAAGCAAATCTATGGAGACAGTAAAAGGATCAGTGGTTGCCAGGGGTTAGGGAACAGGGAGGGAGAGATGAGCAGGTGGAGCACGGAGATTTTTAGGGCAGTGAAAATATTATTTATGATTCTGTAATGGTGGATATATGTCATTGTACATTTGTCAAACCCACAGAACATAAAACACAAAGAGTGAACCCTAATGTAAACTATATACTTAGTTAATAATAATAATGTGTCCAATATAGATTCATCACTTGTAATACATGTACCACACTAATGCAAGATGTTAATAGTAGGGGAATCTATGTATATGTGAGGGAGTGGATAAAGGGGGATGTCTATGGGAACTTTCTGTACTTGCTGCTCAATTTTTCTATAAAGCTAAAATTGTTCTAAAAATGAAGTCTATTAATTTTTTTTAAAAAGGTAAATTATCACAAATGAAGAATATCATGGAGAAGTTCCTAAGTGGCAGAGTTGACCCTCTCTTCAAGCTCTGTGAAGCTGCAGATTCAAGGCCCACATCCAGTGCCCTTGACAGGCATCTCCTGTCAGCTGTGGTGTGCAGTGTCCTGTGCAATTCAACAGACAGTCTTCCTTTGATTTCCACAGGTTTTGCACTCAGGCAAGGAAATGTATCAGAATAAGCAAAAGTGATAGAGTTAACCATGTACTTCCTGATATTAAACAAGAACAAATATGTGAAATAAATAATTGTGATATTAACATTTTTATATAAGCAGACTGCTGTGGGCCTATGTCTGGATGGGAATGTGAAGAGGAAATAAAGGGAGATGGTAGAAGGTTAGGAAGCATTGATGGGAAAGGGAGAATTTCAGAGGTAAAATGAGGAATGAATGTACCTCGTAATATTGTTGAATAACCAGATAATACATGTATTATGGGCTGAATTATGTCTCTTCAAAATTCATATGATGAAGCTCTAACCCCCAGTATCTCAGAATGTGACTGTATATGGAGATAGGGCCTTTAAAGGCTGTAAGGGTGGGCCTTAATTCAATCTGACTGGCGTTCTTATCAGAAGAGAACATTTGCACAAAGAGACACCAGGGATGTGTGTGCACAGAGGAAAGATCATATGAGGGCACAGTGAGAAGGCAGCCACCTGCAAACCAAGGAGAGAGGCCTGGGAATAAAATCAACCTTGTCAACACCTTGATCTTGGAATTCTAGCTTCCAGAACTGTGAGAAAATAAATTTCTGTTGTCTAAACCATCCAGTTGTTATGGCAGCTTGAGCAAACTAACACAACATGTAAAGCATTTTGCACAACGCTTGTTGAGTCTTAAGTACTCAATAATTATCTCCAGTTTAGTTAGAACTGATATGTGTGGTTACTATAACTCTGTAATATAATTTGAAGTCAGGTAATGTGATCCCTCAAGTTTTGTTCTTTTTGCTTAGTATAGCTTTGGCTATTCTGGGTCTTTTGAGGTTCCATATACATTTTAGGATAGGATTTTCTATTTTTGTGAAGAATGTCACTGATATTTTGATAGGGATTGCATTGAACCTATAGATTGCTTTGGGTAGTATGGACATTTTAACAACAGTGATTCTTCCAATCCATGAACATGGAATAAGTTTCCCTCTTTTGGCATTCTCTCCCATTTCTCTCATCAGTGTTTTATAGTTCTCATTATAGAGATCTTTCACTTCTTTGGTTAATCTTAGGTATTTAATGTTACATGTGGCTATTGTAAATGGGATTACTCTTTTAAAATTTCTTTTTCACATTGTTCACTGTTGGCATATAGAAATGCTACTGATTTATGTATGTTTATTTTGCTTCCTGTGACTTTACTAAATTGTTTATCAGTTCTAATAGTTTTCCTGTGAAGTCTTTAGGTTTTTCCAAATATAAGATGATATCATTTGCAAACAAGGATAATTTGACTTCTTCATTTTCAATGCAGAGGCTCTTTATATCTTTCTCTTGTCCGATTGCTCTAGCAAGAACTTCTAGTACTATGTTGAATAACAGTGGTGACAGTAGGCATCCTTGCCATGTTCCCAGTCTTAGAGGAAAGGCTTTCAGTTTCTCCGCATTCAATATGATACTAGCTGTGGGTTTGTTGTATATGGCTTTTATTACGTTGAGGTATGCACCTTCTATGCCCATTTTTTTTTGAGAGTTTTTATCATGAAGAGTTGTTGAATTTTATCAACTTCTTTTTCAGCATCAATTGAATGATCTGATATGGTTTTTATCCTTCATTCTGTTGATATGATGTATCACATTGATTGACTTGTGAATGTTGAATTATCCTTGCATCCTAGGCATAAATCCCACTTGGTCATGATGAATCATCTTAATGTATTGTTGAATTTGATTTGCTAGTATTTTGTTGAGGATTTATACATTAATATTCATCAGAGATACTGGCCTACAGTTTTGTTTTTTTTGATGTGTCTTTGTCTGGTTTTGGGATCAGGGTAACACTGAATGTGTCGAATGAGTTTGGAAGTATTCCTTTCTCCTCTATTTTTAAGAATAGTTTGTGGTTTGACAAACCTGACAAAAACAAGAAATGGGGAAAGGATTCCCTATTTAATAAATGGTGCTGGGAAAACTGGCTAGCCATAAGTAGAAAGCTGAAACTAGATCCCTTCCTTACACCTTACACAAAAATTAATTCAAGATGATTTGAGACTTAAATGTTAGACCTAAAACCATAAAAACCCTAGAATAAAACCTAGGCAATGCCATTCAGGACATAGGCATGGGCAAGGACTTCATATCTAAAACACCAAAAGCAATGGCAACAAAAGCCAAAATTGACAAATGGGATCTAATCAAACTAAAGAGCTTCTGCACAGCATAAGAAACTACCATCAGAGTGAACAGGCAACCTACAGAATGGGAGAAAATTTTTGCAATCTATTCATCTGACAAAGGGCTAATATCCAGAACCTATAAAGAACTCGATCAAATTTGTAAGAAGAAAACAACCCCATCAAAAAGTGGGCAAAGTATATGAACTGACGCTTCTCAAAAGAAGACATTTATGCAGCCAACAGGCATATGAAAGAATGCTCATCATCACTAGCCATCAGAGAAATGCAAATCAAACCCACAATGAGATACCATCTCACACCAGTTAGAATGGCAATCATTAAAAAGTCAGGAAACAACAAGCGCTGGAGAGGATGTGGAGAAATAGGAACACTTTTACACTGTTGGTGAGACTGTAAACTAGTTCAACCATTGTGGAAAACAGTGTGGTGATTCCTCCAGGGTCTAGAACTAGAAATACCATTTGACCCAGCAATCCCATTACTGGGTATATACCCAAAGGATTATAAATCATGCTACTATAAAGACAATGCACACGTATGTTTATTGTGGCACTATTCACAATAGCAAAGACTTTGAACCAAACCAAATGTCCATCAGTGACAGACTGGATAAAGAAAATGTGGCACATATACACCATGGAATACTATGCAGCCATAAAAAAGGATGAGTTCGTGTCCTTTGTCGGGACATGGATGAAGTTGGAAACCATCATTCTCAGCAAACTAACACAAGAACAGAAAACCAAACACCTCATGTTCTCACTCATAGGTGGGAATTGAACAATGAGAACACATGGACACAGGAAGGAGAATATCACACACCGGGGCCTGTTGTGGGGTGGGGGAAGTGGGGAGGGATAGCATTAGGAGATATACCTAATGTAAATGACGAGCTGATGGGTGCAGCACACCAACACGGCACATGTATATATATGTAACAAACCTGCATGTTGTGCACATGTACCTTAGAACTTAAAGTATAATAAAAAAGAAAAAAATAATAAACAAAATAATCCTAAAAAAAAAAATAAAGGAATAGTTTGTGGATGATTGGTATTAATTCTTCTTTAAATGTTTGGTAGAATTCAGTTCCCAGGTTTTTTTTTTTTTTTTTTTTTGGAGACAGAATCTTGTTCTGTTGCCCAGGCCAGAGGGCAGTGGTGTGATCTTGGCTCACTGCAACCTCTGCCTCCCAGGTTCAAGCAATTCTCCTGCCTCAGCCTCCTGAGTAGCTGGGATTACAGGCACTCCCTACCATGCTCAGCTATTTTTTGTGTGTTTTTAGTAGAGATGGGGTTTCATCATGTTGGCCAGCCTGGTTTTGAACTCCTGACCTCAAGTGATCTGCCTGCCTCGACTTCCCGAAGTGCTAGGATTACAGGCATAAGCCACCATGCCCAGCTGGGAGACTTTTTATTATGGCTTCAATCTTATTACTTGTTATTGTTCTCTTCAGGTTTTGGATTTCTAGGATCTAGTATCTAGGGATTCGTCTTTTTATTCTAGATTTTCTAATTTATTGGTATATAGTTGCTCACAGTAGCAACTAATGATCCTTTGAATTTCTGCAGTATTGGTTGTAATGTGTACTTTTTCACTTCTTATTTTATTTATTTGAACCATCTCTCTTTTTTTCTTAGTGTGGCTGAAGGTTTGTTAATTTTGTTTAACTTTTTGGAAAACCAACTTTTTGTTTCCTTGCCCTTTTGTATTATCTTTTTCATTTTAATTTGATTTATTTCTGCTCTGATCTTTATTATTTCTTTTCTTCTACTAATTTTGGGTTTGATTTGCTTTTACTTTTCTAGTTCTTTATGATGCATCGTTAAGATTGTTCATTTGAAGTTTTTCCTCTTTTTTGATATAGGCACTTATAGCTATAAACTTCCCTGTTAGTACTGCTTTTGCTGTATCCCATAGGCTTTTGTATGTTGTGTTTCCACTATTATTCATTTCAAGATATTTTTTCAATTTCTTTTTCTTTCTTTCTTTTTCTTTTTTTTTTTTTTAGATAGAGTCTTGCTCTGTTGCTTAGGCTGGAGTGCAGTGACACGATCTTGGCTCATTGCAACCTCCACCTCCTGGGTTCAAGCAATTCTCCTGCCTCAGCCCCCTGAGTAGCTGGGACTACAGGGGTGTGCCACTGTGCCCAGCTAATTTTTTGTATTTTTAGTAGAGATGGGGTTTCACTGTGTTAGTCAGGATGGTCTCAATCTCCTGACCTCATGATCTGCCTGCCTCGGCCTCCCAAAGTAATGGAATTACAGGTGTGAGCCACTGCACCTGGCCTCAATTTCTTTCTGTATTTTTTCATTGCCCGCTGGTCATTCAGGAGCATATTGTTTAATTTCCATGTATTTGTATAGTTTCCAAAATTCCTCTTATTAATTTCTAGTTTTATTCCAGTTTGGTCAGATAAGATGCTTGATAGTATTTCAATTTTGTGAATGTTTTAAGGCTTGTTTTGTGACATAACGTATAGTCTTTCCTTGAGAACGATCCATGTGGGGAGGAAAGAAATGTGTATTCTGCAGCTCCTGGGGATTAAATGTTCTGTAAAGTCTATTAGATCCGTTTGATCTATGATGTAGATTAAGTCTGATTTTTTTGTTGATTTTCTGTCCAGAAGATATGTCTAATGCTAAAGGTGGGGTTTTGAAGTATCCAGCTAGTATTGTATTGGAGCCTATCTCTCTCTTTATCTCTAATAATATTTGCTTTACTTATCCAGGCGCTCTAGTGTTTGGTGCAGACATATTTAAAACTGTTATATCCTCTTGCTGAATTGACCCCTTTATCATTATATAGTGACCTTCTTTGTCTCTTCTTATAGTTTTTGTCTTGAAATATCTTTTGTCTGCTGTAAGTATAGCTACTCCTGCTCTTTTTTGGTTTCCATTGGTATGGAATGTTTTTTTCCTGTCCTTTTATTCTCAGTCTACATCTGTCTTTATAGGTGAAGTATGTTTCTTGTAGCCAACAGATCAATGGCTTTTGTTTTCTCATCCCTTCAGTCATTTTCTTTTCTTTTCTTTCTTTTTTTTTTTTTTTGGTGGTGGAGTCTTGCTCTGTCACCCAGGCTGGAGTGACTTAGCTCACTACAACCTCCCCACCTCTTGGGTTCAAGTGATCTTTCCATCTCAGCCCCCCGAGTAGCTGGGATTACAGGTGTCTGCCACCACACCCAGCTAATTTTTGTATTTTTAGTAGAGATGGGGTTTCAACATGTTGGCCAGGCTGGTCTCAAATTCCTGACCTCAAGTGATCTGCCCTCCTCAGCCTCCCAAATTGCTGGGATTACAGGCATGAGCCACCTCATTCAGCCTCCATTTTATGTCTTTTGATTGGATAGTTTAGTCCATTTACAGTCAATGTTATTATCGATAAGTAAGGACTTACTCCTGCCATTTTGTTATTTGTTTTCTGGTTATTTTGTGGTCTTCTCTTCCTTCTTTTTCTCCTTCTTGAATTCGTTAGGGAAGATAATTTTCTCTAGTGATATGATTTACTTTCTTGCTTTTTATTTTTTGTGTATCCATTGTATGTTTTATGGTTTGAGGTTGCTATGACACTTGGAGATACTATAACTCATTATTTTAAGCTGATGACAACACTGTTTGCATAAACAAGCAAAAAAAAAAAAAAAACCCACTAATACTGTATGCCTTAATTTTATACCTCCACTTTTTAACATTTTATTGTTTCTATGTATATTTTATTGTACTGTCTGAGTCTTGAAAAATCATTGTAGTTATTATTTTTGGATTGGTTCATTGTTTAGTCTTTCTACTTAAGATAAGAGTAGTTACACACAACAGTTACAGTGTTATAATGTTCTGTGTTTTTCTGTGTACTTACTATTACCAGTGAGTTTTGTACCTTCAGATGATTACTTATGTCTCATTAATGTCCTTTTTTTTCTGACTGAAGTACTCCCTTTAGCATTTCTTATAGGACAGGTCTGATATTAATGAAATCCCTCAGCTTTTGTTTTTCTGGGAAAGTCTATTTCTCATTCATGCTTGAAGGATATTTTCACCAAATATACTATTCTAGGGTAAACATTTTTTTTCCTTCAGTACTTTAAATATGTCATGCCACTCTCTCTTGGCCTTAAGGTTTCCACTGACAAGTCTGCTGCCAGATGTATTGAAGGTCCATTTAATTTTAACTGTTTCTTGTTTTCTTGCTGCTTTAAAATTTTTTTTCTTTACCCTTCATCTTTGGGAGTTTGATTAGTAAATGCTTTGAGGAAGTTTTCTTTGAGTTAAATCTGCTTGGTATTCTAGAACCTTCTTGTTTTTGGATATTGATATCTTTCTTTAGGTTTGTGAAGTTCTCTGTTATTATCCCTTTGAATAAACTTTCTACCCTTATCTCTTTCTCTACCTCTGCTTTAAGGCCAATAACTCTTAGATTTGCCCTTTTGAGGCTATTTTCTATACCCTATAGGCATGCTTTACGGTTTTTTATTAGTTTTTCTTTTGTCTGCTGACTGTGTATTTTCTTTTTTTTTTTTTTTTTTTTTGAGACGGAGTCTCGCTCTGCCGCCCAGGCTGGAGTGCAGTGGCCGGATCTCAGCTCACTGCAAGCTCCGCCTCCCGGGTTCACGCCATTCTCCTGCCTCAGCCTCCGGAGTAGCTGGGACTACAGGCGCCCGCCACCTCGCCCGGCTAGTTTTTTTGTATTTTTTAGTAGAGACGGGGTTTCACCGTGTCAGCCAGGATGGTCTCGATCTCCTGACCTCGTGATCCGCCCGTCTCGGCCTCCCAAAGTGCTGGGATTACAGGCTTGAGCCACCGCGCCCGGCCCTGACTGTGTATTTTCAAATAGCCTGTCTTCAAGCTCACTAATTCTTTCTTCTGTTTGATCAGTTCTGCTATTAATGGACTTGATGCATTCTTCAGTATGCGAATTGCATTTTTCAACTCCGATTCTTTTTAATTATTTTAATGTCTTTGTTAAATATCTCTGATACAATTCTGCATTCCTTCTCTGTGTTATCTTGAATTGTTTTGAGTTTCCTCAACACAGATATTTTGAATTCTCTGTCTGAAAGGTAGCATATCTGTTCCTCCAGGATTGGTTCTTGGTGCCTTGTTTACTTCATTTGGTGAGGCTATGCTTTCCTGGATGTTGTTGGTGCTAGCAGATATTCTTTGGTGTCTGGGCATTAAGGAGTTAGGTATTTATTGTAGTCTTCACTGTCTGGGGTTATTTGTAGCTGTCCTTCTTGGGGAGGCTTTTCAGATATTTGAAAGAACTTTAGTGTTGTGATCTAAGTTATATCTACTTTAGGGGGCACTCCAAGCTCAGTAACGCTGTGGTTTCTTCAAACTCATAGAGGTACTGCCTTGATGGTCTAGGATAAGATCTGAGAGAATTCTCTGGATTGCCAGGCAGAGACCCTTGTTCTCTTTCCTTACTATCTCCCAAACATACTGAGTCTCTCTCTCTGTTCTGAGCCACCTAAAGCTGGGGATGGAGTGACACAAGCACCCCTGTGGCCATCACTACTTTGACTGCTTTGGGTCAGACCTCAGGCCAACACAGCACTGCATCTCCCCCAAGGTCTGCTGTGACCACTCCCTCGCTACTGCTTATATTCACTCCAGGCCCTGGGCCTCTACCATCAGCAGGTGGCAAAGCCAGCAAGGCCTGTATTCTTTCCTTCAGGGCCGCAAGGTTCCTCAGGCCCCAGGTGGGTCTGGAAGTGTTGTCTAGGGGCCAGGGACTACACAGTCAAACATCTTAGATGTCTACCTGTAGTTTTACTGTATTGCAACTGAGCTGGCACTCAAGCCACAAGATGCAGTCCTTTTCACTCTTCCCTCCGCTTTGCAAAGGATGATGAGCCCCACCCAGTGGCCACTACCACTCTAGGCCTTGAGGACTACTGTCAGGCTGTAGCCATGTTCCCTTAAGCCCCAAGGTCTCTTAAGTCAGCTTGTGGTGAATGCTGCCTGACTTGGGACTTACCCTTCAGGGCAGTGGTTTTCCCTCTGGGCCAGGGCATGTCCAGAAATGTCATCGAAGAGTTAAGTCCTGGAATCAGAGACCCCAAGTGCCTGCTTGGTGCTCTACCACCGCCCTGTGGCTGTTCTGGTACCTAAGCCCCTTTACTTTTCTTTCTGCTTTTCTCAAGCAGAAGGAGTTTTTCCTGGTAGCCACCACAGCTAGTAATGTGCTGAGTCTCATGTGAATTCAGCAAATCTCAGAGGCTCACTGAATGCCCTTGATGTAGTACCTGGGTATTGCTACTGTTTATTCAGGGCTCAAGGGCTCTTCAGTTAGCAAGTGATAAATGCTGCTGAGAACTGGGTCCTTTCCTTCAAAGCAGTGGGTTCCCTTCTAGAAATGTCATCTGGGAGCTAGGGTCTGGAACAGAGGCCTCACAACTCAGACCAGTGCCCTATCCTGCTGTGACTGAGCTGGTTTCCTAGATGTAAGACAAAGTCCTCCCTACTTTTCCTTCTCCTCTCCTTAAGTGGAATTAAGAGGTCTCTTTTGGAGTCTCAAGCTGTGCAGCCTGGGGTTAGGGGAGAGGTGATGCCAGCACTCCCTTGGCTGCCCCAGCTGGTGTCTCAGTATGACACATCGTGTCCCCTCAGTCCACTGCCTTTGGGCCTAGTTCAAGACTAGGGCTGCCTAAGAGTTGCAGTCCTGATGGCCTAGATTGTCTTTCAAGTTTACTTGGAGACACGGAGTGCTGTAGCCCTCGGTGGCAAGGTTTGAAAGCACTCAAGAAGCATCGCTGGGATTGGCGATTCCCTTCTGGCTAGGGTTGGTTTAAATGCTCACTCTGTGGGTGGGTGTTATCTAAGTTTGATTCAGGTTTCCTTTCTACTCTAACAGGGTGGCACTGAGTCCAGTGCCTCACAATTGCTGTGCTCTGCCTCCCCCACCTCCCAGAGATGCTCTCCACACCATGCTTTTGCTACCAGGGTTGGGGAGGGGTGGTGTTATAGATCCAGCACTGTTTTTCCTATCTCTTCAGTGCGTCTTTCAGGAATACGAAGTTAAAACAACGTACTAGGAGTGTTTATCTAATTTTTGGTTCTTACGAAGGTGTTGTTTTCTGTGTAGATAGTTGTTAATTTTGTGTTTTTGCAGAGTGGGGGGATGGCCCGTAGAGCTTTCTGTTCCCCCATCTTGCTCTGCCTCGACTTATCAAGAAAAGGAATTTATATTTTACAGTCATGGAGGCAAAAAAGTCCAAGAGTGAGAAGCTACATCTGGTGAGGGCCTTCTTGCAGGTAGGAACTCCCTGAAGAGTTCCAAGATGGCACAGGGCAGCACATGGCAAGCGGGCTTACTGTGCTAGCATGCTAGCTCAGGTCTCTCTTCTTTCTCTTACAAAGCCACCAGTTCCCTTCCCATGATAACTCATTACCCATTAATTTATTAATTCATGAATGGTTTAATCCATTCTTGAGGATAGAGCCTACATGATCCAATCACCTCTTAAAGGCCTCACTTCTTAATACTGCTACATTGGGGATTAAGTTTCAACATGAGTTTTGGAAGCGACGTTCAGACCATAGCAGTATGCATCTCTAAAATATAAGGACATTTCCTCACATAATCACAATACCATTATCATACCTAAATTAACAGCAATCCCTTAATATCATCTAAAACCTAGCCATATGCATACTTCCCCAATAGCCTCTAAATGTCTTTAATGCACTCAGCATGAAAACATGTACTAGAACATAAAATATTAGAGTGTGTTGCAGGTAGAAAGGGTAAGCATTATTTCTTGAAAACGTGTCTGTGTGTGTGTGTGTGTCTGTGTGTATACTGGGTTGCAAAACTAAAATGTTTTCTGTTTGTTTTTTGTTGTGGGACATTGTAAAAAAAAGTTGAAAAACTTTTATGTAGATGGTGAAAGTGTCTATAAAGTCAAAAACAAAAGCAAGATGTTCAACAACACTGCTTCTCATCAACATTTTCTTGGAGGTTCCAGTCAATGTGAAAGAGAAAGAAAAATGTATAAATATTGTAAAGGAAGAGACAAAACTGTCATTGTTTGCAATCAATATAATTTTCTTCTGGAAAATCTGAGAGGATATATATAGCCAAAAAGCTTTGTCTTATTGCTTTTGAAAGTAATGTTGGCCGGGTATGGTGACTCACACCTGTAATCACAGTACTTTGGGAGGCAGAGGCGGGTGGATCACCTGAGGTCACGAGTTTGAGACCAGTCTGGCCAACATGGTGAAACTCTGTCTCTATTAAAAATACAAATATTAGCCGGGCATGACGGTGCATGCCAGTAATGTCAGCTACTTGGGAGGCAGAGGCAGGAGAATCACTTGAATCCGGGAGGCAAAGGTTGGAGTGAGCCAAGATCATGTCACTGCACTGCACTCCAGCCTGGGCGACAGAGCAAAACTCTGTCTCAAAAAAAAAAAAAAAAAAAAAAAAAAAAAAAAAAAAAAAAAAAAAAAGAAAAGAAAAAGAAAGAAAAAGAAATACTGTCAAAAATTTAATTCACATTTGTTCAGTCATTCACATCCATATCCAAATTTTCTTCCACATGCAGTTCACAGTTATCTCTAGATTGGTGAGTGGGACAGAGTTGTTTGGTTTTCACCAAACTTACAGGAAAATGAGACAGTATCGGCTGGGTGTGGTGGCTCATGCCTGTAATCCCAGCACTTTGGGAGGCTGAAGAGAGAGAGTTGCTTGCAGCCAGGAGTTCAAGATCAGCCTGGGCAACAGTGCGAGACTCCGTCTCTATAAAATTAAAAAATTAGCTGACTATGGTGGTGTGTGCCTATAGCCCTTGCTACTCGGGACGCTGAGGCAGGAAAATGGCTTGAGCCTGGCGGATGGCTTGAGTCCAGGGGTTCAAGGATGTTGTGAACTATCATGATGCCACTGTACTCCAGAATGGGCAACAGGGTGAGACCTCGTCTCTCCAAACAAAACAAAAAAACAAAGGAAAAAAAGAAAATGAGATAGCATCTGTTTAGATATAATGCACTAGCATTGTTTATGTTTTGTTGTGTGTTCTTTCTGTTTTCCTGCTATACTTCTTCTGTCCATCCTTTATTTTATTTTAGAGACAAAGTCTCACTCTTTTGTCCATGCTGGAGTACAGTAGTGTGATCATAGCTCACTGCAGCCTCAAACTCCTGGGCTCAAGCAATCCTTCTGCTTCAGGTTCCTGAGTCGCTGGACTACAGGAGTGCACCACCACACTAGGCCTCCATCTTTTATTTTTAACCTTTCGATTGATGTATACATACATAAAAGCAAACATATTGTAAGATGATGAAATTCCAGAAATTGAAAACACCCATGTAATGGGCAGCCAATCAGCAAACAGAACATTGTTAGCACCCAGAAGCCTCCTTGTGTCCCTTTCAGTCATTACTTGCCCCTCAACTCCCCAAATAATTAAAACAAATTTAACAGATTTAAAGAGATAGCAACAAGAGGAATTATTATAAACAGAATCATACTGTAAGCACACTTGCTACAACACAAAAAAATCTTTTGTAATTCGAGTAAACACCTGTTATCATCTGAGCTTTGATATATATTTGGTTTTGTTAAAGCAGAGCACATTTTAAAATATATTCGACAGCCAAACTGATATTCATTTTGAATTATTTGATAGCTTGAATTATCTGACATTGCTCACCTCCATTGGTAAAAGTACTTAAATTACATATATTTAATTTATTGTCCTTTATGTTTAATGATAACATGGCTAATAGAGAAATGTGATGTGGTGGATGGTTCAGTGTATGACCACTAATTATTTTAATACTATGCATATGTGAACATTATCCTTCAGTTTGTAACCACAATAGTAGATTCTACTGGAATTTGTGAGTATGTGTTATAACCAAAAGAGGGTCTGGCTGCTTGATGGTTGCAGTCAGAAGTTAAAATAACAAGAGCCGGGTATGATAAAAAGAGAGTGAATTTTATTATCCATTGCCAGCAAAGGGGAAAGTGGCTGGAATCCTTTCCAAAAATTGCCAATTTCCAATTTCTGGAGAGATGGCAAGGGTTTAAGAAGAGGGGCTTGGAATGCAAGACAGGAAGGGGGCTAGGAGGTGCCAGATGGTGTGACTTGCTCTGAAGGCTTATCTTGAATTATTGTTCCATCTGGTGCAGTGGCTGGCACCATTGTGGACCTGACAGGTTACAAATCAATCACATTCAATCTTGCAGTCAATTTCTAGCCCACAGGGAACTCCAGTCTTGAAGTAATCTCCTGCTGGGGAGAGAATACTGGAGGTGCCTGTTTCCTGTCAGGATTTGGTCCTTGAAGCTTCTAAGGAAATATATGACCAGATAAGTGAGCCAGTGTGAACTTAACAAGCATCCGGGTAAATAAATATGCATAAGGCATGGGAGCATAACGTGGGAAAGGGGAGGAAGTGGAGTTTTAAAGCACATCCCCAGGCTGTATTTCAAGAAAAAAGAAAATACTTCTGTAGTTTGTCTCAAGGCTATGTCTTGAGACTAGAGGGAAATAAGAAAAGAAAAAAAAAATTAAAACATGGTTTGAAGCTAAGCTGCTCTATTACTCACTGATATAATTTTTGCAAAGGCAGTTTCAATTCCTTCATCTTATGATTAGACTAGTGTCTGTGCAAACTTGCCTTACTTTAAACTGTTCTTAAAATGTTTATTTTGCCGTCTCTGTTTTCATGTGTGTTAATTCCAGTCTTCGATCATGAGCTATTTGGCTACCCCACTCTCATTTGGGGAATTACGCATGTCCCAGGGTTGATCCCTTCAGAAACTACCTGACTGAAAAAATAAATTTATTTGCAGTGAGAAATATAACTGTCATGGCCAGTAGATACCAGAAAGTTGCAGTTTGCGAGGCTTACTGTGCATTAGATTCACCTGGGGTACTTGAGAAGTTTTATAACTTCCCTTTAAGTGCATTACATTGTTGTTCCATTTGGAATTTCACAGGACATATGATTTAATAAACCTAGGTGGGGCCGGGCGCGGTGGCTCATGCCTGTAATCCCAGCACTTTGGGAGGCCGAGGCGGGCGGATCATGAGCTCAGGAGTCCGCGACCAGCTTGGCCAACATGGTGAAACCCCGTCTCTACTAAAAATACAAAAATTAGCTGGGCATGGTGGCGGGTGCCTGTAATCCCAGCTCCTTGGAAGGCTGAAGCAGGAGAATCGTTTGAACCCGGGAGGCGGAGGTTGCAGTAAGCCAAGATCGCGCCATTGCACTCCAGCCTGGGCAACAAGAGCAAAACACTGTCTCAAAACAAAAACAAACAAAACAGATGAATAAACAAAACACTAAACCTAGGTGGGGCTTGTACATCTGTGTGGCAAACTACATGGAACTAGGCAGTTTTTGTAATGGCTCCTCCATGACCAGGTCTGTACCTTGTCATTTCCCAGACTCTCATGTTTCATCCCCTTCCCCAAACCCCCATTATTGTTACTCTCCCAAGCCTGCCCTCTTCTGATACTATTCATTGCACTATTCCTTTTAGCCTTTATTTCAGCATGAAAATCTAATAACTTATTGTTCACATTTCAGAACTCTAGTTAACTGGCCAATGCATAATAAGGTGTTACTGGGTGGTAATTGCCTAATATGATAACTCCCCAACTCACTATTTAGCCAGAGCATTCCAACCTTTTACTCAATCATTGCCTTAAAGGGTAACATTTGTATCCTTGGTAGTTCAAGGCAGAAAATCTGAGCAAGGGAGCTACTTAGCCTATCGGAAGTCATTTGAAGATCATTATCAATTCTCCCTACACATCTAGCTGTCTTTGCATATATCCCAGAGGCTAAGTGATTCAACAAAAGCTCATTGCGTTTTGTGATCTCATTGTTGATGGTCTCTGCCATTTTACTATGCGGTCTAAAGTGACTGCACGTGAAACCATACTTGATGACAAGAAAAGGGACAGAAAAGGGACAGAAAGAAGTCTCATCTACCACCATAGAGAATGCTAAACCCATCAACTTCTGTGTGAATTTCTACTGTCGTTTCATGGTATCTGGATTCTCTAGCCAGTTTACAGCCCAACGACTTGCCAGTTTTCTTGATTTCCTTTTCCGTAGGTTCACTGGGGGCACACTGGTATTCAGTGAGTTGTTTAAGTAGCAGCGACTATTGACAGCTTTAGCCTCTCAGAAAATCTTGGGCTTTCCTAATGTAGCTTATGGATGATCTTGTTTCTCTAACCCTGATTTTTTTTTAAAGTTACTTATTTATTTTGAATAAGTAATACATTAACATGGATCAAAAATTAAAGTAATAAGTTTTACATTTAGAACCCCCATACCTACTCCTGTCCCCATCTAACTTACACTTTCTACTCCAATAAATAACATTATTCGTTTCTTATATATCCTTTCAGTGTTCCTTCTTCTTCTTCCTTCTTCTTCTTCTTTTCTTTTTTGTAGGGACAGGGGTCTTGGTATGTTGTCCAGGATGGTCTCGAACTCCTTGCCTCCAGCGATTATCCGGCTTTAGCCTCCCAAAGGGCTGGGATACAGTCGTGAGCCACCGTGTCCTGCCGGTGTTTCTTTAGGCAACCACAAGCCATATATATATATATATATATATATATATATATATATATATATTTTAAATAGAGACAGGAGACAGGGTTTCTCTCTGCCACCCAGACCAGAGTGTAGTGGCGCCATCATAGCTTACTGCAGCTTTGATATAGAATGAGCTCCCTCATTCTTTTTTTTTTTTTTTGAGACGGAGTCTCGCTCTGTAGCCCGGGCTGGAGTGCAGTGGCCGGATCTCAGCTCACTGCAAGCTCCGCCTCCCGGGTTCACGCCATTCTCCTGCCTCAGCCTCCCGAGTAGCTGGGACTACAGGCGCCCGCCACCTCGCCCGGCTAGTCCTTTGTATTTTTTAGTAGAGATGGGGTTTCACGGTGTTCGCCAGGATGGTCTCGATCTCCTGACCTCGTGATCCGCCCATCTCGGCCTCCCAAAGTGCTGGGATTACAGGCTTGAGCCACCGCGCCCGGCCGAGCTCCCTCATTCTTAAGCTTCATATAGTACAGTATTCAATTGTATTGATGTACCATAGTTTAACTAGTCCTTTATTGATAGACACTTGGGATTTTTCCTGTCTCTTGCTATGACAAACAACGAGAAAATGTACATACATAAATACATAAAGTCCAGATCTATCCTTACACTAGATTCACAGAAATGAAACTGCTGGCTCAAAGGGTAAATCTATTAGATCTTTGTGTCACTTAGAGTTTACCAAATTTTTTTTTTTTTTTTTTTTTTTTAACAGAGTCTCGCTCTGTCGCCCAGGCTGGAGTGCAGTGGTGAGATCTCGGCTCTCTGCAAGCTCCGCCTCCTGGGTTCACGCCATTCTCCTGCCTCAGCCTCCCGAGTAGCTGGGACTACAGGCGCCTGACACCACCCCCGGCTAATTTTTTGTATTTTTAGTGGAGACAGGGAGACGGGGTTTCACCGTGTTAGCCAAGATGGTCTCGATCTCCTGACCTCGTGATCCGCCCGCCTCGGCCTCCCAAAGTGCTAGGATTACAGGCGTGAACAACCGCGCCCGGCAAAACTTTACCTTTTCTTTCTTTTTTTTTTTTTTTTAATACAAATAGAAACATCTTTTTATTGAAATAAGTCAAGGTATTAAATGAAGAGTTATGTTAAACATACTACAATGGATTATAACTGTCTATTAAATTATATCCCCAAAGAAACTATAAACTTCTAAAGGCAAGAAATATCTCTTTCTGCTTGGCATAGAGCAAGTATTCAACATATGAATACCTAAATTAGTACAGGAGCAGACACAGGAACATTTATGTTTCCTTACATTCAAGGCAAGAGTTTGATTAGTACCATAGAGCCAAACTGAAGTGACAAAAATAATATTATTCATGTACGATTAAGGCAGCCTATGAAAAAAGTCATGTTTAATTATGATACTAATTAACACTCATTGAACAAAATGGAATTTAGACCTAAGATGGAAAGGAGTGGTATTGTTTGTTCTTAACTCACAAAGAAGCCTGTGTTTTCACTTAACCGCTAAAGGAATTCTATTTCACTGCCACTTTATGTAACTTATTTTCCTGGTTTTTCCACCACTCTTATATCCTTCGATGCTGGTATTTTCTAGGTCCAGATGAGATTTAAAGTAAGTTCTTTTAAAAAGCTGATTCTAAAGAATAAAAGTTTAGCCTCCTATGTTAGAAAATTGGTTAATGTAGAGTGACAGATATAATACCAAAGTGTTGCAACAGTCTGATATGGACATCAAATGGCCTGAATACACCAAAGAGGATTTAGGGACCTCTCGTGGTAAAAAAATATAGTACAACCTGAATATTAAAAATCCTTTTTTTCGGTTTAACAAACAATTGTGCCACATCACTATTTCTATCATCACTGAATAAGCTTTTTCTTGTTAACTGTATCACTACTGTTTGCATGATTTTTGGCCAGAATTTTCAAAGCTGCTGTCCGAGGGGACTAGAGATGCCAGGATGCTAACACTTCCACGGTCAGCCTCCAAATAAGGTCTGTTGTTGTTTCCATTGCATAGTATAATTTAGAAGAGATTTAAATATTTATAATCTTTACAAGTTATATAAGAGCATGCTAGTGAACAGATAAAATGTTTAGCGATGAACTGTTTAAATGTACTTGCTGTAGAGATGATATAATTAATTTTCTGTAAAAAAGAAACTTTTTTCTTTGCTAAGAGACACTGAAATATTTGTTGGACGATAAAAGAGACAAATTTATTTTGTTTATTTATAGGTGGCAAAAAATAAAATTAAAATTTATTAAAACATATTTGCTGTTTATATAACAAAATATATGGTTTATATCTAATTTTATCATTAAATAAAGAAATCTAGAATATCTAGATTGTGTAAAGTGAAAATCTATATGCTAAATATAATGCTTGGAAAGTCTCTCAAATAAAAACGGGGAAATGAAGTACAGAATATATGAGAAAAACATAATATATAAAATTTACATTTTAATAGCATCTGATTTCCAGCTCTGTAATTTAATTTGCATATCCTGGCCCTACTCCAAAAATTCTGATTTAATTGGTTTGGGGTAGGGCCACAACATTGGTATTTTTTTTTTTTTTTAAAGCTTCCCAGGTAGTCCTAATGTGCTACCAGGATTAAGAATTGTTGCCCTGAAATATAAAAACTTTACCTTTTCTATATAGCTATGCTGTTGTCTCAAGACCATTGATTTAAAATAAAAGTCCATTATTACCCCACTGATTTGACTCGGTACTAATTTTCTATATGCATTTGGTTCTATTTATAGACTTTCTATTCTGTCCCATTGGTCTTTCTACTCATGTTCCAGTGACTCAATGTGTGCGTTTTTCATTTTGCAAGGTTAGCTCACCGTAGTTTTATTAGGGAGGGGACTGGTACTGTAACAAAGATTGTACACAAGCAGTTTAAACAAGATAGAAGTTGATTTCTCTGTCATGTTAACAGTATAGAGGTGAGTGGTCCAGGGCTGGTGAGAAAGCACTACCATCACTGAGGCCAAGGTGGCTGCCCCAGCTTCTGCCATCTCCTAGTCAAGGGCCAAAAGACAGCATGAACTTTCCTTTTTAGGGTCACTATGTGGCAATGGCTTACATCAGTTGTCCAGAACTTGGTCACATGGCCACTCCAAGCCACAAGGAAGATGGAGAAATGTAGTCTCTTGCTGGATAGCCATGTGTTTGATTAAAATTTAGGAGTTCTATTAGTAAAGAAAGGGAAAATGGTCTCTGTCACAATGGTGACCTGATGGTAAGGACCCCAATGTAGAAGGTATCGGGGCATTCTAACGTAAATAATGGCATAAACTTTCCTCCAGGAATTCACAATAGGGGATTGGTACAGAGGAGTCTAGGATTCATATAGGCTCTACCTCTTACCTTCACATTTTTGGGATTCTCTTTGCTTAGAATTGTATTTACTATTTGTTAGAGCTCTTGCACACTCTTTCTCTTTTTCTGCATATGTTGCTGTATGTGTGCATTTTTTTTGTTGTTCTTTTCTCACTGCTTTACTCACATGTCCCCGGAGTTATCAATCTATTTCTGAGGCAACTCTTGGGGCTTGTTAATGAATTAATTGGCAAAAAGAAGCCTCTCAGGGAACAAAAGCCCGAGCCTGTTTATACCTCTGAACTTCCTATCTCCCTTCCTTTGCTATCTCCCTTGAATGTGATAAAGAATAGACAATTTAAGTGGCTCAAGTAAGTGGCTCTTTTATATTTACAGAAGGCTACACTTGTATATAAAAGGGGATCTGGGTAATAGATAACTAAAGGATAGGAAAAAGCCACAAAGGAAAGATTCTATAGCCTTAGAGAGACCATATGATTTACCACCTAAACTGGGATACTTTAAAGAGTTTAGGTAGGCTGGGCGTGGTGGCTCATGCCTGTAGTCCTAGCTACTTGGGAGACTGAAGCAGGAGGATCCCTTGAACCCCGGAGGTTGAGCCTGATTGCAGTGAGCTGATTGCTGGACTGCACTCCAGCCTGGGAGACAGAGCGAGGTCCTGTCTTTAAAACAAGCAAACAACACCCCCCCCACAAAAAAAAATAACCACACACAGATTTTTTTGGGGCATACACGTATTTTGATCAGTTGCTTAGCTATCTCTGTCTCTAATACCATGTTACTGGTAATTTTCTGAAAAATGTATTTTTTTCAATATGGTCTTATTGTTTTAAGTTTTTTCATAAAATTGCCTGCAATCTGTCTCACAGTTGCATTTTATGGTTAACAAATTTAACATTACAGGTATCTTCAATTGATTTTTCTCTATAGATCATGTCTACCTAAAAGGAAGAAGTGTAGGCAAAATATGGAGAGGTCATTTCGGCCATGGCTGAGAACTGCAGCCTGGGACACACTTCCAGGTTGCCTTGAACAGTACTCTGGAGAACAATGGGGAGGTTCAAATTTTTTAAGAAAAAAGGATGAATCAGGAGAGGGGGTAATTGCAAAGTTGTTTGTCAAGAATTCTCATTGGTTTAAATAAATTACATTGGGCTGGGTGTGGTGGCTCACACCTGTAATCCCAGCACTTTGGGAGGCCGAGTCAGGCAGATCACTTGAGGTCAGGAGTTCGAGACCAGCCTGGCCAACATGGTGAAACTCCGTCTCTACTAAAAATACAAAATTAGCCAGGTGTGTTGGCATGCACCTGTAATCCCAGCTACTCAGGAGGTTGAGGTATGAGAACCGCTTGAATCCGGGAAGCGGAAGTTGTAGTGAGCTGATATTGTGTCCCTGCACTCCAGCCTGGGCAACAGAGTCAGACTCCGTCTCAAAAAAAAAAAAAAAAAAAAAAAACCAACAAGGGAGTCTCTCTAGACCAAACTAGAAAGATGGACTCTCATATCCACATCATAACCTCATCATGGGAGTTACATCTCATCACTTTTGCCACATTCTATTGGTTAGAAGCCAGTCATAGGTCCAGCTCACATTCAAGGGGAGGAAATTATAGAAAGATGTGAACACTAGAGGGCAGAGATCATGGGCACCATCTTAGAATTCTTCCCAGTGTTCCCTGGGAAATGGCTCCGAGATTGAGATTTGTGTGCAGGTGGATTACTGGGGGTTGCTTCTGGGAACAACACCTATAAAGGAGTAAGGACATCAGACTTGGGATAGAGAGGGATAAGTTTCAATAGAGGCTTCAGCCAACCCCACAGACAGTTCTGAAGCAGAGCTGGTCCTTTAAGAGATGTCCTGAAATGAAGCAAAGAAGCCAGGCCTTTAGAACTGCATTGAGCAATCACCGACGGATGCCCCAGGGAAGTGGGTATAACCTTAGGCAAGGCAGCTTCCTTCAACAGAGGGCAGTTTCTGGGGAGAGACTCAGCTGTGAGCTGTTAGTAACTAATACTCCCATCAGCTAATAATGAGTGCCTCAGTTCTGAAAGGGAATCTGAGTGATATATCATCATTACACTTGGTTAACTGGAATATCTCCTGAGTGAGTATACACATTTTCCCAGCACGGTGAATAAAAGTCAGTTGAATGAGAAATTGAAAGTACCTCTGATTGGTCCCCTCCTGCAACCAATCAGGCTGGTGGCAGGCCAAGTTTTCATTTGTATAGGAGTGTAACTGTGTAACTTCACTTCAGCTTCTGATTGGTCGCTTTCTGCAACCACTCAGACTGATCATGGACCACTACTTCATTTGCATGGGGTGTAATGGGAAACCTCTAGAGGGTATTTAAACCCCAGAAACTTCTGTAATCAAGCTCTTGAGCTGCTTGCTCAGGCCTGCTCTCGCCCTGTGGAGTATACTTTTGAAACCGCCTTTGCAAAAATCATAACTGAGGAAATTATGACAGTGAAAGAGATCAGACCTAACCTACCCTATCTTCCTTCTAACTTCTAAAATGTCTTTGTTCATTCCTGGGTATAGGGCAAACTAGCCTTGGGAAGGAATTTATAGTGTAAACTCTGAGACAAAATTGATAATAGCCCTTTCCCCTTCTTGGCGGGGACCAGATTAGAAATTAGGGTTTAGGGACCATGCAGCCTTTGGCTGCAAATGTCTGAACCTCCCCAAATTGCTCCTGGGAATAACATCACCATTGCAAAACCTAAGATCAGTGCTTGAGATGTTTTGCAGCCCCTGCATTCTCATGCAGCAGAGGACACCACCCAGACTGATAATCTAGCTCAACTAGCTCCAGGATCCTACCCAGGAAGAACTCACTTCTGCAAGAATTCACTTCGACCCCGTTAGTTCATCTTCATTCCGACCAATTAGCACTCCCCACTTTCCCAACCCATACCCGCCAAATTATCCTTAAAAACTCTGATTCCGGAATGCTCAGGGAGACTGATTTGAGTGATGATAAAACTCTGGTATCCCGCACAACCGCTCTGCGTGAATTACTCTTTCGCCATTGCAATTTCCCTGTCTTGATAAATCAGCTCTGTCTAGGCAGCGGACAAAGTGAACCCATTGGGCGGTTACACTTTCGTTTTCAATACATCTCTGCTTTTATTGCTTAATTCTTTCCTTGCTTTGTGCATTTTGTCCCGTTCTTAGTTCAAGGCTCCAAGAATTTGGACACCCCCACAGGTAACAAGACTACAGGTACCCGCCACCACTTCTGGCTAACTTTTTGTATTTTTAGTAGAGATGGGGTTTTGCCATGTTGCTCAGGCTGGGTTTTTTTTTTATTTTTTTATTTTTTGTATTTTTAGTAGAGATGGGGTTTTGCTATGTTGCTCAGGCTGGTCTCGAACCACCTGGCTCCAGCAGTCCGCCAGCCTTGGCCTCCCAAAGTGCCGGGATTAAAGGCGTGGGCCAAGGCGCTTGGCCCACTAAACTTCTTTGTGCATCAGCTACTTCATTTGCCTAATGAGGATGAAAGTAGTCACTTCTGCGTTTTGTGAGCTTTGGTTAATACACGAAAACTGCCATATCTGTTTGCCATTAGCATCCATCATGCCATAACCAAAAAAATTACATTGCATTTTTATTTTTAAAAAGGTGGGGGCCAGAGTGGACCTGGGCCTTTTCCAACTTATGAGAGGTCTCTTATTAAGTAAGCCTTAAGTAGCAGAATTCCATGAAAGGAGCTGGGAAACCAAGATTTTCTAAAAGGAGGTGGTATTTGCATTAATCCTGGCAGGGCAGCTGCGAATTCCACGGGATTGGGGGTGGCGCCTTCTCCAAGGCAGTCCTGGGCTTACGCTGGGCTGCGGCTGCTCCGGGCGCGCTTCCGGGAAACGCAGCGGCGCCAACCTTGGGTCTCGCACATTCTTCACGTCCGTTCGTAGCGTCACCCGGATCTTCGCCGCTTCACTTGTGGGCCCTCGGCGACGCTTCCCGCTCCGCCCCTAAGTCGGGAAGGTTCTTTGCGGTTCGCGGCGTGCCGGACGTGACAAACGGAAGCCGCACGTCTCACTAGTACCTTCGCAGACGGACAGCGCCAGGGAGCAATGGCAGCGCGCCGACCGCGATGGGCCGTGGCCAATAGCGGCTGCTCTGCACGGCGCGTCGGGAGCAGCGGCCGGGAAGGGGCGGTGCGGGAGGCGGGGTGTGGGGCGGCAGTGCAGCCCCTGTTCCTGCCCGCGTGGTGTTCGGCATTCTTCTCGTCTCCCGAGCGCACGTCTGCGGTAGGCTCCCTGGTTGTCCGAATCACCGACCTCTCTTCCCAGCTGTATTTCCAAAATGTCGCTTTCTAATAAGCTGACGCTGGACAAACTGGATGTTAAAGGGAAGCGGGTCGTTATGAGGTAATTCTGCACGTTTGCCCGCGTGGCCTCTGTGCTCTGTCGCAAACCTCTTTGGCCTGAGCCGACTTGTTCTCTCGTCTGCTCTACGTCGCTTTTTGCTTTTGGCTGGGCCCCACGGGTCCTAGGCTTGGAGGGCGAGGCTGCTCACGGGTTTGGTGGTTTCTAGCCGCATTTTCTGCAGTCCAGAAAGCAGCCGAAACCCCCTTCGGGGATGGGTCCCACTAAGGAAGGGCTGAGATTGCTGCTGGGACCCATTTTGTCCTTTTTCCTATTGGTGAAATGCAGTTCCGTTGCCTCCACCTCCCAGTCGGCGAGATGAGACTTAATGCTTATCCTGCAAATCTCTAGGCTTCAAGGAAGGGACCTTGAAAGGTCATTTTGTTAATTTCCCTTCCCCCACACTCCTAGACCGTCGCAGACAAATGAGAAACGGCCCACATCTCACAGGTCCCTGCACAAAAGGATATCTTTCCAAGAGGATGTTGATTTAACTGTTCAGGAGTAGACCCCCCAGTCCCCCGCCCCTAAAGAATTGGGGTGGGAGGGTAGGGCGGGGCGCACCGGAGGAGGCCCTGCAGAGCTTATGTAACAGGCCTCTGCTGCCCTGCAGCGTGGTATCGTTGGACTCTTGGGCACAGGATTTGCATCAGGATTGTGACATACTAGGTAATGGTAGAGCAGGGTGTGGCTGCTCATACTTGCTGGCCTCCAACCTCATCCCCACGTGTGGCTAGAAAAGCAGAATTTTGAAAGTGGGGGAAGGTTCCTTGTGCACTTTGGGTCTCTTACTCTGCTCATGTGGATCTCTGGTCACTTGCCAACAGGGCTTCTCTCTTATCTGCCAGAATTGTTGGTATAGTGTGGAGCTTTTACCTTTATCCTTTTTGTCACGTGTGGTATATTTGTGCATGCCAGGAGCAAGGTGCAGGAGGATGAGTCGGTATGTAACTGATGGACTTGACTGTTCATATACCTTAACAGGATCCAAGAGTGGTGTTTTTGAGGGGTCATAAAGGTTTCTGTTGATAGCATTTTGCAACCTTGACCTTTTTGGGAAGTGGTTGATTGATGGGTAGGCATGTGGCTGGTGTAATCTAGCCCCTTTTCCAATTTGGGCTGGTTCAAATGAGGGCTTGTGTTGGATATTAACAGACACATAAGTCAGTAGGAGATCTTCCTTTACTCTAACTTTAAACATACGAGGACACATTTGAGTTAGGGAAGTGTATGGGTACTCTAAAAGTACATGTAGCTCTCCCCTTCTCTCTAATTTCACTTTGGTCAGTATTACTTTGCAGGTAACCTCTGCCCTGCTGTGGAGATAGAATAACCCAATAATTTATGTCCATGAAAAATACCTGATTTCCACATTTTCCCAAATGGCATAGGCCTTTGTAATCTGGACAAAGTAGGAATCACAGCCATGTTAGTACTAGAAGAGTGCCCTTTCTGGCCCTCATATAATCCTAATAAAAGGGGATAGACCCTGTAAAAAACAGGACAGGTGGACATTGGCATGCAACTAGCTTTTAGGTTTTAATTAGTTCCTTGCATCTCCCCTGTGTTCGAGGCTGATTCTTCCAGATGCATGGACCAACTAAAAGACAAGGAGTGGGACATCATGCGGATAACCTTCCTATAATTGCAGTCTTGGGCTTTATTTCCTCTCTCTGTAGGGAAACTGGCTTGAAGAAGCTAGCTGGGGGTGGGATTGTAGGAGCTGCTTAACTTTTCTCCTTCTGGACCTAATAAAGTTTCATTTAGCACACACCAACCCAAAGCCTTGAAATGATTGGCTAGTCATGTTTTGCCGATGGAAAATGACCTGTTCAGGGTTACTGAACTACTAAGGTGGTGGTGGCAGAGCTGGGCGTAGAATTTGGGTCTCCTTGGCTATCAGCTAGATCCTCTAGATCAGCTAGATATTCGAGACAATATCAGCTAGATATTCGAGACAATGACCAAGGATACGTTGAAATAGACCTTTCTCCTGTAATAGACCTTTCTCCTGTAATCTGGATACCTTCTTATTTAGGCTGAGGACAGGAAGTTACATCGTTCCCTGATTATTAATGTATTTCTTTTGAACAGAGAGTTTCACTGTAGGCCTTCTTTTTTGGAGGTGCCTAGGCAGCCATGTGGTGTCAGCTCAATTCTTTTTTGTTTCAACGTGGTGGTTGCTGGCAGTGTTTCCGGAGTGGGGCTTCCTGAGTTGAGTAGTGGCTGCCTCATTTGTCGTCTTTGTCCTGCAGAAGTGAACTCTGGTATTTGCTGACTCTTCTGGTCCACTGGTTTGGATTGCCAAGGGAAATTGTTTTGTTGAAGGAAAACGGGGTAGCCAGAAACCTCTGACTTGTTAATTACCAGGTTCCATCTTAGTTTTTTAGGACTCCCCAGTTGACTTTACACCCTCTTTGAATACACTTCTGCTTATTTTTGTGGTAATTTCCTTTCTTTCTCTCATAGGTTGCCAGTCATCCTTTGCTTGCACTTCCTTTTTGCTTGCTCCTGCCTGTTTTTTTTTAAACCTCACTGATTTTCTCCAACCTGTTGTAACTTGTAAAGAAACTGCTTTGATGTAGTGGGAAGAGAAACAGGAAAAAATTGAGAGCAGAGAAAAAGTCTCTAAGACACCCACAATATCCCAGTTTTCCATGTGGGGCAGTGAAGGACATGGTTCCTTTGAGAGTTTTTAATGGAACTGGACCTGGGACCTGAGATTTCAGGGGATAGAGACTTGATATTCTTATTCCAGCTAAACCAGTATATTTTTTAATGTTTTATTTTGAAATAATTAAAGATTCTTGGGAGGTTACGAAGTTAGAGAGGTCTTGTGTTCACCCATTTTCCCCCAATGAATGCATCTTACCTAATTATAGTACAATATCAAAAGTAGGAAATTGCATTGGTATAAAGTGTGTATGGTTCTATGCCATTTTTACGTGCATAGATTTGTGTAACCACCACCACAATCAAGATACAGAACTATTCATTCAATCACCACCAAGATCTCCTTCTTGCTACCCCTTTATAATAATAACCAACCCGTTTCCTAACTCCTGGTAACTACTGATCTATCCACTGTTTCTAAAATTTTGTCACTTCAAAAATACTATACAGATAGAATCACTTGGTGTATAACCTTTTGGGATTAACTTTTTTCACTTAGCATAATGTCCTCAAAATTTATCCACATTGTCACATGTATCAAAAGTTCATTCCTGTGTATTCTTGAGTAGTATTCCGTGATATGGATGTATCATAGTTTCTTTAACTATCATTGAAGGGTATTAGGGTTGTTTCTGATTTGGGGCTATTACAAATAAAGCTGCTGTGAACATTTGTATACAAGTCTTGGTATGGACATATGCTGTCATTTTTCATGGGTAAACACCTAGGAGTGGAATTGCTGGGCCACATCCTTTTGAGGTATCCCCAGACTGTTTTCCAAGGTGGCTGCAGCATTTTACATTTCTACCAGCAGTATGTGAATAATGAGTTTCTCTGCATCATTACCAGCACTTGGTGGTGCTATTATTTTTTATTTTAGTTATTCTTCGTTCTGATGGCTATGTAGTAATAACTGACTTTGTGCCTGAAGTAAAGCTCAGGAGTGTTATAAGGAGACGAAAAAAAAAAAAAAAAAAGGAAATTGTGCATATTTTATGTAAAATGGAACCAGTAGAATCTGTAGGCAAGAGCAGTTTCTGTGTTGGAGTCCTCAGAGGAGAAGTAAAAGCAGAGCTGTTTGAGTGTAGGAGATGAGGGGAGGTAATCCAGAGGGCATTGAGGAGAGAGTATAAACCAAGTCTAATTCATTAGTAAGCTGACACCATGGCAGCTAGGGTAGATGAGACAGATTCTTAGGTGTCTCTGCCCAAAGATATTCCTCTCTGTAAGGGTCAGGGGTAGAGAGTAGCACTGCAAGAAGTGGCTTGTGCCCATCCTTTTGCCATTAGTCCTTTTGAGCATAGGCCTTCTGGGAGGTTGCATGGGGCAAAATGACCCATGGTAATGGGATACTCTCTCTTCTTTGGAATGTACTTTAAGGCTGGCAGGCACCTTGTTCAGGATATTTAAAGAAGACAGAGAATCAAGTGGCCTGAAGCAAAGTAGAGTGTATTTCTTTCATCAGAGGCTTACTGCCTTTAATTTTGAAGACTTTAAAACATGTTTTTTTTTTTTTTTTTTTTTTGAGACGGAGTCTCGTGCTGTGTCACCCAGGCTGGAGTGTAGTGGCGTGATCTCGGCTCACTGCAAGCTCCGCCTCCCAGGTTCACGCCATTCTCCTGCCTCAGCCTCCGAGTAGCTGGGACTACAGGCACCCGTCACCATGCCCGGCTAGTTTTTTGTATTTTTAGTAGAGACGGGGTTTCACCATGTTAGCCAGGATGGTCTCGATCTCCTGACCTCGTGATCCACCCGCCTCGGCCTCCCAAAGTGCTGGGATTACAGGCTTGAGCCACCGCGCCCGGCCTAAAACATGTTTTAATATAGAATTATTTTTCCTCAACCTACCTTTGGAAAGGCTGTTTCTTCAGTGAGGTGCATTGGAGTTCAGGCCTAGTGGATATAGGAAATTGGTGGTCTTCTCAGTATGTCTGTAGGAGTTTGTAATTGCCTTAGCCTTAGAGAGGAAGGGGTATTTAAAAAGGCAGATGAAAAAGATGGAGGCTTATAATCAAGGATAGCAGCGGTCTTCTTGATTAGGTCATACTTCGCTGTAGTCCCTTTGCAAGTGATGCTAGCTAGCTGTTTTTAGTAGTAGTTGATGTACTTGTCAAATCACAGAATTACATGTTGGAGAAACATATAACAACAACTAACACTTTTATGGCACTTACTGTGTGTCGGGTACACTTCTAAGCACTTTACAAATTGCTGGCTGACTTAAGTCTCTCAATAACTACGAGGTAGATACTGTCATCCCCATGAGAAAAAAATCACTTAAAAATGATCATGGTAGGCACAGACCTTAAAAATAGCTACTATACATTATTGTTTTCATTCACATTGAAGTAGGCTGAGGTTCCAAGGAGTTCAGAATAATTGGTTCTTAAGAATGGTAACACAGTAATCTGTTGGGTAAGAGAGACTGCAGTGCATTATTATCTTGTGTCATCTTGATTACTTCCCTTCTAATTTGCCTGTTTGTCAGGTGGGCTGGGGCACATGTCCCACCCTCTCTTCTCAGGCTTTTTGAAAGAGGCTGTCTTATGTTAGTGTGTATTGCTTGAAGGACCCCTAGTCTTAAGGCCCCAGACTTTCTCCAAAAAGAATGATTTTTCTCTTAGTGTGTTTTATTTTTCCAGTTAATTTTTTTCTCCAGTCATGTTAGTTTCACAAGGACCCAGAAATAGTATCAAGGGAATTAGGATCAAGATGCATTCCTTATTATTCCTCACCCCTCCAGCTGCTACCCAGATACTATCGTGCCAGACCCAGACAGATATCTTTTTAGATGGAACTGGCTTTAGCTTCCCAGATCTTCAGGGCTAGTTCCTGTGATTTAAGTTAGGTTTTATTTTTTTAAAATTCTTTTTAAAGTATGAATACATACCTAAAAGGGCACAAATCACAATTTCAAAGAATTACCACAGAATGAGCACATTTGTATGATCACTGAGGTTAAGAGATAGAACATTACCAGAACCCCAAAGCCTCTGGTGTCCTATCCCAGTCACCACTCCCTCCATCCTCCCCATGACTAACGACTATTTTAACTTTTAATGCCACTGATTATTTTTAAGATGAGATTTAAATTTCCGACTTATTTAACTGGTTCATTAAAAGTGCATCTCCTAATCTTTGATGGAACAATAAGTTGATCATGGTCTTGAATCTTTCTTTTTTAGAGTCGACTTCAATGTTCCTATGAAGAACAACCAGATAACAAACAACCAGAGGTAAGGTTCCTGCTAAGCCTTGGGCTGGGTTTAAATGTGTGGGTACATAGGATGAAACGTTTTTCCTTTCATATTGTGTTATGGAACTGTAGCAACTTGAGACATGTGATTTTGGCTTTCTATCAACCCACTATCTGATCTGCTTTCTTATTTATGAGAATATACAAATGTAAGCAAAATCTTAAGAAAGTGTAAGAATATACAAATGTAAGCAAAAATCTTTTTTTTTTTTTTTTGAGACGGAGTCTCGCTCTGTCGCCCAGGCTGGAGTGCAGTGGCCGGATCTCAGCTCACTGCAAGCTCCGCCTCCCAGGTTTACGCCATTCTCCAGCCTCAGCCTCCCGAGTAGCTGGGACTACAGACGCCCGCCACCTCGCCCGGCTAGTTTTTTGTATTTTTAGTAGAGACGGGGTTTCACCGTGTTAGCCAGGATGGTCTCGATCTCCTGACCTCGTGATCCGCACATCTCGGCCTCCCAAAGTGCTGGGATTACAGGCTTGAGCCACCGCACCCGGCCCCTGTAAGCAAAATCTTAAGAAAATTAGAAGAATTTGGAGTTCATTTTCCTTTTTTTGAGATAGGGTCTCACTCTGTCACCCAGACTGGAGTGTAGTGGTGTAATCACGGTTCACTGCAGCCTTAACCTTCTGGGCTCAAGCAATCCTCTGGCCTCAGCTTCCCGACTAGCTGGGAAAACAGATGCATGCCACTACGCCTGGTTAAATTAAAACAATATGTTTTTGTAGAGATGGGGTCTCACTGTGTTGCCTAGGCTTGTTCTCAAACTCCTGGACTCAAGTGATCCTCCTGTCTTGGCTTCCTAAAGTGCTGGGACCACAGGTGTGAGCCACCACACCTGGCAGAGGTATTCATTTTTAAAGAATATAAAAGCTGGCTGGGTGCGGTGGCTCACACCTGTAATCCCAGCACTTTGGAAGGCCGAGGCAGGAGGATTGCTTGAGGCCAGTAGTTCGAGAACAGCCTGGCCAACATAGTAAGACATCATCTCTATAAAACACACAAAAATAAAAAGAATATAAAAGTTTAAAGTTACTTGGCTTCTCTTGCAAAATGAAGAACTATGTAAGAGAAGGATTTTAAAAGTACCAGTAGTTATTAAGGTTATGTGTAGTTTTACAAGCCCTCATTCCAGATGGCTCAGATAAAGTCAATTTTTGAGAATTTTCATCTGTTTTTGCTTCCAAAAAACAAACAGGAAAGACTTCGGAAGTACATTTTCAGTCAGTTTAGCTGCTCCAATGTCTTGGATCCTAGATTCAGAAACAGAAATTTTAAGTGAGAGTACTGTTCTTGCTTTTGACTAGATTGTAAAAAGTCTTTATTCATTTTTGTCTTTACTTTTTAAGTTTTGATTTTAGTAGAATATATATATATATATATATATATATATATATGGGTTACATGAGATATTTTGATACAAGCATGCAGTACATAATAATCACATCAGGTTAAATGGGGTATCCATCAAGAAGGTTTTTATTTAATTTTTTTTTTTTTTTTTTTTTTTTTTTTTGAGACAGGGCCTTGTTCTGTCGCCCAGGCTGGAGTGCAATGGCACGATCTTGGCTCACTGCAATCTCTGCCTCCTGGGCTCAAGTGATCCTCCCATCTCAGCCTCCCAGGGAGCTGGGACCACAGGCGTGGGCCACCACACCTGGCTACTTTTTTGTATTTTTTTTTTTTTGTAGAGACAAGGTTTTGCCATGTTGCCCAGGCTGGCCTTGAATTCCTGGACCCTGCCCACCTTGGCTTCTCAAAGTGCTGGGATTACAGGCGTGAGCTACTGTGCTCAGCCTATTTTAAATTTTAAATGAAGGGTTGTACTGGCAAGGTGCTTTCCGATGATGTAGACCAGTGGCATCTAATAGAAATATAATGTGAGCCAAATTGTATTAATTAAATTAAAGGGACATTTAACTTTTTTGGTACTAAGTCTTCAAGATCTGGCATGTGTTTTTATACTTACAGCACATCTCAATTTGATCTAATTATATATCTAGTACTCAACAGACACACAGACTTAAATGACTGTCATATTGGATGGTGCAGGTCTAGACCCAGAACATTTTCAGGTATTCGTCCCAGAATAGAGCCTGTCATTTTGCCAAGCACATCCCTTATATCTGTTAAATATTAATAGCATAAGATATTTTAGAAATACAACTTTTTTAATCATTCCATTCTTTGCTCAGATGTCATCTTATCACACTGTCCCTGGCCATCTTATCTAAAAATCTCCTCTACCATTGTTCTCCGATTATTTTTGTCCTCAAAAGTAGGGAGACAAAAATGAGGAACAATGGTGTGTTTTTTTCTGTATCTCACCATCTGATGTATTACATGTACACACACATACGTACATGTTTATTGTCTCTCTCCATTAGAATTTCACTTCCATGAGAACATAGACTTTTTAAAATAGTTTTCCGTTTCATTCTCAGAACCTGGAATGATGCCTGGCACAAAAGAAGTATTCAGTAACTATTTGGTGAATAAATAAATGCTTTTCTTTATCAATTTTAATTTCTTATAAACTGGCAAAATGGCAAGTTAGTAGCAGGTTTGTAACAAAACTTTTAAATGTCTAAAGGGAGTTAATTTTTTGGTTAATTTATAATGTAATAAACATGATACATTATGGAAACCAAGCTCTGTACAGTGCAATTATTTTTTCCTACATAAAAAAGTGACTTAGTATCTATTAATATAATAGGTGCAGAAAAGTTACTACATGTTTTTGATTTTTCCCCAAATTTCCTTTGATGGTTTCAAGATTTGAGAATTTTATGTATTTTCCATAGTCATATAAGAAGAGTGTGTTCAGGGGTCCCCCAGGACCACCCACATATCTCATGATGATTTACTAGGATTCAGAGTTGTTCTCATGGCTGAAGTGTATTACAGTGAAAGAATGCATGACAAGATTAGGAAGAGGAAAAGACCATGGGGCAGTCTAGAGAAATCCATGGGCTTCCAGTTTCCCGTGAGGAGACACATCAAGTGTTTTTCTTCAGCTGTGAAAAATGCAGTAATTGTCTGCAATGTTTCTGCCTGGAGAAGCCTGCTAGAGACTCAGATCCCAAGATTTTTGTTGGAAACTGGTCATGTAGGTATCCTCTGCCTAGCAACTACCAAAATTCCAAACTTTGGCTGGGTGTGGTGGCTCATGCCTGTATTCCCAGCAGTTTGGGAGGCTGAGGCCGGCAGATAACTCGAGCCCAGGAGTTCAAGACCAGCCTGGACAACATGGCAAAACCCCTACAAAAAATACAAAAATTAGCTGGGCATGGTGGTGCATTCCTGTAATTCCAGCGACTTGGGAGGCTGAGGTGGGAAGATCACCTGAGCCCCCGGGGAGGTTGAAGCTGCAGTGAGCCGAGATTGTGCCTCTCCACTCCAGCCTGCTGGGTGACAGAGTGAGACCCTGTCTCAAAAAAAAAACAAACAAACAAACAAAAACTAGACTTCTAGAGTGGGGCAGGTGTTCAGCATAAATCACCATGTTTGTATAGACAGTCTAGGAAGAGTGAATAGCCCTTGTCGGTCTTGTCACTTGTCAGTTAACTTTGAAAGCCAAGTTCCCAGATACCAGCCAGGATCCAATCTTGCAAACAGGCCCTTCTGTAGATAGCAGCCTCAGGCCTGCTGTGTTAACTGTTTTCTGTGAAAGGGGCAGATACATAATGAGATTGTACAATCCTAGGTGGAGGGTTGGCATTGTATTTAACTTCTTCCCCTAAGGACCACCACTGAATTACTGATAAGTAGATTTGAAGGAACTTGGAGAAGAAAAGGAACTTTATGCTTTATGAGGTTATCGATAAAGTAGTTCCCACTAATTTCTAGGACTAACTTCCTTCTGTTTGTTGTCTCTTTTTGGTTGCAGGATTAAGGCTGCTGTCCCAAGCATCAAATTCTGCTTGGACAATGGAGCCAAGTCGGTAGTCCTTATGAGCCACTTAGGCCGGCCTGATGGTGTCCCTATGCCTGACAAGTACTCCTTAGAGCCAGTTGCTGTAGAACTCAAGTCTCTGCTGGGCAAGTAAGTGCCAGGCTCTGGTGCTGGTAGACTTTGTGGTGGGGGAGGTTGTCAAGCATGTTGTTACTGGTTCTTAACTTTCAGACTGCTCAAGTGTCTTCATTTCTTCCTCTCCTCAGGGATGTTCTGTTCTTGAAGGACTGTGTAGGCCCAGAAGTGGAGAAAGCCTGTGCCAACCCAGCTGCTGGGTCTGTCATCCTGCTGGAGAACCTCCGCTTTCATGTAGAGGAAGAAGGGAAGGGAAAAGATGCTTCTGGGAACAAGGTAGGACCTGTGATTTTGACATTATTGGGGATGAGGGCCTGAGTCTATAAGAGACTGTGGTTGAAGAATAGAGAAAGCTCATTTATTTTTCCTTAGACACCTTTTATTGAAGTATACAATGCACAGCTTGATGGAGTATCTCAAAGTAAACACACTTGTGTAACCACCACCTAGGTCAAGGGATAGAATATTACCAGCATCCCAGAAGCCCTCCTTCATGTTCACGTGGTGTTTAAATATGTTTGAAAAATATGTGAACACCTTTGTTGTGGAAGAGTATTCAAAAGTGAATATGATGGTCATGATGATGTCACCTTGGATTTAAGGCATTTTCTTAAGACGTATAAACCATGTTCCTTTAAATCTCTTTAAGATAAAGAGGTACAGGTATCACCTTATTTCATAAAGAAACTAAGCCTCAAAAAAAAAAAAACCTTTAGTTTCTGAAAGGCAGTCATATGATTAAAGTTAGAGGCAGTGGTGCTGTTGGTGGGCTTTAGAGCTCAGCCCATTCAATCAGCAAACTTTTTCTGTAAATGGCCAGATAGTTAATATTTTAGGCTTTCTGTGTTGTGCAGTCACTTCCGTCTGCATATAGTCTCTGTTGGAACTACTCATCTCTGCCGATGTTGTGCAAAAGCAGCCTAGATAACTCACCAAACAGATTACTGTGAACTGACAACCGGAATTCAAATATTCAGTGATAAAACTGTCTCTTTGCAGATGATTTTGAATTTGCCCATTGGCTAGAAAGGAAGCTGAAGGCATTTTTTAGTACTTTCCACTATTCTGGTCTTTAGTGTCTCAGAGAACAAGATGCTCTGAGTCTAGTATCTCAGTCTCCTTTGGCTTCTCACATTTCTTAAGGTCATTGGGAGTGCCTGCTTTCAAGCAGTTTCTTTTTTTAGCACCAAAGGTGCTGGTCTTGCCTTATCCTGCTTTTGGCATGGTCTTGCTACAGTATTAGGAGTCAAATGCTGACCTAAAATTTGGTGTCCTTTTAAACTGGAATTCATGATGCATGAACTCTAGGGCTTAGAAGTGGCAGGAAACAACGGGCAAATTGAAGCAAAACTTTTTATTTAGGAAATGATGAGCTGACTGTGCTAGTCTATGACTGTTTTATTTAATTGACTTGACATTCACTATCCAATGGCTTTTAATACCTGAAATTTCAGGAGTCAGTCCCAAGTTCAAAATGGATTAAAAAAACAAAGTGAGGCTGGGCACGGTGCCTCACACCTGTACCAGCACTTTGGGAGGCTGAGGTGGGTGGATCATGAGGTCAGGAGTTCGAGACCAGCCTGGCCAACATGGTGAAGCTCCGTTTCTACTAAAAATACAAAAAAGTTGGGCATGGTGGCAATTGCCTGTAATCCCAGCTACTCGGGAGGCTGAGGCAGGAGAATTGCTTGAACCGAGGAGGTGGAGGTTGCAGTGAGCTGAGTTTGCGCCACTGCATTCCAGCCTGGGCGACAGGGCAAGACTCTGTTTCAAAAAAACCACAAAAACAAAGTGAGGACATGAGGACATAAACATTTTCCCTTTATCCAAAGTGCCCACATTGATCTTTTAAGGGCCTTCTCTTTCTTCTAGTTATTTGCAGATCAGTAAATGAGAAATGAGTTCTGATTGATACTGTTTATTTCCATGGCACCTTTATTCATGAAGAGCTTTCAGTTTACCCCATTTTTCCTTAAATATCTTTTTAAAGAGACAGGGTCTTGTTCTGTTTCCCATGGTGGAGTGCAGTGGCATGATCCTAACTCATTGCAGCCTCAAACTTGTGGGCTGAAGTGATCCTCCTGCTTCATCCTCACGAGAAGCTAGGACTACAGGCACATACCACCATGCCCAACTGACTTTTACTTTTTTTTTTTCCTGGTAGAGACGGGGTCTTGCTATGTTGCCCAGGCTCATCTCAAACTCCTGGGCTTAAGTGATCCTCCCATGTTGGCCTCCCAAAGTGTTGGGATTATAGGTGTGAGCTACTGCCCCTGGCCTCCTTAAATAGTTCTTAAATGGAGGGGTTGTTATGCCTTTTTGACAGAAGGGAAAATTTCAGAGAGAGCAACTTCCCAAAGGTTACACAATGAATTAGTGTCAGAGCTGGACATAGAACTCAGGTCTCCTTACATTTGAGCATTGTTATCATTACTACATGTGTCATCTTCCAATCACTAGTGGCAGATGTTATTCTATTCTAGAGAGGTTATGGGAGTGCCACAATCTTCAATTTTAGCATTAGTGCCTCAGCAATTCTTTGGGTCTTTAGGGAAAAGCCCCATTTTTTATGGCAGTCCATAAAAAATGGACTCCTTGATACATAGGAGCATAGGAGTGGGCAGTGACTAAAATGAACATCCGCTTTGTGCTTTGTACTCTTCTGTGTCATGTCTCCTTTCATCCGGCTTGCTTCCTGTGCATCTTTGCTTAATCTCCTGCCAGAGACTCTCTGTTTTGCTTATCCTCCCATCTTGCTTTCTGTCCCTTTTGGGGTATCCCTTGATGGCAAGCTGACATTTCAAAGCTCTATGTTTAACTTCTACATTTTCTTCCTCTCTCTTTTTGTAGAAGTGTATTTCTTGTGTTCTCAGATGCCCAGCTTCCAGAGAAGACCATAAAATACCTCTTTGTCAATGTAAAGTGTTTCTGAAGTCCTTTTCTGTTGTCATGTTTCCATCTGCCTTCTCTGTCCCAGCTTGCCCTTGTTGCTTTTATAAGGAATATGTGTGAGAGCCCCTTTCACTTCGCAGAAAGGCCTTGGTAGCCAGCAGCTTGAGTCAAGTATGATACTATCACAAGGAGAATGTTTAAAATGAGGAACTAAGTCAAGGAGAGGGAAGGATAATCAGAACCTTGAGCTGAAGGCTGGGGAGAGGCTAGTGGGATGTTGTTAACTTCATGTGATTAGAGGTTAAGCCATTGTTCAGGAATATTAGGTTTGCAATTTGAGGGAAGTTAAGGGAGAGTAGAAACATGCAGAAATGACCAAAGTACCTGGAATATTTGGAAGAAAGAACACATCCTACTGCTGGTTGTAAAAAATCACTGTCCCACCTACTCAGGGTCTTTAGAGATGTTTAAGAGGACTCTTGGTGTATGAAATGCTTTTATAGTTGTCTTTGGAGCCATCACATTTTCTGTTTTTGTTTTTCTCTATAGGTTAAAGCCGAGCCAGCCAAAATAGAAGCTTTCCGAGCTTCACTTTCCAAGCTAGGGGATGTCTACGTCAATGATGCTTTTGGCACTGCTCACAGAGCCCACAGGTACCAAGAACCTTGTTGACTACCACACTAAGAACAGCATTCCTGTTTACTTGAGTAGCCCAAGCTCTGGGTTGCTTTTGGAGAGTCCTGTATTATACTGTAATCCTTTCAGCTTCTCTAATTGGAACTGCCACTGTGGCTCTTGTTGAGTAGCTCTCATCCAAAGAGGAAATAAAGGTAAAAAAATGTTGGTGACAGTAGAGCCTTTTGTGGAGTTTCAGGAAGAGGTTGCTCTTTCTCACCTTAGATACTTTGTACAGAGTTATCCTTTTATGAACGTTATAAGATCAGACTCTCATGCTGTCAGTAGGAAGCAAATTGAGGAATCCTCTTCTGCTATCATCAACCGGCCAATTACTTATCTGTGATTTGCCCTTTGGCCTGCTGAAGAGTGTTAACTGGGTATCTTAAATTCTACCTAAGTTCAATACTTTTTGCTCTTTCCCCTTGACCTTGCACTATTAGTTAAAAATCTTATCTTGTACCTAAGTGTTTTTTGTTGCAATGTAGGGATGAAAACCATGATTTCTTGCAGTCCAAAAGTAGAACTGTTTTAGTGATAAGGAGCTGGCCTCTAGGACTAGGAGGAATAATAGGGATTGACTAGAATTTGAATGTCTTTGATCTTTTCTAGCTCCATGGTAGGAGTCAATCTGCCACAGAAGGCTGGAGGATTTTTGATGAAGAAGGAGCTGAACTACTTTGCCAAGGCCTTGGAGAGCCCAGAGCGACCTTTCCTGGCCATCCTGGGCGGGTATGAAGAACTCTTTAAGATCATGCTTTAAGTATTGTTTGCCTGGTAGTAGGCCATAACTTGGGTGGTTTATTGCCATACAGCTCAGTCACACTGGGTAACTGAGGAGAATTTAATAAAGGAACTACAGGCTGGGCATGGTGGCTCACACCTGTAATCCCAGCACTTTGAGAGGGCCCAGGCAGGAAGATCGCTTGAGCCCAGGAGTTTGAGACGGGCCCAGGCAACAAAGTGAGACCCCATGTCTACAAAAAAAATTAGCTGGGCGGTGGTGGTATGCACCTGTGGTCCCAGCTACCAGAGAGGCTGAAGTGGGAGGATCACTTGAGCCTGGGAGGTAGCGGCTGCAGTGCACTGTGATCAAGCCACTGCACTTCAGCCTGGGTGACAGAGCAAGACCCTGTTTCAAAATGAGTGAATGAATCAATGAATGAATAAATAAATAAAATACAGAGGTGTGGGTAGGGTTCAGGGAGACCGCAAAGGGACAGTACAGTAATTTGGGGCTAGCAACAGGCATCACCATCTCTAGGCCTGAAGGGACAAATGGAGGGGAATGGTTATCAGAATTCAGAGAGGACAGTTGGTGTGGAGAGAGCTATCCGATGGGAACTGTAGCCTTTGGTCAAAGGACACAAGATCTGGTAGGGAGGGGGAGTGAGGGCAATAAATACTCTAATCTTTCAGTCTCCTGCTGCTGCACTCCCTCCTACCTCAATTTGGCTGAAACCCAAATGGAAACCAGAGGGCAAGAAAACTCCTTGATGTAGTCCATGCAGGTCCGCCTCCTGTGACACAACAGGGTAGAGAAGGATAGAAGATGGCTCTGCAGGGAAGAATGGGAAAGATCCACTATAGGTGCTCATCTAGCAATTTTGAAGTGCTTGAGCCTTTTACATACATACAACCTGGCAGGGTATAACTATGAAAACCTCTTCATATGTGTTTAATATATAATTTAGACCTAATTTCTCCAGATTACATACCTATTTTATTTTTTCTCCTATAGGGTAAGGCAGCAAGTAGATAATGATTTTCTAATGGCTTAGTTAAAAATAGAAATTTCAGAATTGAGGGTTGAGAGGAGGATAAATTTTAGGTGATAAAGCAGGGATAGAGAGCCAGCACTGCTTGGATAAGACAACTTCCTGTGACTTGGTGTGGTGATCTAGGTAACAGCCTCTTTATGGCTGGAGGCCCATTACCCTTCTATGAGCAGAGTTTTTTCCCCCAGGGGAGTGAACATACTATTTCCTGATGAAAATTGACTCTGGAGTTGGGTGTCAATTTCAGGTAGTATAGTTGCTTATACCATTTGGCTCTGTGTCTCCAGCCAAATCTCATCTTGAATTATAATCCCCATGTGTTGTGGGAGGGACCTGGTGATTGGATCCTGGGGGCGGTTCCCCCCATTACTGTTCTTGTGATAGTGAGTTCTCACTAGATTTGATGGTTTAAAAGTGTTTGGCAGTTCCCCCCTCGCTTGCCTCTCTTTTGCCAGTAGTAAGATAACTTGCTTCCCCTTTGCCTTCTGCCATGATTGTAAATTTCCTGAGGCCTTTCCAGCCATGGGGAACTGTGAGTCAATTAAACCTTTCTTTATAAATTACCAAGTCTCAGGTAGTTCTTTATAGCATTGTGAAAATGGGCTAATACAGTTGCTCTCTAGGCTTTATGAGCCCAGTTTCAGAGTCTTAAAAATAACTCACGTAGATACAGGTGGTTGTGTCTTGTTCTTGGAAAAAGATATATATTCCTGGGCTTTGTTCTCCAACTTTCTGTAGACCTGGAATATGGGAGTGAGTGCCACCTAGTGCCACCTTATGGTTAGGTTTTTAGGTTCAGACTGAAATAGCTGTTATGGGGAAGTGGATATGAGATTTTTTTTACCACCTTTCTTGCAGTGTAGTTTCCCTAGGCCATTAACAGTTTTTGGGAAAACTTTTATTTTTTATTAAACAAGCTTTATTGTAATAAACACTCATATGTACAGAAGTTGAGAGAATAGTATAGTAAACTCCCAGGTACCCATTACCCTGTTTCAACAATTAATTGACATTTTTGCTAATCTTGTTTCTTTTATGTCCTAACTCTGTTTTGTCAGGAATGTATATACACATATATATACACACACACATATATATGTATATATTACTGACAAAGTGAATACAAGTGAGATAAATATGTGTGTATCTCTCTCTCTTTCTCTCTATATATATATACACACACACACACATATATATATATATATTTTTTTTTTCTGCTGCCCAGGCTGAAGTGCAGTGGCATGATCACAGCTCACTGCAGCTTTGACCTTCTGGGCTCAAGCGATCCTCCCACCTCAACCTCCCGAGTAGCTGGGACTACAGGCATGCATCACCATGCCCGGCTAATTTTTGAATTTTTTTTTGTAGAGACAGGGTCTCACTATGTTGCCCAGGCTGGTCTCAAACTTCTGGGCTCAGGCGATCTGACTGCCTTGGTCTCCCAAAGTGTTGAGATTACAGGTGTGAGCTTGTGCCTGTAATGTTTTTAAGTTAGCCTTAGACATCATATACTTTCACTTATGTAGGTTTGAGTATCTCTTATCTGAAATGCTTGGGACCATAAGTGTTTTGGATTTCAGATTTATTTTTGGATTTTGGAATATTTGCATGGTACTTACTAGTTGAGGATCCTAATCTGAAAATATGAAATCTGAAATGTTCCAATGATATTTCCTTTGAGCTCAAACAGTTTTGATCTTGGAGGATTTCAGATTTTTGGAATAGGGATCCTCAACCTGTAATACTCCTGTATACATCTTGTAACTGATAAGCAGATTTCTTTTAAATAATCACCATATTATACCTAACAAATTTAGCAGTTTTGTTACTATCATCTAATACCCAGTCTGTATTCAGATGTTCTTTTTTTTTTTTTTTTTTTTTTTTTTTTTTTTTTTTTTTTTTTTTT
>NC_037689.1:76063846-76191511 GCF_003255815.1 Theropithecus gelada | reverse complement strand
TTTTTTTTTGAGACGGAGTCTTGCTCTGTCACCCAGGCTGGAGTGCAGTGGCCAGATCTCGGCTCACTGCAAGCTCCGCCTCCCGGGTTCACGCCATTCTCCTGCCTCAGCCTCCCGAGTAGCTGGGACTACAGGCACCCGCCACCTCGCCCGGCTAGTTTTTTTGTAATTTTTAGTAGAGACGGGGTTTCACCGTGTTCGCCAGGATGGTCTTGATCTCCTGACCTTGTGATCCGCCCGTCTCGGCCTCCCAAAGTGCTGGGATTACAGGCTTGAGCCACCGCGCCCGGCCCAGATGTTCTTGATCATCTCAGAAGTGTCTTTTTACAGTTGGTTTGTTTGAATAAGGATTCAGGTGAAGTCCATGCATTGCCTTTGGCTGTTAGGTATCTCTTGTAATAATCCCCTATTTATTATTTTCATTTTGTTGATTTGTTGACGAAACAGGCATTCGAGCTGTAAGCTATTCTTTAGAAGAAATTGAACTCCTTTCTAACTGCTTTCTTCCGTGTGTGTGTGTGTGTGTATGTGTGTATGTGTGTGTATTTAAAACAATCTATCTTTATCCTTGGTGGTAACCAATCTTTACAACTGAAATAAATAGTAAATAGTTTCTTGCCATCCGTTCACCCACATCACTGTTGTTTCATACCTCCTTTTCACAAATCCTAGCATAGGGTCTCTCACCGGATAGGCATTATCTTGTTTATTGAATGAAGAAAGAAACAGACGCAAGGTGATTTGTCCATGTAAGTGGGATTTAGTTATATGGGAATATTTATGGAAGGCAAGCTATTACTTTGTTTCTCTTTAGTTTGGATCTTTTTTGTCTCATAGGGAGATGAAAGATAAATTTGTGTTTTATCTTATTTCCATCTACTAGAAAATAAACTCCCAAAGGGTAGGGTTCTTTCTGTTGCCTTTGCCCTCTGATGTTTCTCAAAGACCTAGAATAGTGCTTGGCACAGAGTAGGTGCCCAGTAAATGTGTTGAATTGGGTGATCCAACAAAAATAAATGCCATAATGAAAATATCCTGGCTGGGCATGGTGGCTTAGGCATGTAACCCTAGTGCTTTGGAAGGCCAATACAGGAGGATCACTTGAGCTCAGGAGTTTGAGACTAGCCTGGGCAACATAGTGAGATCTTGTCTCTACAAAAAAATTTAAAAAGAAAAATTATCCAGGGGTAGTGTTGTATGCCTGTAGTCACAGCTACTTGAGAGGCTGAGACAAGAGGATTGCTTGAGCCTAGGAGTTCCAGGTTACAGTGAGCTATGATTGTACCACTGCACTCTAGCCTCGGCAACAGAGGGAGACTTTATGTTGAAAAGACAGAGAAAAAAAATGTCCCAGCAACTGAGCATAGGGTATGACTTCAGGAGTATCTATTTTTGTTCAGTATATATTTATTTAGTATACAGTCTGATCCCTGCTCTAAGGTTAGGATAATTCTGAGTGTCTCCAGGATCCCACAGTTAGCAATCGTGCTTAGACACAATTAGCAACCTTGATGCTCTGAATTGTGTGTGTGTGTGTGTGTGTGTGTGTGTTGGGGAGTGTGCAAAATAGATTTGGAACCCATAGTTTCCTTAGATAAGAGTAGGTCTTCTGAGCCCTACTTAAACAAAGAATATGGATTTAAATCTGTTGTCCGTCAGCTTCTAGGTAGAATTAAAAAAAAAATGTACTGATGGTAATTGGGGTGAGGAATTTTTAAAAAGAGGTACTGATGTCTGGAGCCATACCTTAAAAGGATTTCTTAGAAATGGATTGAGTTTTTGGGTTGGAGAAACATAGAGCAAAGTTAGGCAGTACTTTTGTCACTTTGAGACTTTCTTTGTTCCTGTGCCTTGAAATAGAAACTCAGGTTCTATGTAATATCACTTCTCTAGTCCATTGTTTTTTAAGTGATGATTCTTGCTTTCTCTTCTAGAGCTAAAGTTGCAGACAAGATCCAGTTGATCAATAATATGCTGGACAAAGTCAACGAGATGATTATTGGTGGCGGAATGGCTTTTACCTTCCTTAAGGTGCTCAACAACATGGAGGTAGGAAACCAATGCCAAGTGGATGTGAAATAGCTCTCCATGATAATAGCAGGTTATATAAATGTAAAAAGAAAACAATCTTTTAACATGAGCCCTGTAAACTCCCATTTTTATTTATTTTGGCAAGTCTTTTGTCTTTGCATTGTTCCTTTATACTGTATTGTGTCTGGTTCCTGTCTGCTTTGTGAGGCAGTCTTGTTCTTAGTATAGATGCTGACCTCCATCATTTTGGCTGCCCTATGTAGATTGGCACTTCTCTGTTTGATGAAGAGGGAGCCAAGATTGTCAAAGACCTAATGTCCAAAGCTGAGAAGAATGGTGTGAAGATTACCTTGCCTGTTGACTTTGTCACTGCTGACAAGTTTGATGAGAATGCCAAGACTGGCCAAGCCACTGTGGCTTCTGGCATACCTGCTGGCTGGATGGTGAGTCACTTGAGTGGGTTGGTAGTGTGAGTGAATAGAAACTTTGTGGTATCAATCATTCATTGATTCAGCCAATCAACAAGCATTTTAAAACAATCTCTATCAATCTCTATAGGAGATCTCTGCCAGAGAGGGCTCTGAATGTTGCAGTGAGTCCCTCATTATGGAAGAATCCATGGGAGAAAAGCAGTGCTATTGGATTACTGGCCTTCAGTAATGTGTTGCAAAACCTTTTTTTTTTTTTGAGTCGGAGTCTCACTGTGTCACCAGGCTGGAGTGCAATGGCACGATCTCAGCTCACTGCAACCTCTGCCTCCCAGGTTCAAGCAATTCTCCTGCCTCACCCTCCCCAGTAGCTGGGAGGTGTGCACCACCATGCCCAGCTAATTTTTGTATTTTTCGTAGAGACGGGGTTCCACCATGTTGGTCAGGATGATCTTGATCTCTTGATCTCATGATCCACCCGCTTCAGCCTCCCAAAGTGCTGGGATTACAGGCGTGAGCCACTGTGCCTGGCCCATTTTTAGTTTTATCTGTTTTTTCTTCATCTGTTTAATGTGTATTAAGTACTTACTATGTGCTGAAGATAGTGTCATGTACTTTCAAGGTTTGGGTTGTTTTGGATTATGTTGCTATCTAGAAAGCTATATAAGAAAACTTTCTCATATGAAAAAATTAATAAGTATACTGATTACAATCAGGGAGAAATGTAAGTGTATATTAAAGACTAATATAGTTGATTTTCGGGTGCTCTAAATATCATTTTGATTGCTGTGTAAAATTATATCATGTTTTTACCATGCTAGTTTGCTTATTTTTCTTTTGTCAGGCATTCATGTATTATTTAGTTCAGTGTTCCTCAAAGTGTGTTCCTAAGACCAGCAGTATCAGTATCATTTTTGGAACTTGTTAAAAATGCAAGTTCTTGGGCCCCACCCCAGACCTACTGAATCAGGAACTGGGGGTGGGTCCCAACAGTCTGTGTTTGAATAAGCCCTCCTGGTGATTCTCATGCGTAGCAAAGTTTGAGTACTACTGATCTAGTTCACTGTCATTCTCAACACTATTGACATCTGTTTTTTTGTGGGGGACTGTTGAATTGTAAGGTTGTTGAAAGCATCCTTGGCCACTAGATGCCAGTAGCACCCTCCCAAGTTGCAACAACACCACTATCTCTAGACATTGCCACATGCCTATCTATTGTGAAGGGGCAGAACTGACCCTGGTTGAGAACCATTGATCTAGTCTTCACTAACATAAATAGTGTGGCTAAGAATGTCTTTATTAAATAACTTTTGAGGTTTTCCTTTAGTCTTGATCTTCCATACAGCAGAATTTTTTAGTACAAAGGGCATGAACAGGTTTATAATTTTAAAGACTGAAGGGGGTACCATTTGGTTCTAGAAGAAACTTTGATGTGCAGCCCTGAGTTCTGTTCTTGGTGGAGGTGGTGTTTAAGTAGCTTTTCTTGATAGCTCATCTTCTCTCACCTCTACCCCTCAGGGTTTGGACTGTGGTCCTGAAAGCAGCAAGAAGTATGCTGAGGCTGTCACTCGGGCTAAGCAGATTGTGTGGAATGGTCCTGTGGGGGTATTTGAATGGGAAGCTTTTGCCCAGGGAACCAAAGCCCTCATGGATGAGGTGGTGAAAGCCACTTCTAGGGGCTGCATCACCATCATAGGTAAGTGGTACTATACAAAGCTACTACCAGTATAAGCTGGCAGAATTCTGATCAGAGGAAGGTGGAATGGAGAACTTCTGTGTCTCTTTATTCTGGATAAATCTTAAGAACTAAACAGGTAGATAATTTACAGAGAAGCCTCTTGGTAAGATAGAGTTGGGGTTTATCAGCTACCTTTTGGATTGGAGAGCACACTGCCTTACAGTTTTGGTGCCAATCCGTTTTTTTTCTTTTCTTTTCTCTCTCTTCCCTTTTTACCTGGCTTTCATTCAACAGGTGGTGGAGACACTGCCACTTGCTGTGCCAAATGGAACACGGAGGATAAAGTCAGCCATGTGAGCACTGGGGGTGGTGCCAGTTTGGAGCTCCTGGAAGGTGAGGTTCTTCTGTTTTTTGACTTGTTTGGGAGAAGGGCGGGACTGTGTAGTGAGAGGTGGGTAGAATGGAGTGGAGAAAGTTAGTAGGTAGTGTTGTCATTAGCAGTCATTACTAGCTGGGCAGTACAGAGGAACTTCAGATAAAGCTTCTGGCATCCGCTGAGGCGGGGAGGGACAGATAGAAATTTGTTCTGAGAGTTATGGTCTAGTAGACCTGGAATCCAAAATGTAAAAGTTGGCCAACTCCTGGCCATATATCCTAAAAAAGAGCTGGCATGTTATTGGGAGGATAAAGTGGGGGAGATCTGGCTTACTGGGCACTATAGTAATGTTGTCTGTGTATGTGTGCTCTCTCAAAAACAGGTAAAGTCCTTCCTGGGGTGGATGCTCTCAGCAATATTTAGTACTTTCCTGCCTTTTAGTTCCTGTGCACAGCCCCTAAGTCAACTTAGCATTTTCTGCAACTCCACTTAGCATTAGCTAAAACCTTCCATGTCAAGGTTCAGCTAGTGGCCAAGAGATGCAGTGCCAGGAACCCTTAAACAGTTGCACAGCATCTCAGCTCATCTTTATTGCACCCTGGATTTGCCTACATTCTTCAAGATCCCATTTGAATTTCTTAGTGACTAAACATTGTGCATTCTAGAGTGCATATATTTATATTTTGCCTGTTAAAACCAAGTGAGCTGTGTTAGCTTAGTTCTCTTTTGATGTAGGCTATTATGATTAGCTTTGTCACTGTTTCACTACTCAGCATGGAAACAAGATGAAATTCCATTTGTAGGTAGGGAGACAAAATTGATAATCCATTAAATAAACAATAAAAGTGTCCACTGAAACCGTGATTTATTTTTTCCTGTCATACTTTGTTAGGAAGGGTGAGAATAGAAACTTGAGGAACGGATCAGATATCTACATTGCTGAATGCGAGAAGTGGGGCAGCAGCAGTGGAGAGATGAGACAATTAGATAAATGTCTTTTCTTTATCAAGGTCCTACTTTATGGCAGACATTGTGCTAGTGCTTTTATTCCAACTTTTATGTCTATCAGTTACACATGATCATAATTTAAAAAGTCAAGGCTTGTAACAAAAAAGCCCCAGCCCATTCCTCCCATTCAAGATTCCCACTCCCCAGAGGTGACCACTTTCAACTCTTGAGTTTTTCAGGTATATACCTCCATGTTTCTAAGTAATATGCTTATATTGTTCACTTATTTTTTAAAATTTTTTAAAGAAATCTATCTTTCATACCATGGAGGAAGGCTGTTTCACATATATTTCTATTTCTTCATTCTCAGTATAGTTTTGTCACAATTATAGATTAGATCAAAAGTCTTCATACCTAATACTCACAGCTGAGCTATGTAGTATGCATGATTGAATTTACTTATGTAACTTTTATTGTCTTTGGCGTTAACACTGTTTAAAAAAATTTTCTTTTTCTGTGTATACCCATCAGTGATTCATTCCCAAATCTTCCAGAAGTGTGTCTCAATATATTAAAACATATTGAATAATCCTTGTTAGAGTTATCCCTGCAGGAGTCCTTGGTGCTCCTTTTCCAATTTGTACTTGATGCCCTCTAAGTAAGCTGTACAGCTAGCTATTGCTCTGGGATTTCCTGTAACCTTCTTGGGGATTCCTTTTACCTCCTGTGTTAGACTCCTGTTTTCTGGATTCCCCCTTTTCCCTCTTTCTTGGTCTACTTTTTGTAGAACACAAGACTCTACTAGCTTCCTGAGAAAGGGTGCCTGGGAGGCAAGATCTCTAAGACTTTGTAAATCTGAAAATATCTTTATTCGACCCGTATGCTTGATTCCTAGTTTGGCTATATATAGAATTTTAGCTTGAGTATCACTTTTTGAGACTCGAAGCCACTGTTTCATTGTCACTGTTGAGAATCTAATGGCCATTCGGATTCTTTCATCATCTTTATAATTTTACCTTCCTATCTCTTTCCTGTCCTTTTAATGGAGTCTTGGGAGAGAGCAAAGGTAAACGTGATTTGAAAAAGCCATGTCTGACCAGAAATTCTGTGCTGGCAAGATATATATTTCACCTTTAGGGACAAAGAAATAGTTAAACTTTTGGACAGGACCACAGAGCTACTGAGTAACGGCAGGGATTCAAGTCCAGGTTTGTCTGGTTCCAGTGGCTGTTGCTTTTCCAATGTGCCTCCCTCCCTGACATGATGCTTCTAGACTATTTTGTTTAACCCTGGATAGAATAGCAAAAGAAAATTTTGATGGTTGCTCTGAACAAAACAAATTTGAAAGCTCAAGTTTTTTCTTACTTCATTTGTATTTTAGTTAATACTGTACCCATATTTGTAGTTAATTTTAAATTGCACCATGTTTCTGCATACCTCTAAGGGTACTCAGGAATTCTAGTCCAATTTTTTTGACTTTTTTTCCTACTGATTACCTTTCCTCCAACATTTAAAAAATTATTTCAAATGGAACTGAAAGAAGCATAAACTCCCATAAACCCAGCAGCTAGACTCTACAGTTGCCAACATTATCTGTCCAACAATCTCCGACTGTACCTTTTAAGTACTTTCTACTGGACTGTTTCCAGGATCACCCCCCATTTATTTGGGTTGTTAACCTAAAGAACGAATGGGGGAAACTCCAGTCGTAAACAACTTGTCAGGCAAATATATTTGAGTTCCTGCTATGTGCTTAAAGACATGATAGAGGGAATATAAGATAGCATTTATGTTCCGAAGGAATTTTTAACCTAGCCAAAGAAGATAGTAGATAACTTATGTGCATATAAGCTAGAACAGCATAAGGGGCGGGGCATGGTGGCTTATGCCTGTAATCCCAGGACTTTGGGAGGCCGAGGCGGGCAGATCACCTGAGGTCAGGAGTTTGGGACCAGTCTGGCTAACATGGTGAAAACCCGTTTCTACCAAAAATACAAAAATTAGCCGGGCGTGGTGGCGAGTACCTGTAGTCCCAGCTATTGGGAAGGCTGAGGCAGGAGAATCACTTGAACCCGGGAGGTGGAGGTTGCAGTAAGCCGAGATCACACTACTGCACTCCTGCCTGGGTGACAGAGCGAGACTGCCTCATAACAAAAACCCCACAAAACAGTATAAGGATGTGCTTTCTAATTTGGAATTATGAATTATTGGTAAAATATTGCAAAGGTATATGCTTTTAAGTTGTAAATTCACCTTTAACCCTAGACTATATATATGTATGTGTTTATATGCAGGAAAAAAAAAATAATCCCCATGTCGTAAGTGAACAAATTGGTTCTTTAGCTCAGCGTTTTCCTGTTTTCTTCTTCATTTCCAAAATTTCCCTCAAGCACAGGGGTTTACACATGATCAAAAAGGAGTATACAATGAAGACACCTTGCTCATTCCCCTACCTACCAGTTTCCCTCCCCAGAAGCAACCTCTGGAAGACCAGTTTCCTTTAATCTAAGGCTACTTAATATACATAAAGAGGCTGGGCGCGGTAGCTTACGCCTGTAATCCCAACACTTTGGGAGGCCGAGGTGGGTGGGTCACGAGGTCAGGAGATCGAGACCATCCTGGCTAACATGGTGAAACTCCGTCTCTAAAAATACAAAAAATTAGCCGGGCGTGATGGTGGGCGCCCGTAGTGGCAGCTACTCGGGAGACTGAGGCAGGAGAATGACGTGAACCCGGGAGGCAGAGATTGCAGTGAGCCGAGATGGGCCACTGCACTCCAGCCTGGGCGACTGAGTGAGGCTGCATAAAGAGCATACCATGTGTGTATATCTGTATATAAATATATTAAAATGTAAATGGTGGCATACCTGCTCTTCTGTAGTTCTGATGTTTTCTTTCCTGCCTCTTGAGTATTCCCTGTCACCTTGGATCCCTTAGACCATAGTGTGCATCATATCTTTCATTCTCCCCCTGCCCCATGCTGGCTATATTCCTATATTCATACTTAGATTATAGACACTTGTTTGCTACCCATAAAAGGAAGAACTAGAGGTAACAGTGTCCTCACCCCATTTACCATCAGCACATATTTTTAAAAAATTCCACCTAGAAGCTGAAGGACAACAGATTTAAACGCATATTCTTTTACTCATTTTCAATTTGCTTCACTATGATGTGTCACATGCTGATTCCAGATAAAAGCAAGTGATTTTCTGATATATAATTAACTATTAAACAAGTCTTAATGGCTTTTGGCCATCAGAATTACTGGGCTTTGTTATCTCCCTTGAATCCTTTAAGTAAAAAATGAAAGAGCACTGATAAGCTCAAATTTTTATTAATAACCTTGGAACAAATACAATAATTCCTTATAATCATATAGTATTTTACAATTTTGAAAGAATTTTCACATATACCAATTGAACCCTCACAACAGCCCTGTGAGGTAGGCAGGGTAGGTGTTACTTTCCTACTACTAGTGAGGAGAACAAGGCTAAGAGGTGAAGTAAGGTCACACAGTTGGTAAATGATGGAACTAGGACTAGAACCTAGGCCTCCTGACTTGCTGCCTCCCTGAGAACATTCAAGTAATAATATCCTATGCTATACAATGAATATTTATCTCCTATGATGTTGATCAGGTCTGTTTTTATACATTTTACCTGTTTTTATATTACCTTTCCCTAATATCGAAAACACTAAAACTGATGAGACATTTCTTCTCTGTTATTGGACTTTTTCCTAGATATATCAAGCATTATCCTAAGATGAAACTTCTGTTTTGAGGATCCTTGGCTATAAATTCTAAATTATGATACGAACACATTTATTTTACAAAATTCTACAAAAGTACATTGAACTTAAGAAAAACAAAACAGGTGTGTTTATATTTGCAAAAGCTTTGCCATCTTTCCCAATATGACTGTGTAAATGGAAAACAGGGTAAAGTGTTCAGCAACATTACAGTATTATTGGGAAACCTATGCAGAGTGCACATAAATCCAAGTCACATCACACTAATTTCCTTGTGGGCCTTATAGAGGATGGAGAACCATCAGCGTCTTACTTTCAGGTTTGATCCCGTCTTATATGTGACATCCTCATGTCAACAAGCTAAAAAACCGATCTGAATTATACCAATGGGGGGCTCAAGCAGCAGTGATCAAAACATAATATGTATGTGGTAAAAAGGAACACTTGTTCTTCAGTGGTTTTGCCTAGGTCCAGTGTAATTACTTATCAAAACATGTTTTAAGCTACAGCATCTCTTGTTAAATTTAGAAATGTGAAACATGTAGTTATCAACTTGGAATACAAGACTAAAACTGAATGTAACCCAAAACTACCTGTCAAGCACAGTAAAGCTTAACAGGCATAAAAACTAAGGTGTAAAACCCAACTGCTCTGATAAGAAGAGTGAAAACCAGCAAATGCAAACCATCAGGTTAAAGTGAATCACAAAACATTAGGCATGTAGAGCATGTTTTAAAAATAGGAAAATGACACTGAGCTGTATTACCAGGAATGGTATTTTTAAAATTCCAGGTATGGCCTTTTACATTTAACAGCAATGGAGAGAAACAAGCCTATGGGGGAAGTGCAGAAAATGAATGGGATCCAGAAAAGGAGTTGAGTTTGGGAGTTAAGGAAGGCAAAGAAACAGATACATTCAAAATGGATTTAGAATCTCTCCTCTAAATCCACCCTTTCCAAAAAATGTTTCCTAAATTGAGAGATTTGGTAAAAAAATAAGCTAGTGACAGTAACTATATTACCTTATAAAATAAAGTAGTATTTAAATGTAGATCAGAAATTATGCTGTTAAAGATAAATCTGCTGACCAGGCTGTAGAACCTGAAACTTAAGTGCTGCTATCAGTGATAGAAGGCAGAAAAGTGTCTCAAAAGCAGAACTGCCATACTAGGACTCAACATTAATGAAACTATTAAGAAACAAGTACTTAACTGTTTGTAATTGAAGCCTAATGATAAACACATTTGTATGTTTACTAAAGAGATCTAAAAGTTTGATGAAAAATACTGCAGCTACGTTTCAGTCTTAAGATAAAACGAGAAGATCTAGAATATTCTAGTTCAGTATACTGAGTTCAAAACCAACTTTCCTTTTGAAATGCATCTAGACTAGACTATATTCCTTACATAATATCATTGTCATCATCCTCTTCATGCTTTCTCTTCAGCGGGTTTGCTTCATTGGCCGTGTTCTGTGACGAAACCATGTTGGTGGTAATAAGAATATTTTTGGGCCCAATCATTGAAGGATTAATCAGAACATTTTGAACTGCAGTTGTTGCAGGAACTGTAAACAGAGAAGAAAGCCCCCCCAAACCAAGCTATGAATTACCCAGAATCCAAAACATGGTAAAAAGTATACAACAAAGCTGAATGTAATTCTAATACCAATTTCAACAGCATGAAGTGCAACTATACCATAGAAGAAACACAGGTATTTATACTGCAATGAGTTGAATTTTAAAAAATCTTTATTTTTAATTGGCAAATAATAATTGTATATTTATTTATTGTTAAATTATTAATTTTTTTTTGAGACAGTATCTCGCTCTGTCGTCCAAGCTGGCGTGATCTTGGCTCACTGCAACCTCTGCCTCCTGAGTTCAAGTGATTCTCATGCCCCGGGTTCCCAAGTAGCTGGGATTTTAGGCATGTGCCATCATACCTGGCTAATTTTTTTTTTTTTTTTTTTTTTTTTTTTTTGAGACGGAGTCTCGCTCTGTCACCCAGGCTGGAGTGCAGTGGCGTGATCTCAGCTCACTGCAAGCTCCGCCTCCCGGGTTCACGCCATTCTCCTGCCTCAGCCTCCCGAGTAGCTGGGACTACAGGCGCCCGCCGCCACGCCCGGCTAAGTTTTTGTATTTTTAGTAGAGACGGGGTTTCACCGTGTTAGCCAGGATGGTCTCGATCTCCTGACCTCGTGATCCGCCCGTCTCGGCCTCCCAAAGTGCTGGGATTACAGGCTTGAGCCACCGCGCCCGGCCAATTTTTGTATTTTCAGTAGAGACAGGGTTTCACCATGTTGGCCAGGCTGGTCTCAAACTCCTGGCCTGAAGTGATCCTCCTGCCTCAGTCTCCCAAAGTGCTGGGATTACAGGTGTGAGCCATCACACCCTGCCAATAATTGTGTATATTTATGGCATATAATGTGATATTCTGATCTATGTATAGATAAAGATTAAATCAAACATACCTAGTACAAGGTTGAAGAAGTTCTGTCGTATTTTAACAACCTAGAATTTCAATTTAGTCATGGGAAACTGCACTGGACTCATCATGCAACATACTACATAAAGGCCTATGTTCAAGGCCAGGAATCACTTCCCTAATAGGTCAGTATTTTACGTAAGTTATTTATTGTGTGCAGTTAAGTTTCAGAAGATGTAAAATCTAAACATACTTATTAGTAAACTGTGCTATGACAGAATTCTACTTATTCCAGCCGTGTGTGTCTCTGTCTGTGTGTGTGTGTATCCTATGAACTAAAGGTACAGTTTCATTTGAATTTACATTTATGTTCTGGATTGCATACACATATTCATCATTAAGTTTTGTCGCTTTCTTGAGCTTTTACCTTAACTGCTTTTCCTTGAAGATGCCTTAGATTTGTGGATCCTGTTTAGTTCATGGTGTTCTTTGAAAATCTGATGAACACACTGACTACTCTTTTCCTCCTCCCCAAAACATTACATATATAGTAGTCCCCTGTTATCTGCAGTTTCAGCTACTTGTGTTCAACTGTGATCCAAAAATAGATGAGTACAGTACAGTAAGATACTTCGAGAGAGATCACATTCACATATATTTGATTACAGTATGTTGTTGTAATTGTTCTTTTTTTATTATTGTTAATTTCTTGCTGTGCCTAATTTATAAATTAAACCTCATAATTCAGAAAGTTTATAAATTGAACTTTAAAGGTTGTAAATTTAACGGGGGGTCTTGGAACATAATCCCTCAAGATAAGGGGGGAGACTCTGTAAAATTTCACAGAATTTTAGAGGGCTCATAAGTCCCTCTGAAGAACCCTGATTTGCAGCATTACTGCCACCTTCCTGTTGGGATATTAAAACAATTTACCTCTTGCTATAGGAACACAAATGGTTCTACAATTTCAAATTATTCACAAATTCTGTTCCCTACCCCCGATCACATTACCTGGTTTCACAGGTGTGGACTGAGAAGGTGGAATCTGCACCGTAAATCTTTGGCTTGTCACTGACATTGGAGTTGCAACTTTATTTGGGACAGACACTGTTTGTGGGGTTGCTGTAGTTACAATAAACAGACCATGTTTGTTAGGTGATTTATACAGATTTATATTCTACACTCAGCTTACCGCAAACTATCTTCAAAGCAAAGGAAACTAATAAAAGGTAAGGAAAAAGTCATTAAAAATAAGAGCAAAAGAACCTTAAAAAATTTACAAGCTTGCTTAGATGTTACAAAATTCAGTTTAGAATAGTGGTAAAGAATGCTGGCTCTGTAGCCTACCTGCTTGAGTTTGAATTCAGGCTCTCACCTACTAGCTGAGTGTCCCTGGGCAAGTTATTTAAATTTTTGTGCCTCAGTTTTCTCCTCTGTAAAATGGGGGATAATATCACCTATTTCATATAATTCTTGTGAAAATTAAGTAAAACTAATCCCTGTAAAACTCTTCAAACAGCATCTGTTACATAGTAAGCACTGAGGTTTAGCTGGATGAAGACATAAAGATGAGAGTTTAACCTACCAGAATAAAGACCCAGGTTTTCTATTTATTACCTTAGTTGGCACTTTTCATCTTGGTTGCTTGCTGAGAATCAGAAGATGTCATCTATGCCCATGAAACTAAAGCAGAGATCAAATATACCCCTTGAGGTCTCCAGGTGGGCCCAGAAAATTTATTCCCTTTCTGTGTTCGGATACTTCTTAAGCAGAAAAATATCTTGGAGATAACCTAGTCTAAACCCCCAATCATCTAAATTCTACCCATTATTCCAAGGTACAACTCAAATACTACCCCGTTTTATAAAACTTTCCTTAATTTTCTCAGTTAAATGTCTTATATTCTGCCTCTGAAGTTCCCTTAATGTCATAGGAGTCATAATAATAATATCTTATCTCACTGACTAGATTACAAGCTTGGTTAACATTTTTCATCCTTGTGAGCACACGGCTCTTTTACCTTGCTCCTAATAGCTACTCAACAAATGTTTGCTTAATTAATGTATTTTGCAAGACTCGAAGACTTAATATATATACTGACATCATTGCTCTCTCAAAAAATACATTTATGGAAATGTATCCATTTCCAATTTTTCATTTGGGGATGCAGGCTATCCAATACATCCCTTCCCCCTGGAACCAGCAGCCTATCCAGAGATAGAGTTGCTGAGGACACTACAATTATCATTTCTAGAGAAAAAGGTGCAGAAAGTCTAAGGGAAGAAAGCTCAAAGGTACCGAGAAATCTGGGTTTTACTGCTTTCTCTCCCAAACACAGAAGGTGAGACCTTCCTCTAAAATATCTCCATCCCTAAGTAAGTTTTCCCATGTATTAAGGATCAGTCCAAAGAATTTGGTGAAGTGTAATGAAGCAATGTAAGTATTTTATTTTATAAAGAAAAAAGAAAATTCACAGTAGGTGAATGTTTTCTTGGCCTAAGGATTGTTAATACGTTTAAGCAGGTATGGAGTTCAGGCTTTAAAACTGAACACATTAGACTGTAGATGGAGCCTCCCCAAATTGAACAGAGTAAATATTCAGGTCTTAAGGTCTATATAAATCATTTTTTTTTTTTTGAGACAGAGTCTTACTCTGTCGCCCAAGCTGGAGTGCAGTGGCATGACCTCCGCTCACTGTAACCTCTGCCTCTTGGGTTCAAGTGATTCTCATTCCTCAGCCTCCCGAGTAGCTGGGATTACAGGCACCCCTCACCATGCCCGGCTAATTTTTGTATTTTTAGTAGAGACGGGGTTTCACCATGTTGGCCAGGCTGGTCTTGAACTCCTGACCTCAAGTGATAGGCCTGCCTCGGCCTCCCAAAGTGCTAGGTTTACAGGCATGAGCCACCGCACCTGGCCAACTCATTTTAATTTTTTTTAAAGTTTAAAACTTGCATCTTTAGGCCTGGCGTGGTGGTTAGTATTAAAAACAGTTTTTTTTCTTTGAGATCCTTAAGATTTTTGTACATCTTAATCTTCTACTGTATTCTCTTATCAATTTATTTGGAAATTTAAATTTCTAATAAGCAATCTACTGCCATAAGTGTGTGTGTGGCACCTTATAGAAGGCACAAAGTACACAGCTAAGAGTAAACTCCTGTTTTTGGTATCAGAGTTTATACCACCAACAGTGGGGGCAATGTCCAATTTTATACTCATTTGAGATCAGACGTTCCTTGTGGCTTTCTCATTTTGAAAGCCAGTAACATGTATGTTTATAGTTTTATTAGAGGATGAGTAAAATTATTAATAGTAACACATACACAAGAATTTCTGATTCACTTTTTGACTTGCATTATAGTTCAAAACCAAGTGCTCAGGCACTGCTTTACCAGCCAGAAATGCCATTGTCTCCTCTCACTTACCTATAGTAGGAGTAGTAGGTTTGCTACTAACAGCACCAACACTTAATCGTGGAACTAGTCTCCCTTGGTTAGGTCCCTAGGGGATTTAAAAAGCAAATTAATGTTAAGATGTGACACCTAACTTTACCAGGAATGAAATCAGGATTGCTGATGTAAATGATCATGGATAATCCATGGCAAGAAAGTCCTGTTTTTGTTCTCTCAGTGTTCTAAATCCAACATTTAATCTGGGGTTTGCATAAACATATATACATGTCTTTATATAAAAATAGATATGAATACATATATAATCTTATGCAGTATTAAAGTTTAAGATAGAGTCTTATTTGAATGGGGATAACAGCTAACTACTTTGTGATTTGTAATCTTAACTAGTCAATTTCTTAACCCAAAAAAGAATAAAACTCTTATAGTGGAACTTCAGAAAACAAAGGCAGCCTATTACAGGGAGAACTTTTTCAGTGGTGGGAGAGCTTTAGGTCATATTTCAGAAAGCTGGCCCAATTCCTGATGGTATCATTCCCTCTGTTATTAGGCCTCACTAAAAAACTAAGATATAGTGGAAAGATTGGGAGTTATGAGGCTTGGAATCAGTCCTAGCTTTGCTACCAACTTCACAAATGAGTTCAGGCCCCGCTTCCTGATGTGAAAAATGACTGTTGAATTAGATGAGCACTAAAGGTCCATCTAGCTCAAAAAATTTTTAAAATTAAAAAAATTCTAGTAAGTTATCTTAACCTTTAATCTACTATACTAGCTACAGGAATTTGCTTTTCACAAAGTCCCCTATCATATTCCACTTTTTTAAAAAAGAAAAGTTGACTAAAATTTCTTACCTTTTTAATTAAGGACTTCAGCCTATAGTTTGGAGCTGTTAAGCAGTATCTATCAGGTGGCAGTCTAGGTCCTGCATATGGCTTAATCAGTGGCAAAGGGGTTTGATTTTTCTGCCTTGCGATATCCAGTAAAAACTTAAAAAAAAAATCCTTATTAGAACTACAGTTTAAAAAATTTTAGGTAAAAATAACTTCAAATCCAAGTTTGCTCACATCTCTTGGGGGAGGAGAGGTAAAAGATTGGTCAGCACGACACTGGATTGCCAGTCTCACATCATCTGCATCAACGTTAGGTTTCTTAGCATGGCTCGAATAAATTTTTGCATCATCCAGAATTGTAGTCACATAACCTTTAAGAAAAAAACAATCTTTTCTTAAACATATGAAGACAGCTTAATATTTATGGCTACTTAAAAAGTTTCCACTAATTTGTAGACAGTTTATAAATTTTGTGGTTTTTTGTAGAGACAGGGTCTCATTATGTTGCCCAGGCATAACTCAAACTCCTGGCCTCCCGCCTCAGCCTCCCGAAGTGCTGAGATTACAGGTGTAAGCTACTGTGCCCAGCCTAAATGCTGATTTTAATAGGTAATTGTCCTGTCTATATGATCAGTTTTAAACAGATATCACAGTATGAATACTACTGTCCCCTAGCATGAACTCCTTTTTAGTTCTTTAGGCTGAATTCTACGATACTGTTAACATAATTTGGTTCTTACAAGGCTGGGCGCGGTGGCTTACGCCTGTAATCCCAGCACTTTGGGAGGCCAAGATGGGCGGATCACTTGAGTCAGTAGTTCGAGGCCTGCCTGGGCAATATGGCGAAACTCCCTTTCTACTGAAAATACAAAACTTAGCCGGGCATGGTGGCAAGTGCCTGTAGTCCCAGCTCAGGAGGTTGAGGCATGAGAATCGCTTGAACCCAGGAGGCGGAGGCTGCAGTGAGCCGAGATCCCGCCACTGCCCTCCAGCCTGGGCAACAGTGAGTCCCTGTCTCAAAAAAGAAAAGAAAAGAAAATGTTCTTACAATAAAAATATCTTTTCTAGTTCACAAGTTAGGCAAGTTTTTGGTGTTTCATTAACTTACGGAAAGCAAATTCCAACATTTGATTTATAACCCTTGGTTCATACTCTGTGATTCCCATATCCTTCAGGATCTGTGCCATCACCTGTGGATTCAAATAAAAACGCCAGATGCAGAATTTGGTACTGGAAATCAAGGCTGGATAGAAGGGTAGTATTTATATTTATGATACAAGGTTCCCCTTCTTTGGGCTCCAAAGTCCTACTCACCCTTGCCCTCCCAAGTGAGTCAGTGATCACACCAAATCGCATAGTATGCTTTTGCAGAAAACTTTTATTTTTATTTTTTGGCGGGGTTGGGGGCGGGGTGGGGGGGGCAAAGAGAAGACAAGTTGGCTTCCCCAGCAGAGGTAGGGATAGCTCCAGCTGGTTGTCATTTTTGGCTGTGGCGGCGGGATAAGCTAGCATCAGAACCCTGGACGCAGAGTCAGGGCTGGCAGATAGGTAGAGACGAGGGGGCGGCAGGGGCCCGAAGCCCAGGACACAAAGCTGGGCAGCCGTTCCGCAAGCTCCGCTGGACCACGACCCTCTGGCAGAGCTTGGCCCGAGCGGCGAGATAGGGGCCCGGGGGCATCCCCATCACCCTCTCCTCCTGACGACCCTGACCAGACTGAAACGAGCGTGCGAGCCGCTCCCTCAGGCCCTCAGCGTGGCCCTGCCTCGCAGGTCCCTGGCTGCACCTGGCTTCGCGCTCCGCCGCTCATCCTTCCCACTTACCAAGGCATCTCTCGGAGCGTTCTTGGGAGGCGCCATCTTGCCCGACTCCATATTATCCAGCCACTCGTCATCGGAGGACAGAGGAGAGAGAGAGGAGCTCGCGGGCTCCTCGCTCAGGCTCCACCCCTGCGGGGAGAGGGAGGAGGGAAGCGGAAGGCGGGGTTACGTGCCAGCCGCAGGGGGGCGGGAGTTTCAGCAAGACGCTGGCCAGGGGAAGAGACGCGCTCGGGCGCCGGAGCTCAGGATTGGAAGAAGCAGGTAATCCTTCCCCGTGGAGCCTGCTGGGGGCTAAAAGAAGTAGAGGAGCCGAGAAGCTCGACTCCCCAGAGTTGTTCTCCGGCAAAGGGCACCAAATGGGCCAGCCTCACCTTTGCGGGGGTCCCTCCTCACACCTCCATGGCTACCACCTTGGCCCCTTTCGGCTTCCCGAAATTCCAGACCCAGTCAATGTTAGGGCTGCTTGGTCCAACACAGTTGGACTCGTTACATTTGAATGTCACATCACCAACGAATACATTTTTAGTATAAGTATATCCCAGATTTGCACAGGCCATACTTATGCTACGAAATAATTGTTCTGATGTTCATATTTAACCGGGTGTCCCGGATTTTTATTAGCTAAATCTGGCAATCCTACCCAATAGCTTGCTGTCCACGCAGGATTTTCGTTAGCCCTTGTCACACTCAAAGCCCTACCGTGGCTGCCCATTTCACACTGATGAAAAACTAAAGCCTTCACTCTGCCCGTTAGAGACCCTCTAGCCACTCTTGGCCCCGAGCAGCTTCCTGTCTCCCAGCTGAGGCCAACACAGGACCCTTCCTTGCCTCCCAGTTACACCCTTCCCAGCCCCTCCCCACAGAACTGCCCGAAGGACTCTCGTGAGAACCGACCATCTAGCCCCAGTGACTTTAAAAAAATGTGCATCAGTTAACTATCTCTGGCTTAAAATGTCGCAGATAACTTACTCTTAACCTACACATAAACCAACGCCCTAGGATTCTCCATCTCGGGAACAGGAACTCACCCAGGCCAGAAACGGAGCAGGCAGCCATCTTGGTGCTTTCCCTCACAATCCACATTCAATCTAGCAACAAGTGTTGTCCAGGTGACCTCCCAAAGTTCTATCCATGTCTCCACATCTCCATCCAGTGCTACTATGCTAACGAGTCCAAGCCAACATCCTTACTCACCAAGATTACAGATACATGCTCCCCAAAGTGTCCCCCGACATTCCTTACACAGCTAGACGGACCTTTCGGTCATAAATCCAATCACTGTTTTCCTTAAAACCCTCCAGCGGCTCTCCTCACAAACACATACACAAGTACATACTAATTTCCCAGTCTTAGTGGGCCCTTCAGTTTTGCGGAGCAGCTCACCTCATCAGACTCATCAGAATCAGCCGTCCGCCTGGCCGCCATCTTGAAGTTTGGGCAGGAACCCCCAAGAACCAAGTGTTCTCAATACATTGTTTCCAGTGAGAGCACGTGCCCTCACGCTGAGCTAGTGCCTTTCCCCACTCTTACTGTGGCCAACCCCTCTGCAGAACTAACAACAGTCGCTTGCTTTTGAATATTTGCAAGGTACATTTAAAAATAGGTGGAGGCCAGGCACGGTGGCTCACGCCTGTAATGCCAGCGCTTTGGGAGGCCGAGGCGGGCGGATCACTTAACGTCAAGAGTTTAAGATCGGCCTGGCCAACGTGGTGAAATCCTGTCTCTGCTAAAAATACAACATTTAGCCGGGCGTGGCGGCACAAGCCTATAGTCCCAGCTACTCAGGAGGCTGAGGCAGGAGAATAGCTGGAACCCAGGAGGTGGAGGTTGCAGTGAGCCGAGATGGTGCCACTGCACTCCAGCCTGGGCGACAGAGAGACTCCGTCTCAAAAAAAGAAATAAAATAAAATAAAAATACGTGGTATATTTGCAGGGTACAACATTTAAGACTACTTTAAAATACCCTAGTAAAAGAAAGCCTCTCTCACCTGTTCCGGCCACTGATGTCACTTTCACAGAAGGCACCATTGTTTATCAGTTTCTATTCTGTGCAATTTACAAATAGTATCTTGTTTGTATATTTTTCCTCCCACTAGAATGGTACTACAGTCTTAGGGTGACCAACTTGCAGAGAGCCAACCCAGGACCTAGATGTTGTAGATGAAGAAAACCCATAACATATTATAAATAATTGTGCATATGTATCATTACTTAACATAAGTGTTCACTTGAAATTATGTTTTTATGTATTATTTTCTGTTACATAAGTGCTATTTAAACAAAACACTAAGACTAAACCGTGGCCATTAGTAGTAATTAATAGTAGGATAAGTTAAATAATATGTGTGAGAAAATCTAACAATATTTTTCATTATATTTCTGTCCTCTGTGCAATCTAACTCTTGCACATTTAAATTTTGTACTCTGTATTGTGTATTCTTTATATACAGAAATATAAGACTTTTAAAAGGAATGTAAATACAATAAGACAAACAGCTATCTATATATATTTTTAATTTTTCTGTGTATATAGTAAGTATATGTATTTATGGGGTACATGAAATGTTTTGATGCTTGCATGCAATGTGAAATAATCACATCATGGAAAATAGGGTATCTGTCTCTTCAAGCATTTATTGTTTGTGTTATAAGCAATCCAATTGCACTCTTTGTTATTTTAAAATTTACAATTAAGTTATTATTGACTATAGTCACCCTGTTGTGCTAGCAAATGCCAGGTTTTATTCATTGTTTCTATTTTGTTGTACACATAAACATACCTGCTATCCCACTATCCTTTCCAGCCTGTGGTAACCATCTTTCTACTCTCTGTGTCCATGAGTTCAATTGTTTTGAGTTTTGGATCCCACAAATAAGTGAAAACATGTGATGTTTGTATTTCTGTCCTTGGCTTATTTCACTTACCATAATGACTTTTGGTTCCATCCTTGTGGTTGCAAATAACAGGATCTCATTCTTTTTTATGGCTGAATAGTACTCCATTGTGTATAAGTGCTACATTAAAAAATTTTTTTATTTTATGTTCAGGGGTATATGTGCAGGTTTGTTATATAGGTAAACTTGTGTCACAGGGGTTTGTCATACAGATTATTTTGTCACCCTAGTACCAAATAGTTATTTTTCCTAATCCTCTTCCTCCTCTTACCCTTCAATCTTAGGTAGGCCCCAGTGTCTGTTGTTCCCCTCTTTGTGTCCATGAGTTCTCATCATTTACCTCCCACTTATGAGTGAGAACGTGGTATTTGGTTTTCCGTTCTTGCGTTAGTTTGCCAAGGATAATGGCCTTCAGCTCCATCCATGTTCCCAGAAGACCTAATCTTGTTCATTTTTATGGCTGCATAATATTCCATGGTGTATATGTACCACATTTTATTTATCCAATCTGTCACTGATGGGCATTTAGGTTGATTCCGTGTCTTTACTATTGTGCATAATGCCACAATGAACATTCACATGCATATATATATATGTGTGTGTGTGTGTGTGTATATATATTTAGATGAAGTCCTGCTGTGTTGCCCAGGCTAGAGTGTAGTGATGTGATCTCGGTTCATTGTAACCTCTGCCTCCCAGGTTCAAGTGATTTCCAGCTAATTTACGTATTTTTTTTTTTAGCAGAGACAGGGTTTCATCATGTTGGCCAGGCTGGTCTCGAACTTCTGACCTCAAGTGATCCACCTGCCTCGGCCTCCCAAAGTGCTAGGATTACAGGTATCCACTGCACCTGGCTTGTATTTGTCTTTATGGTAGATGATTTATATTCCTTTGGGTATATACCCTGTTATGGGATTGTTGGGTACAATGGTAGTTCTCTTTTTAGCTCTTTGAGGAATTGCCACACTGCTTTCCAGAATGGCTGAACTAATTTACACTACCTCCAACAGTGTATAAGCATTCCCTTTTCTCTGCAACCTTGCCAACACCTGTTATTTTTTGACTTCTTTTTATTTGAGCCTGGGTCTCACTCTGTCACCCTGGATGGACTACAGAGGCACGCTCACAGCTCATTGCAGCTTTGACCTCCTGGGCTCAAGCGATCCTCCCACCTCAGCCTCCTTAGTAGATGGGACTATAGGTGTGTGCCACCATGTCCAGGTAATTTTGGTACTTTTTGTAGAGGTGGGGTTCTGCCATGTTGCCCAGGCTTGTCTCTAACTCCTGGACTCAAGCGATCTGCCCACTTCAGCCTTCCAAAGTGCTAGGATTACAGAAATAAGCTACTGTGCCTGGCCTGACTTTTTAATAACAGCCATTCTGACTGGTGTGAAATGGTATCTCATTGTGGCTTTGATTTGCATTTCTCTAATGATCAGTGATATTGAGCTTTTCTCATATACATGTTGGCCACATGTATGTCTTCTTTTGAAAAGTATCAGTTTAAGGCCGGGGACGGTGGCTCAAGCCTGTAATTCCAGCACTTTGGGAGGTCGAGACGGGCGGATCACGAGGTCAGGAGATCGAGACCATCCTGGCTAACCCGGTGAAACCCCGTCTCTACTAAAAAAAAAATACAAAAAACTAGCCGGGCGAGGTGGCGGGCGCCTGTAGTCCCAGCTGCTCGGGAGGCTGAGGCAGGAGAATGGCGTGAACCCGGGAGGCGGAGCTTACAGTGAGCTGAGATCTGGCCACTGCACTCCAGCCTGGGCGACAGAGCGAGACTCTGTCTCTGAAAAAAAAAAAAAAAAAAAAAAAAAGAAAAGTATCAGTTTATATCCTTTGCCCACCTGTTGATGGGGTTGTTTTTTCTTGTGCATTTGTTTAAGTTGCTTAGAGATGCTGGATACTAGACCTTTGTCAGATGCATAGTTTGCAAATACTTTCTCCCATTCTGTAGGTTGTCTGTTTACTCTGTTGATCGTTTCTTTTGCAGTGCAGAAGCTCTCAAGTTTAATTAGATCCCATCTGTCAATTTTTGCTTTTGTTGCAATTGCTTTTGGCATCTTTATTATGAATCTTTGCTCATTCCTATGTCCAGAATGGCATTGCCTGGGTTGTCTTCCAGGATTTTTATAGTTTTGAGTTTTACATTTAAGTCTTTAATCCATCTTGCATTGATTTTTGTATATGGTATAAGAAAGGGGTCCAGTTTCAATCTTTTGTCTATGGCTAGCCAGATATCCCAGCACCATTTATTGAATAGGGAGTCCTTTCCCCACTGCTTGTTTTTGTCAGCTGTGTTGAAGATCAGATGGTTGTAGGTGTATGAGCTTATTTCTGGGTTCCCTATTTTGTTCCATTGGTCTATGTGTCTGTTTTTGTATCAGCACCGTGCTATTTTGATTACTGTAGTCCTGTAGTATAGTTTGAAGTCAGGTAACATGATGCCTCCAGCTTTGTTCTCTTTGCTTAGGATTGCCTGGGCTTTTAGGGCTTTTTTTTTTTTTTTTTTTCCCCAGATGAATTTTAAAATAGTTTTTTTGGCCAGGCGTGGTGGCTTATGCCTGTAATCCCAGCACTTTGGGAGGCCGGGGTGGGCGGATCACCTGAGGTCAGGAGTTCAAAACCAGTCTGGCCAACATGGCGAAACCCCCTTTTAGTAGAGATTTTTAGTCTCTACTAAAAATACAAAAATTAGCTGGGTGCAGTGGTGGGCACCTGTAATCCCGGCTACTTGGGAGACTGAGGCAAGAGAATCGCTTAAACCCGGGAGGTGGAGGTTGCAGTGAGCTGAGATCATGCCATCGTACTCTAGACTGGATGACAGAGCAAGACTCTGTCTCAAAAAAAAAAAAAAAAGGTAAATTTTTTTCTAGTTCTGTGAAGAATGTCATTGGTGGTTTGATAGGAATAGCATTGAATCTGTAAATTACTTTGGGCAATATGGCCATTTAAACAATATTGATTCTTCCTATCCATGAGCATGGAATGTTTTTCCATTTGTTTGTATCATCTCAGATTTCTTTGAGCAGTGTTTTGGAGTTCTGATTGTAGAGATCTTTCACCTCACTGGTTAACTATATTCCTAGGTATTTTATTCTTTTTGTGGCAATTGTGAATGGCATTGTATTCCTAATTTGGCTCTTGGCTTCACTGTTGTTGGTGTATAGAAATGCTAGTGATTTTTGTCCATTGATTTTTGTATCCTGAAACTTTGCTGAAGTTGTTTATCAGCTAAAGGAGCTTTTGGCCTGAGACTATGGATTTTCTAGACACAGAATCATGTCATCTGCAAACAGGGACAGTTTGACGTCCTCTCTTCCTATTTGGATGCCCTTTGTTTCTTTTGCCTGATTGCTCTGGCCAGGAATCCAATACTATGTTGAATAGGAGTGGTGAGAGAGGGCATCCTTGTTTCGGTACCACATTTTCTTTATCCATTCAGCTGCTGATGGACACTTAGATTGCTTCCAAATGATGGCTATTTTGAAGAGTGCTGCAATAAACATGGGAGTGCAGACATCTCTTTGATATATGGATTTTCTTTCTTTTGGGTATACCCAGCAGTTGGATTGCTGGATTACATGGTAGTTATATTTTTGTTTTTTTGAGGAACCTCCAAACTCTTCTTTATAGTGGTTGAGTATTAATAATTTACAATCCCACCAACAGTGTAGGGGACTCTCTTTTTTTCACACCCTCGTCAGCATTTGTTACTGCCTGTCTTTTGTATAAAAACCATTTTAACTGGAATGAGATAATATCTCATTGTAGTTTCGATTTGTATTTCTCTGATGGTTAATGATGTCAAACACCTCTTCATGTACGTTTTCTATTTTTTGTGTCTTCTTTTGAGAATGTCTATTCAACTCTTTTGCCTATTTTTAAAAATCAGATTATTAGATTATTTTCCTATAGAGTTGTTTGACCTCCTTATATTGTCTGGTTATTAATCCCTTGTCAGATGGGTAGTTTGCAAATATTTTCTCCTATTCTGTGGGTAGTCTCTTCACTTTGTTGCATCATTTGCTGTACAGGAGCTTTTTAACTTGATGTGATCTCATTTGCCTATTTTTGCTTTGGTTGCTTGTGCTTGTGGGGTATTACTCAAGAAATCTTTGCCAAGATTGATGGCTTTTGGAGTTTCTCCAATGTTTTGTTTCAGTAGTTTCATAGTTTCAGGTCTTAGATTTAGGTATTTAATCCGTTTTGATTTGATTTTTGTATATGGCAAGAGATGTATGAGTCTAGTTTCATTCTTCTGCATATGGATATTCAGTTTTCCCAGCATCATTTATTGAAGAGAGTGTCTTTTTCCCAGTGTATGTTCTTGGCACCTTTGTCAACAATGAGTTCACTGTATTTGTGTGGATTTGTTTCTGGGTTTTATATATATATATATATATATATATATATTTTTTTTTTTTTTTTGAGACGGAGTCTCGCTCTGTCACCCAGGCTGGACTGCAGTGGCCGGATCTCAGCTCACTGCAAGCTCCGCCCCCCGGGTTCCCGCCATTCTCCTGCCTCAGCCTCCCGAGTAGCTGGGACTACAGGCGCCCGCCACCTCGCCCGGCTAGTTTTTTGTATTTCTTAATAGAGACGGGGTTTCACCGTGTTAGCCAGGATGGTCTCGATCTCCTGACCTCGTGATCCGCCCGTCTCGGCCTCCCAAAGTGCTGGGATTACAGGCTTGAGCCACCGCGCCCGGCCTCTGGGTTTTATATTTTGTTCCATTGGTCTATGTGTCTGTTTTAATGCCACTACCAGGCTGTTTTGGTAACTGTAGCTCTGTAATATAATTTGAGGTCAGGTAATGTGATTCCTCTAATTTTGTTCTTATTGCTTAGGACAGCATTGGCTATTCTGGAGTTTTATTAGTTCTATAAACATTTTAGGATTTTTTTTTCTGTTTCTGTGAAGAACGTCCTTGGTATACTGATGGAAATTTTATTGAATCTGTAGATTGCTTGTACCTTACAGATCTCCTGGCCGATAAGGTTTTCTCTGAAAAGTTTCGTGCCACATGTATTGCAGCTCCATTGTATGTTATTTGTTTCTTTCCTCTTGCTGCTTTTATGATCCTTTGTTTGTCCTTGACCTTTGGGGTTCTGATGATTAAATGCCTTGACATGGTCTTCTTTGGGTAGTGATATGGTTTGGCTGTGTCCCCAACCAAATCTCATCTTGAATTGTAACTCCCACATTTCCCACGTGTCATGGGAGGAACCTTGTGGGAGGTGATTGAATTATGGGGGTGGGTCTTTCCTGCACTGTTCTTGTGAGAGTGAATGAGTTTCATGAGATCTGAATGTTTTAAAAATCTAGGGTTTTTCTGCACAAGGTCTTTCTTTTTCCCTGCTGCCATCCATGTAAGATGTGACTTGCTCCTCCTTGCCTTCTGCCATGATTGTGAGGTCTCCCCAGCCACGTGGAACTGAGTCCAATTAAACCTCTTTCTTTTGTAAACTGCCCAGTCTCCGGTATGTCTTTATCAGCAGTGTGAAAATGGACTAATACAATAAATTGGTACCAGAAATGAGGTGCTGCTGAAAAGATACCCAAAAATGTGGAAGTGACTTTGGAACTGGGTAACAAGCTGAGGTTGGAACAGTTTGGAGGGCTCAGAAGAAGACAGAAAAAATGTGGGAAAGTTTGAAACTCCCTAGGGATTTGTTTAATGGCTTTGCCCAAAATGCTGATAGCAATCTGGACAAGAAAGTCCAGGCTGAGGTGGTCTCAGATGGAAATGAGGAACTTGTTGGGAACTGGAGCAGAGGTGACTCTTGTTATGTTTTAGCAAAGAGACTTGGTGTAATTTTGCCCCTGCCTTAGAGATTTGTGGAACTTTGAACTTGAGAGAGATGATTTAGGGTATCTGGCAGAAGAAATTTCTAAGCAGCAAAGCATTCAAGAGATGACTTGGGTGCTGTTAAAGGCATTCAGTTTTATATGGGAAGAAAAGCATAAAACTTTGGAAAATTTGCAGCCTTACAATGCCATAGAAGAGAAAATCCCATTTTCTGAGGATAAATTTAAGCCCACTGAAAAAATCTGCATAAATAACATGGGGCTGAATGTTAATCCTCAAGACAATGGGGAAAATGTATCCAGGGCATGTCAGAGGTCTTCAGGGCAGGCCCTCCATCACAGGCCCAGAGGCCTAGGAGGAAAAAGTAGTTTTGTGGGCCAGGTCCAGGGTCCCAGTGCTGTGTTCAGCCTAGGGACTTGGTGCCCAACATCCGAGCCACTCCAGCCATGGGTGAAAGGGGTCAATGTAGAGCTTGGGCTGTGGCTTTAGAGGGTTCAAGCCTCAAGCCTTGCCACATGGTATTGAGACTGCAAGAGCACAGAAGTCAAGAATTGAGATTTGGGAACCTCTGCCTAGATCTCAGAGGATGTATGGAAATGCCTGGATCCCCAGGCAGAAGTTTGCTGCAGGCACAGAGCTGTCATGGAGAATCTCTGCTAGGGCAGTGTGGAAGGGAAATGTGGCGTTGGAGCCTTCTCATGGAGAACCTCTTGCTAGAGCAGTATGGGAGGGAAATGTGGGGTCAGAGCCCCCACAAAGAGTTCCTACTGGGGCACCACCTGGTGGAGCTGTGAGATGAGGGCTACTGTCCTCCAGACCCCAGAATGGTAGATCCACTGACAACTTGTACTGTGTGCCTGGAAAAGCTGCAGACACTCACTGCCAGCCTGTGAAGGCAGTTGGGAGGGAGGCTATACCCTGCAAAGTCACAGGGCTAGAGCTACCCGCTACCCAAGACCATGGCAACTCATCTTTTGCATCAGTGTGACCTGGATGTGAGACATAGAGTCAAAGGAGATCATTTTGGACCTTTAAGATTTGTCTGCCCTGCTGGATTTTGGATTTGCATGGGGTCTATAGCCCCTTTCTTTTGGCCAATTTCTCCCATTTAGAATGGCTGTATTTACCCAATGCCTGTACCTCCATTGTATCTAGGAAGTTAGTAGCTTGCTTTTTATTTTTCAGGCTCATAGGCAGAAGGGACTTGCCTTGTCTCAGTTGAGACTTTGGACTGTGGACTTTTGAGTTAATGCTGAAATGAGGTAAGACTTTGGGGGACTGTTGGGAAAGCATGATTGGCTTTGAAATGTGAGGATATGAGATTTGGAAGGGGCCAGGGTTGGAATGATATGGTTTGGCTGTGTCCCCACCCAAATCTCATCTTGAATTGTAACTGCCACAATTCCCACGTATTGTGCGTGGGACCCAGTGGGAGGTAATTGAATCATGGGGGCTGGTCTTTCCCCTGCTGTTCTCACAATAGTGAATAAGCCTCAGGAGATCCGATGGTTTTATCAAGAGGAGTTCCCCTGCACAATCTCTGTCTTTGCTTGCTGCCATCCATGTAAGACATGACTTGCTCCTTCTTGTCTTCCACCTTGATTGTTAGGCCTCTGCAGCCACATGGAACCATAAGTCTATTAAACCCCTTTCTTTTGTAAATTGCCCAGTCTCGGGTATGTCTTTATCAGTGGTGTGAAAATGACTAATAGACCTTCTTAAGTTAATTTTTAGGTATTTAAATTTATTTGTGGCAATTTTAAATAGGATTATTTTTTTGTTTATTTCTTATTCACATTGTTTACTGTTGGTATATAGAAATGCTACTGATTTTTGTGTGTTGATTATGTATTATACAACTTTACTGAATTTGTCAGTTCTGATGGTTTTTTGATGGAATCTTTAGATTTTTCCAAATATAGGATTATATCATCTGCAAACAAGGATAATTTGACTTCTTCCTTTTCAATTTGGATGCCCTGTATTTCTTTCTCTTCTCTAATTGCTCTAGCAAGCACTTCCAGTACTATGGTGAATAACAGTAGTGAAAGTGGGCATCCTTATCCTGTTCCATATCTTAGAGGAAGGGCTTTAAGTTATTCCCCATTTAGTATGATACTATCTATGGGTCTGTCATATATGGCTTTTATTATGTTGAGGTATGTTCCTTCTATACCCAGTTTTCTGATGGTTTTTGTCCTGAAGGGATGTTGAATTTTATCAAATGCTTTTTCACCATCAATTGAAATAATCATATAGTTTTCATTCTTTATTTTGTTGCTAAGATCTATCACGTTGATTGATTTGTGTTTGTTGAACCAGTTTTTCATCCCAGGGATAAATCCCACTTGATCGTGATGAATTATCTTCTTTTTTTTTTTTTTTTTTTGAGACGGAGTCTTGCTCTGTCACCCAGGCTGGAGTGCAGTGGCCGGATCTCAGCTCACTGCAAGCTCCGCCTCCCGGGTTCACGCCATTCTCCTGCCTCAGCCTCCCGAGTAGCTGGGACTACAGGTGCCTGCCACCTCGCCCGGCTAAGTTTTTTTTGTATTTTTTAGTAGAGACGGGGTTTCACTGTGTTAGCCAGGATAGTCTCGATCTCCTGACCTCGTGATCCGCCCGTCTCGGCCTCCCAAAGTGCTGGGATTACAGGCTTGAGCCACCGCGCCCGGCCGAATTATCTTCTTAATGTTTTGTTTAACTTGGTTTGCTAGTATTTTGTTGAGGATTTATGCATGAATATTCATAAAAGATATTGGCCTGTAGTTTTCTTTTTTTGAAGTGTCTTTGGTTTTGGTATCAGAGTAATACTGGCCTCGTAGAAAAGAGTTTGATGGTGTTCTATCCTCCTCTGTTTTTTGAGAATAGTTTTAATAGAATTGGTATTAGTTCTTTAAATATTTCATAGAATTAATCAGTAAAGCCATCAGGTCCTGGGCTTTTCTTTTGTGGGAGACTTTTTATTATATCTTTGATCTCATTAGACTAATATTCTAAGTGAAGTAACTTAGGAATGGAAAACCAAACATCATATGGCCTTTAATTATCATTGACCTTAAAGACTGCTTTTTTTTTTCATTTTCCTTTAGACAAGTCAGACTGTGAAAAATTTGCTTTAACTGTAACTTCCATTAACAATTCAGCTCCTGCAGCTAGATATCAATGGAAAGTTTTACCTTAAGGAATGATTAACAGTCCTACTATTTGTAAGTTGTTTGTCGGTACTGTGTTACCACCTATCCAACAGACTTTTAAAAATAATTACATTCTTCATTATATGGATGATATACTGATTGCTGCCCCCACTAAAGATGAATTAATTCAATGTTTTACTTCTTTAAAATTAGCTGTTGCCAATGCAGGACTCCACATCGCTCCTAATAAAATTCAACAAGCCACTACTTTTCTGTACTTAGGAATGCAGCTAGAAGCTCACTCCATTAAGCCCCCAAAAGTCCAACTTTGTACTGACAATTTAAACACCTTAAATTATTTTCAAAAATTACTAGTGACATCAACTATCTCAGACCAACCCTAGGCATCCCTACTTATGCATTATCTCATCTATTTGCTACTTTATCAGGAGATACAGATTTAAACAGTCCTCACTGTCTATCTGAACCAGCAAAACAAGAGTTGTCTTTTGTAGAACAAAGAGTGAGAGAGGCACAAGTCTCTCGTATTGACCCAAATTTGCCTTTACGATTTTTAGTTTTTCCTTCCATGCACTTTCCTACGGGACTTACAGTACGAGATGATTCTCTAGTTGAAAGGGTATTTCCTCCTAATTCGGCCTCTAAAACTCTTTCATTATATCTTGATCAAACGGCCACTTTGATTGGGTTAGGATGTAAACATATCACTAAAATTTCTGGCTTTGATCCAAACATTATTGTGGTCCATTTGTCAAAAAATGAAGTTAAAACTGCCTTTTCTACATCTTTGTGCTGGCAGACTAATCTGGCTGACTTCACTGGCACTATTGATAATCATTTGCCTAAGTAAAAATTCTTTCAATTTCTGTGAAATACTTCCTGAATTCTACCAAAACTTACTAGTTCATCACCACTAGAGGCAGCTGTTACCATTTTTACTGATGGATCCAGTAATGGAAAGGCAGGGTATGTAGGACCAAAAGATAAAGTCGTTTCTACTCCATTCACTTCTGCTCAAAAAGCCGAGTTGTTTGCTGTTATCTCTGCATTACAGGATTTTGATCAGCCTCTTAATATTGTCTCTGACTCAGCTTATGTAGTCCATGCCACTAAGGCAATAGAAACAGCTACCACCAAAAGTATTACTGATACTAATCCATTTTCCTTGTTCCCTTTGTTACAAAAAAAGTCAGAAACTGAAATCACCCTTTTTTCATCACTCACATTTGATTTCATACTAATTTGCCTGGACCTTTATCCAGTGGTAATCATAACGTTGATACTATAGTTTCTCTAGCCATTATAGATGCAGAACAATTTCATCAACTCACCCATACTAATGCCTCAGGTCTTAAACATAAATATTCTCTCATTTGGAAACAAGCTAAACAAATTGTACAACACTGTTCTCAGTGTCAGGTTCTTATCTTACCCACATAATCTCCCGGAGTTAATCCCCAAGGCCTTTCTTGTAATGCTATTTGGCAAATGGATGTTACTCATGTTCCTTCTTTTGGAAAATTAGCTTATGTGCATGTCGCAGTTGACACCTTTTCTAGTTTCATCTGGGCTACCTGTCAAACTGGAGAAGCCACTTCTCACATTAAAAAACATGTTTTCATGTTTTGTGGTTATGGCAATTACTAGTGAGCTCAAAATAGACAATGGTCCAGCCTATTGCAGTAAAGCTTTTAAAAATTGTCTTGATCAGTGGCATATTAAACATATTACTGGTATCCCTTGTAACCCACAAAGCCAAGCTATTGTAGAAAGAACTAACAAAACTTTAAAATTACAATTACTGAAACAAAAAGAGGGGAATAAGGAGTTGTCTATCCCTCACATACAACTAAACTTGGAATTGCTCACATTAAATTTTCTTAATATTCCTAAATCTAGTTCTGTTACTGCTGCTGAAAAACATTTCTCTGGTAACTGTCCCACGGTAAACCAAGGAAGGGAAGTATGGTGGAAAGATGTTCAATCTAATATGTGGTCAAAAGGTTCTATTTTAACCTGGGGAAGAGGCTATGCTTGTGTTTCCCCATGTGAACATTAATCTCCTGTTTGGATTCCTGCTAGACACCTGAAATTGTGTCCTGAAGATGCATGCAACAACAAGACAGAGAAATTTGCTGAAAAAAAAATGCCACAGCAGGAAACAACTAACACATCCAATCGTCAAAAAGAAGAAAATGACCACGCTAACTCCTTTACAACAGACAATCCAGTCAGTCATCCTGAACAACTTGTCTGCAGCGATCCAGGTCTGGCTCAACCTCTGCCTCCTCCTGATGACACTGATCCTTCTACCATCTGTCACCGCACAGACTGCTGAAAACCATACATATTGAGCCTGTATTCCTTTTCCTCTTCTTATTCGAGCCATGACATGGATGGACGCCCCTATCGAGGTCTATGTTAATGATAGTATTTGGATGCCTGGTTCTGTAGATGATCGTTGTCCTGCCCAACCTTCAGAATAAAGAACCCCTTTCAATATCACTTTAAGTTTTAGGTATCCACCTTGTGCCTGGGACCCACTAATGGATGTCTCTCATTAGATATTCAAATTTGGGCAGTTACACTACCATCTAGTCACTCTGTCCCTCCTTTAGGACACTTGGTATCAGGGCTCTCATTAAAACCTCTAAGACGGATCAAAATAAGAATCACTGATTATATTCACACATCCCAATATGAGCCTTTAGGACCTGCGTGTCCCCTGAACTTGTCTTCAAATGCTGACAAATTAATATGGAAGGATTGTGTTAGTTCAGAAGGAACTGTTATTTAATTCTTCTCACTACACCATTGCTGATTGGGCTCCTAAAGGTCATATTACTAATGATTGCTCTCAAAGTCACAGAGATTATCAACATTTTCTCCATGATATTACTTATCAAAAAAGTAATGATAATCCTCCCCTATTATATCGTATGTTTAACTCCTTTTTTCCTTTTAAGTGGAAAGGGGCAGGGGTTGCCCCTCCAAAGCCAAGGCTCGTTGTTCCCCACTTAGGACCTGAACATTCAGAATTGTGGAGATTAACCATAGCTATGACTGGTATGAGACTTTGGGCTGGAGAAAGTGCTATAAGTAAATCCACCTTGTCACCTTGAAAACTAAGACAACAGATTGATTTACACTACTATTTACACACAGCCAAAAATATCACTATGGCAGTCATCAAAAGGTCAATTCGAAGACGGGACAGTAAAGATTATGAGAACTTCTACCCCCCTGTTGCTAATGTCCCCCCACCACCTCTCATTCAACCTATTCCCCCCACTCCACATTCACAAAAAAGAGTACCATCCCAAAATATATATACTCTCTATATGGAGTCCAATAAAACTATCCCACTTAAAAGTTGTGTTAAACCACCATATATGTTATTAGTACAAAAGATGCATATTATTTTTAAAAAAATTACCTGTGTTAATTGTTACTTGTATACTTGTATTGACTCATCCTTTAATCAATACCATAGTATTTTAATAGTCAGAGTCAGAGAAGGTATTTGGCTCCCTGTAGCCTTACATAGGCCTTGGGAATCTTCCCCTTCTATCCGTGTTCTTAACAATATTCTACAAAAATTTCCTAAAAGGAGTAAATGATTTATTTTTACATTAATTGCAGTAATAATGGGCTTGATTTCTGTTACTGCGACTGCTGCTACTGCTGGAGTTGCATTACATCAATCTATTCAAACTGTTCATTTTGTGGATAAATGGCAAACAAATTCTACTCAAATGTGGAATTTTCAGTCAGGTATTGATCAAAAATTGGCCAATCAAATTAAGGACCTAAGACAAGCTGTTATATGGATGGGAGATAGAATTATGAGTTTAGAACATAGATTAAAAATGCAATGTCATTGGAATACTTCTGGTTTTTGTATAACTCCGTTTCAATATAATGAGTCTGTTCACAATTGGGAATTGGTAAAATGCCATTTACAAGGAAGTGAAGGTAATTTAAGTTTAGACATAAGCAAACTAAAAGAACAGATTTTTGAGGCCTCTCAAGCACACGTAACTGCTTTACCCAGTGCTGAAGTTTTAGACGGTATCTCTGAGGGGTTATCTAATCTCAACCCCATTCAATGGGTAAAATCTTTGGGAGGATCCACTATCGTTCATTTTGTTCTGTGTATAATTTGTGCTATTGGTTTATTGTTCATGTGTAAAATTGGAAAAAGTATTCTTCAATCTAGTCGTAATCATGCCAAGGTATGATTGCTATGGTTCATTTAAATCAGAGAAAAGGGGGAGATGTAGGGATACCCCCCTGAAACTATTGCTACGGAATAAAAGATGAAATGCTCCTGATTGTTGTAAATACAAAATTGAATGCAGGATTGTGTAAAGACAATGCCAGGTTGGACTGCCAGAATGAGCCAACAGCACATGATGTGCTTTCCCCTGCAGAGAGCCTGTGAACGGACGTGCAGTCAGGGAGGTTTCACATCACTAAGATTCCTATCCCAGAAAAGCAGATGTTCATAGCTCTGGGAATGGAATGTGACCCTTGTGGAGAGCCTATAAACACATGCATGAGAGGCACTTGTCCTTATGGATAAGCTAGGGCTATAAATGCCCTCATCTTGCCACGGCTCTTCTAGATCTCTTTAGGGTTAAGGCATACTCCCTTCTGAGAATTTCTGGTCTAAATGGTTGTCTAGCTTCACATCCTGTTGCTGTGGATTGTTTGTAACCAGCTTTTGCTGTAACTGTTACTGCTGATTAATATCTGGCTAATCATAGGTTATGGAAAGACTATGTTTCTGTTTTAAGTCTCTGTTAGAAATTATTGATGTACACACTATATTGTAAATTCTTATCTCTGTATACTTTACTTCTGCATACAGATGTTATGTTAAAGAATTACTTCATCCCCATGTGACCATCTAACCTCATAATCAAATGACCCTAAATCCCTCACTAACCTACCCCCGCCCTTACTGAATATAATAATAAATGCTGGTATATCCAGTGCATTGGTGGCACCATGGGACCAGAAGGCGGTGACCCCCCTGGACCCAGCTTTCACTATCTTGTGTGTGTCTATTATTTCTCGACCTGCCGATCCACCTGGGAACAAAGAAAGAGCCCCGTTGCATTGCAGGCTGCTGGCCAGATCCTGCAATATTTAGTCCCATCCAGGTTGCTGTGAATGCCATTAATTCATTCCTTTATGGCTGAGTAGTATTCGATCATATACATATATACCACAGTTTCTTTAACCACTTGTTGATTGTTGGGCATTTGGGCAGGTTCCATATTTTTGCAATTGTGAATTGTGCTGTTATAAACATACTGAAATTGAGTGTATTCAGACAATTTCACAGGCTGATAGTTAACTCTAAAAACAGAATACGGGCTCAAACAAATGTTAGTCCTCAATGGAATAAGTGAGGTTGAAACTCGGTCTAATGTATAAGGAAATCATACCATATGAATGACCTAGTGGTTTAAAATAATTAAAAAAAAAAAATTTCCATAGGTTATTGGGAAGCAGGTGGTGTTTGGTTACATGAGTAAGTTCTTTAGTGGTGATTTGTGAGATTTTGGTTTACCCATCACCGGAGCAGTATACACTGCACCCTATTTGCAGTTTATCCCTTTCCCCCTGAGTCCCCAAAGTCCATTGTGTCATTCTTATGCCTTTGCATCCTCATAGCTTAGCTCCCACTTATAAGTGAGAATATAAGATGTTTGGTTTTCCATTCCTCAGTTATTTTACTTAGTATAATAGTCTCTAATCTCATCCAGGCCTTGATATTGTTTTTTTTTTTTTTTTTAAGAAATATCCATACTGTTTTCCACAGTGGCTTTAATAATTTGTGTTTCTACCAGCAGTGTATGGAGTTTACTTTTCTTGAGAGACGGTGGATCATGGCAGATGAGAGGCAGGAATAGATTGCAGCTCTGGATACAGCAGCATTGTGGAGGCTTGCATTGTGAATTTTAGCTCCAGATCGACTACAAGGACAAAACAGCAATCCTGAGAGGACCCACAGACCCTCTGAAGGAAGCAGACTGCTCCTGCAGGACCTGGGAGACACCCCAAATACTGTGAGTGCCCCAACTGTGGAACTGGGAAAGGGAGACCCTCCTTTCTGGAACACACACCCCCAGTGGAGAAGTTGAAGGTCTGTTAGTGAGAGACATTCCGGACTTTATCTGGAGGTGAGTCAAGTTAGCAGAGCCGAGTGAAATACAGGGTGGAGGAGGCAGCAGGGAGGCCCGGGGAGCTCATTGAATCCCCAAGCAGCCTATTCCTGCCTGACACCACAGGGATCTATCAGGAGGGAGGCCAGAGGAGCAGGGGGTAAAACCCCACCAGGGAGAAGGACTTCCCTAGCTGAACTCTGTAACAATTTGAATGTGGCAAGAGTTCTCCTAGCCAGAACTCAGGGGAGAGCGCGAATCTGGCTTACAGACTTCACAGACTAGGGGAAGAACTAAAGCCCTTTTCTTTGGCGGCTGGGAAGTGGAAAACCTCGGGCAAGCTTTCAAGCCTGCACTCCGCCTGGAAACAGACCTGGGGCTGTTGTGGGTGGCACGGTGGGGGTGAGACCGGCCTTTGGTTTGGGTGGGAGCTGGGTGAGGCCTGTGACTGCTGGCTTTTCCCCACTTCTCTGACAACCTGCATGACTCAGCAGAGGCAGCCATAATCCTCCTAGGTACACAACTCCAGTGACCTGGGAATCTTACCCCATCCCCACAGCAGCCACAGCAAGACCCGCCCAAGGAGAGTCTGAGCTCAGACACACCTAGCACTGCCCCCACCTGATGATCCTTCCCTACCCACCCTGGTAGTGGAAGACAAAGGATATGTAATCTTGGGAGTTCTAGGGCCCTGCCCACGGCCGGTCCTTTTCCACACTACTACAGCTAATGCTTTCTGGAAAGCATCACCTCCTGGCAGGAGGTCAACCAGCACAAAAATAGAACATTAAACCACTAAAGCTAAGAACACTCACGGAAGGTTCTTGCAACCTTCACCACCTCTACTGGCACAGGGGCTATTATCCACGGTTGAGAGACTCATAGATGGTTCACATCACAGGACCCTGTGCAGAAACCCCCAGAACCAGCCAGGAGCTGGGTAGACTCGCTGGGTGGCTAGACCCAGAAGAGAGACAATAATCACTGCAGTTCAGCTCACAGAAAGCCACAACCACAGGAAAAGGGGGCGAGTACTACATCAAGGGAATACCCTGTGAGACAAAAAAATCTGAACAACAGCCTTCAGCCCTAGACCTTCCCTCTGACAGAGCCTACCCAAATGGAAAGGAACCAGAAAAGCAGCCCTGGTAATATGACAAAACAAGGCTCGTTAACATCCCCCCAAAATCACACTAGTTCAACAGCAATGGATCCAAACCAAGAAGAAATCCCTGACTTACCTGAAAAAGAATTCAGGAAGTTAGTTATTAAGCTAATAAGGGAGGCACCAGAGAAAGCAAAGCCCAATGCAAGGAAATCCAAAAAATGATACAAGAAGTGAAGGGAGAAATATTCAATAAAATAGGTAGCTTAATTTAAAAACAAAAATTCAGGAGACTTTGGACACACTTTTAGAAATGCAAAATGCTCTGGGAAGTCTCAGCAATAGAATTGAACAAGTAGGAGAAAGAAATTCAGAGCTCGAAGACAAGGTCTTCAAATTAACCCAATTCAACAAAGACAAAGAAAAAAGAATAAGGAAATATGATCAAAGCCTCCAAGAAGTTTGAGATTATGTTAAATGACCAAACCTAAGAATAATTGGTATTCATTAGGAGGAAGACAATTCTAAAAGCTTGGAAAAACATTTTGGGGGGATAATCAAGGAAAACTTCCCCAACCTTGCTAGAGACCTAGATTTGCAAACATACAAAGCACAAAGAACACCTGGAAAATTCATCACAAAAACATCTTCACCTAGGCAAATTGTTATCAGGTTATTCAAACTTAAGACCAAGGAAAGAATCTTAAGAGCTGTGAGACAGAAGCACCAGGTAACCTATAAAGGAAAACCTATCAGATTAACAGTAGACTTCTCAGCAGAAAGCCTACAAGCTAGAAGAGATTGGGGCCCTATCTTTAACCTCCTCAAACAAAACAATCTTCAGCCAAGAATTTTGTGTCCAGCAAAACTAGGCATCCTATATGAAGAAAAGATATAATTGTTTTCAGATAAACAAATGCTGAGAGAATTTACCAAGCCACCACTACAAGAACTGCTAAAAGGAGCTCTAAATCTTGAAAGAATCCTGAAAACACATCAAAACAGAATCACTTTAAAGCATAAAGCACACAGGACCTATAAAACAAAAATTCAAGTTAAAAAGCAAAAACAATGTCCAGGCACGGTGGCTCATGCCTGTAATCCCAGCACTTTGCGAGGCTGAGATGGGCAGATCACGAGGTCAGGAGATCGAGACCATCCTGGCTAACACAGTGAAACCCTGTCTCTACTAAAAATACAAAAATTAGCCGGGCGTGGTGGTGGGCGCCTGTAGTCCCAGCTACACGGGAGGCTGAGGCAGGAGAATGGAGTGAACCTGCGAGGTGGAGCTTGCAGTGAGTGGAGATCGTGCCACTGCACTCCAGAGCCTGGGCGACAGAGTGAGACTCTGTCTCAAAAAAAAAAAAAAAAAAAGCAAAAACAAAAAACAAAGTACACAAGTAACAAAGAGCATGATGAATGATGAATGCAATGGTACTTCACTTTTCAATACTAACATTCATAAATGGCCTAAATGCTCTACTTAAAAGATATAGAACTGCAGAATGGATAAGAACTCACCAACCATCTGCTGCCTTCAGAAGGCTCACCTAACACATAAGCACTCACATAAAGTTAAAGTAAAGGGGTGGAAAAAAGCATTTCATGCAAATGGACACCAAAATTAAGCAGGGGTAGCTATTCTTATATCAGACAAAACAAACTTTAAAGCAACAGTGGTTAAAAGAGACAAAGGGGGACATTATATAATGGTGGAAGGCCTTATCCACCAGGAAAATATCACAGTCTTAAACATATATGCACCTAACACTGGACCTCCCAAATTTATAAAACAATTACTAATAGACCTAAGAAATGAGATAGACAGTAACACAATAATAGTGGGAGACTTCAGTACTCCACTGACAGTACTAGACAGGTCATCAAGACAGAAAGTCAACAAAGAAACAATGGATTTAAACTATACCTTGGAACAAATGGACCTAACAGATATCTACAGATCACTTCATCCAACAGCCACAGAATACACATTCTATTCAACAGCTCGTGGAACTTTCTCCAAGATAGACAATATGAAAGGCCATAAAATGAGCCTCAATAAATTAAAAAAAAATTGAAAGTATATCAAGCACTTTCTCAGACCACAGTGGAATAGAACTGGAAATCAACTCCAAAGGGAACCCTCAAAGCCATGCAAATACATGGAAATTAAATAACCTGCTCCCGAATGAGCATTGGGTCAAAAACGAAATCAAGATGAAAATTAAAAAAATTTTCAGGACAGGTGCGGTTGCTCATGCCTGTAATCCCAGCACTTTGGGAGGTAGAGGCGGATCACCTGGGGTCAGGAGTTCTCAAGACCAGCTTGACCAACATGGTAAAACCCCATCTCTACTAAAAATACAAAAATTAGCCAGGTGTGGTGGCAGGTGCCTGTATTCCCAGCTACTTGGGAGGCTGAGGCACGAGAATTGCTTGAACCTGGGAGTCGGAGGTTGCAGTGAGCCGAGATCGCACCACTGCACTACAGCCTGGGCAACAGAGTGAGACTCTCTCTTAAATTTTTTTTTTTTCACACTAAATGACAATAATGACACAACCTATCAAAACCTCTGGGATACAGCTAATATGGTGCTAAGAGAAAAGTTCATAGCCCTAAACACCTACATCAAAAGGTCTGAAAGAGCACAAACAGACAATCTAAGGTCACACCTCAAGGAACTAGAGAAACAAGAACAAACCAAAACCAGCAGAAGAAAGAAAATAACCAAGATCAGAGCAGAACTAAACGAAATTGAAACAAAAAAAAAGTATGAAAGATAAATGAAACAAAAGGCTGGTTCTTTGAAAAGACAAATAAGATTGATAGACCATTAGCAAGATTAACCAAGGAAAGAAGAGAGAAAATCTGAATAACTTCACTGAGAAACGAAACAGGAGATATTACAACTGACACTACCAAAATACAAAAGATCATTCAAGGCTACTATGAGCAGCTTTATGCACATAAACTAGAAAACCTACAAGAGATGGATAAATTCCTGGAAAAAATACAACCCTCCTAGTTTAAATCAGCAAGAGTTAGATAACCTGAACAGACCAATAACAAGCAGTGAGACTGAAATGGTAATTTAAAAATTACCAACAAAAAAAAGTCCAGGACCAGACGGACTCACAGCAGAATTTGACCAGACATTCAAAGAAGAATTGGTACCAATCCTTTTGACACTATTCCACATGATAGAGAAAGAAGGAACCCTCCCTAATTCATTTTATGAAGCCAGCATTACCCTAATACCAAAACCAGGAAAGGATACAACCAAAAAAGAAAACTATGTGCTGATATCCTTGATGAACATGGATGCTAAAATTCTTAACAAAGTACTAGCTAACCGAATCTGACAACATATCAAAAAGATAATCCACAATGATCAAGTGGGTTTCATACCAGGGATGCAGGGATGGTTTAATACACACAAGTCAATAAGTGTGATTCACCACATAAACAGAATTTAAAACAAACATCACATGATCATCACAATAGATGCAGAAAAAGCATTCAACAAAGTCCAGCATCACTTTATGATCAAAACTCTCAGCAAGATCGGCATACAAGGGGCATACCTTAATGTAATAAACGCTATCTCTGACAAACCCACAGCCAACATGATACTGAATGGGGAAAAGTTGAAAGCATTCCCCCTGAGAACGGGAACAAGACAAGGATGCCCACTCTCACTACTCCTCTTCAACATAACACTGGAAGTCTTAGCCAGAGCAATCCAACAAAAGAAAGAGATAAAAGGCATCCTAATCAGTAAAGAGGAAGTCAAATTGTCCCTGTTTCCTGATGATATGATAGTTTACCTTGAAAACCCTAAGGACTCCTCCAGAAAGCTCTTAGAACTGATAAAAGAATTCAGCAGACTGCACGCGGTGGCTCATGCCTGTAATCCTAGCACTTCGCGTGGCCGAGGCAGGTGGATCACCTGAGCTCAGGAGTTCGAGACCAGCCTGGCCAACGTGGTGAAACCCTGTCTCTACTGAAAATACAAAAATTAGAAAAGGCGTGTTTGTGCACACTTGTAATCCCAGCTACTTGGGAGGCTGAGGCAGGAGAATCACTTGAACCTGGGAGGAGGAGGTTGCAGTGAGCTGAGATTGCACCACTGCACTCCAGCCTGGGAGACAAGACTGAAACTCTATCTCCAAAAAAAAAAAAAACCAGCAAAGTTTCTGGATACGAGATTAACGTACACAAATCAGTAGCCCTTCTATACACCAAGAGTGACCACGCAGAGAATCAAATCAAGAACTCAACCCCTTTTACAATACCTGCAAAAAAAAAAAAAAAAAAGGAATATACCTAACAAAGGAGCCAAAAGACCTCTACATGGAAAACTACAAAACATTGCTAAAAGAATCAGATGACACAAACAAATGGAAACGCATCCCATACTCATGGATGGGTAGGATCAATATTGTGAAAATGACCATACTGCCAAAAGCAATCTACAAATTCAATGCAATCCCCATCAAAATACCACCATCATTCTTCACAGAGTTAGAAAAAGCAATTCTAAAATTCATATGGAACCAAAAAAGAGCCCGCATAGCCAAAGCAAGACTAAGCAAAAAGAACAAATCCAGAGGCATCACACTACCTGATTTCAAACTATACTATAAGGCCGTAGTCACCAAAACAGCATGGGACTCTGACGAGTTGATGGGTGCAGCACGCCAACATGGCACAGGTATACATATGTAACAAACCTGCACGTCATCCACATGTACCCTAGAACTTAAAGTATAATTAAAAAAAAAAATACACACATAGACCAATGGAACAGAATAGATAGTCCAGAAATAAAGCCAAATTCTTACAGTCAACTGATCTTTGACAAAGCAAACAAAAGCATAACATGGGGAAAGAACTGCCTTTTCAACAAATGCTGCTGAGATAATTGGCTAGCCACATGTAGGAGAATGAAACTGGATCCTTAGCTCTCACCTTATACAAAAATCAACTCAAGATGGATTAAGGACTTAAACCTAAGACCTGAAACTATAACAATTCTAGAGGATAACATTGGAAAAACCCTTCCAGACATTGGCTTAGGCAAGGATTTCATGACCAGAAACTTAAAAGCAATTGAAAAAAAAAAAATAGCTGGGACCTAAGTAAACTAAAGAGCTTTTGCATGGCAAAAGGAACAGTCAGCAGAGCCCAGCCTGATTTTGAACTCCTGGGCTCAAGGAATCCTCCCACCTCAACCTCCCAAAGAGCTGGGATTACAGGCCTGAGCCATCAAGCCTGGCCTTCTTTGTCTTTTTAATTATAGCCTTCTGACTGGTTTAAGATGATATCTTATTTTGGTTTTGATTTGCTAATGTTGAGCATTTAAAAATATACCTGTTGGCCATTTGTATGTCTTCTTTCATCCCCTATCCTTTGGGCTATTGCAATGACATCCTAATTAATAAATATGTATTGTGAGAGCATTTTTTCCAACACAAAAAATAGTGACACCCAACAAATCTGACAAAGGATTTTTTTTTAAAAAGACAACTTTCAGTTATGAAAGGCAATCTGAGGGATGGACATTAGATATCAAGTATCAGTGTTCAGGTTATGAATCTTACAGTTCTAGTAGTTAAGAAGAGGAAGAGATCACTTCCATTTTGCTTATCAGGAAAACATTTATACAAGAGCTTGATTTTAAGGAACAAGATAGGCAGAGAGCACAGTATGAACAAATGCACATGGCATATTTGTTAGTGGTTATTGCCGAGTAGACTTGTTTGTTTGGAATGGAGAGTTCATGCAGTTTTTCCTAATTGATGATAATTATCACTTTGGGTGCTTGTTAAATATACGATTAGCAAACCTCTGGATTAGAATTTTTTTTTTTTTTTTGAGACGGAGTCTCGCTGTGTCTCCCAGGCTGGAGTGCAGTGGCGTGATCTCAGCTCACTGCAAGCTCCGCCTCCCGGGTTCACGCCATTCTCCCGCCTCAGCCTCCCAAGTAGCTGAGACTACAGGCGCCCGCCACCACGCCCGGCTGGTTTTTTGTATTTTTAGTAGAGACGGGGTTTCACCATGTTAGCCAGGATAGTCTCGATCTCCTGACCTCGTGATCCACCCGCCTCGGCCTCCCAAAGTGCTGGGATTACAGGCTTGAGCCACCGCGCCCGGCCTAGAAATTTTGATTCAATAGGTCTGAGTGAGGGTATAGGAGTCAGTGTTTTTAACAAGCATATCAGATGATTCTTAGGTTCAGGGAAATTTGGGAAACACAGAACTGTAGAGAGAATAATGGCAGATGAAGGTGGAATGGAAAGTAGGTGCTAGATAATGTGAGACTTTGAAAGCCAGGTGCAGGAGCTCAGAATGTTGCCACTGAATATGAGCAATATCTAACATTTGGAAGTCTGTGACTATCTCCTGCTTTCCATATTGGAAATGCTGCCAGTATTATGACTGTGGATAGCATAGGTTATGAGCTGTTGTCTTGTTTACATTGGAGGAACTGTCAGGTTTCCTTGGACTCTGCAAAAATATGTAGTTGCAGGAATGAGACCTTTAACTTCATAGCTCAAGCAAGGGCTTGTGTCAATCAAGTGCACTGATTTTTCAATTTGTCCCCACTCTAGCCTGTAATCAGTGATTTCAGCACCATTGCATACAGGAATGTGAAAGATGCAACAGACACAGAAATTGAGTTCTTTCTCTAGGTAGTCACTATACTAGATACTGTCAAGAGTTACAGCATGATCCTTTCAGTGTCAAAGCTTATAATCTATTAAATGCTATGAGATACAGACAAGTGTAGAAATAATTAAGCATAAGGCAGTATACTATAATTAACATTAAAAGGCTCAAATAAAACTAAGAAAAAGGATCATCTAATTTTACATATTAGATGAATGCCTTTAAATATGTATTAAAATTATTTTTAAGTGAGTTACTTAAAAAAGAGCAAACTTACATATACTAATGTTGCTTTATATTACTATTGGTTACTGGGATGAAACACAAACCCCAGTATTCTCTGGCCTTTATACAGTGATACAGTGATACAGTGATGTAATCATACCTGTCATCTATTATTAAGACACTAAGGCTTTTTGTTAATGCTACACATACCCTGCTAGAGTCTGGGAAAAAGGGAAGAAAATTTTAAAGATACTTACATGGCTGAATAATTAGGCCTCTTTATTTTATTTTATTTTATTTTATTTTATTTTTTTAGAGCTTAGTTTGAATGTGAAAATATTCACATGGATGTAAAAAAGTTATTTTCTGGTTTTTTTTTTTTTTTTTTGATGGAGTTTCGTTCTTGTTGCCCAGGTTAGAGAGCAATGGCGCCATCTTGGTCCACCGCAACCTCTGCCTCCCGGGTGCAAGTGATTCAGTGATTCTCCTGCTTCAGCCTCCCGAGTAGCTGGGATTACAGGCATGTGCCACCACGCCTGGGTAATTTTGTATTTTTAGTAGAGACAGGGTTTCTCCATGTTGGTCAGGCTGTCTTGAATTCCTGACTTCAGGTGATCTGCCTGCCTCGGCCTCCTAAAGTGCTGGGATTACAGTTGTGAGCCACTGCGCCCAACCAAAAGTTTGGTTTTTTTAAAGCTTCATTATCTTATAGCCACATTTCTTTTTTTTTTTTTTTTTTAAATTTATTTATTATTATTATACTGTAAGTTGTAGGGTACATGTGCATAACGTGCAGGTTTGTTACATATGTATACTTGTGCCTTGTTGGTGTGCTGCACCCATCAACTCGTCATTTACATCAGGTATAACTCCCAATGCAATCCCTCCCCCCGCCCCCCTCCCCATGATAGGCCCCGGTGTGTGATGTTCCCCTTCCCGAGTCCAAGTGATCTCATTGTTCAGTTCCCACCTATGAGAGAGAACATGCGGTGTTTGGTTTTCTGTTCTTGTGATAGTTTGCTAAGAATGATGGATTCCAGCTGCATCCATGTCCCTACAAAGGACACAAACTCATCCTTTTTTATGGCTGCATAGTATTCCATGGTGTATATATGCCACATTTTCTTAATCCAATCTGTCACTGATGGACATTTGGGTTGATTCCAAGTCTTTGCTATTGTGAATAGTGCTGCAATAAACATACGTGTGCATGTGTCTTTATAGCAGCATAATTTATAATCCTTTGGGTATATACCCAGTAATGGGATGGCTGGGTCATATGGTACATCTAGTTCTAGATCCTTGAGGAATCGCCATACTGTTTTCCATAATGGTTGAACTAGTTTACAATCCCACCAACAGTGTAAAAGTGTTCCTATTTCTCCACATCCTCTCCAGCACCTGTTGTTTCCTGACTTTTGAATGATCGCCATTCTAACTGGTGTGAGATGGTATCTCATTGTGGTTTTGATTTGCATTTCTCTGATGGCCAGTGATGATGAGCATTTTTTCATGTATTTGTTGGTTATATGAATGTCTTCTTTTGAGAAATGTCTATTCATATCCTTTGCCCACTTTTTGATGGGGTTGTTTGTTTTTTTCTTGTAAATTTGTTGGAGTTCTTTGTAGGTTCTGGATATTAGCCCTTTGTCAGATGAGTAGATTGCAAAAATTTTCTCCCATTCTGTAGGTTGCCTGTTCACTCTGATGGTAGTTTCTTTTGCTGTGCAGAAGCTCTTTAGTTTAATGAGATCCCATTTGTCAATTTTGGCTTTTGCTGCCGTTGCTTTTGGTGTTTTAGACATGAAGTCTTTGCCCATGCCTATGTCCTGAATGGTACTACCTAGGTTTTCCTCTAGGATTTTTATGGTATTAGGTCTAACATTTAAGTCTCTAATCCATCTTGAATTAATTTTCGTATAAGGAGTAAGGAAAGGATCCAGTTTCAGCTTTCTACTTATGGCTAGCCAATTTTCCCAGCACCATTTATTAAATAGGGAATCCTTTCCCCATTTCTTGTTTTTCTCAGGTTTGTCAAAGATCAGATGGCTGTAGATGTGTGGTATTATTTCTGAGGACTCTGTTCTGTTCCATTGGTCTATATCTCTGTTTTGGTACCAGTACCATGCTGTTTTGGTTCCTGTAGCCTTGTAGTATAGTTTGAAGTCAGGTAGCGTGATGCCTCCAGCTTTGTTCTTTTGAGTTAGGATTGTCTTGGAGATGCGGGCTCTTTTTTGGTTCCATATGAACTTTAAAGCAGTTTTTTCCAATTCTGTGAAGAAACTCATTGGTAGCTTGATGGGGATGGCATTGAATCTATAAATTACCTTGGGCAGTATGGCCATTTTCACGATATTGATTCTTCCTATCCATGAGCATGGTATGTTCTTCCATTTGTTTGTGTCCTCTTTTATTTCACTGAGCAGTGGTTTGTAGTTCTCCTTGAAGAGGTCCTTTACATCCCTTGTAAGTTGGATTCCTAGGTATTTGATTCTCTTTGAAGCAATTGTGAATGGAAGTTCATTCATGATTTGGCTCTCTGTTTGTCTGTTACTAGTGTATAAGAATGCTTGTGATTTTTGCACATTAATTTTGTATCCTGAGACTTTGCTGAAGTTGCTTATCAGCTTAAGGAGATTTTGGGCTGAGACAATGGGGTTTTCTAAATATACAATCATGTCATCTGCAAAGAGGGACAATTTGACTTCTTCTTTTCCTAACTGAATACCCTTGATTTCTTTCTCTTGCCTGATTGCCCTAGCCAGAACTTCCAACACTATGTTGAATAGGAGTGGTGAGAGAGGGCATCCCTGTCTTGTGCCAGTTTTCAAAGGGAATTTTTCCAGTTTTTGCCCATTCAGTATGATATTGGCTGTGGGTTTGTCATAAATAGCTCTTATTATTTTGAGGTACGTTCCATCAATACCGAATTTATTGAGCATTTTTAGCATGAAGGGCTGTTGAATTTTGTCAAAAGCCTTTTCTGCATCTATTGAAATAATCATGTGGTTCTTGTCTTTGGTTCTGTTTATATGCTGGATTATGTTTATTGATTTGCGAATGTTGAACCAGCCTTGCATCCCAGGGATGAAGCCCACTTGATCATGGTGGATAAGCTTTTTGATGTGTTGCTGAATCCGGTTTGCCAGTATTTTATTGAGGATTTTTGCATCGATGTTCATCAGGGATATTGGTCTAAAATTCTCTTTTTTTGTTGTATCTCTGCCAGGCTTTGGTATCAGGATGATGTTGGCCTCATCAAATGAGTTAGGGAGGATTCCCTCTTTTTCTATTGATTGGAATAGTTTCAGAAGGAATGGTACCAACTCCTCCTTGTACCTCTGGTAGAATTCAGCTGTGAATCCATCTGGTCCTGGACTTTTTTTGGTTGGTAGGCTATTAATTGTTGCCTCAATTTCAGAGCCTGCTATTGGTCTATTCAGGGATTCAACTTCTTCCTGGTTTAGTCTTGGAAGAGTGTAAGTGTCCAGGAAATTATCCATTTCTTCTAGATTTTCCAGTTTATTTGCGTAGAGGTGTTTATAGTATTCTCTGATGGTAGTTTGTATTTCTGTGGGGTCGGTGGTGATATCCCCTTTTTCATTTTTAATTGCGTCGATTTGATTCTTCTCTCTTTTCTTCTTTATTAGTCTTGCTAGTGGTCTGTCAATTTTGTTGATCTTTTCAAAAAACCAACTCCTGGATTCATTGATTTTTTGGAGGGTTTTTTGTGTCTCTATCTCCTTCAGTTCTGCTCTGATCTTAGTTATTTCTAGCCTTCTGCTAGCTTTCGAATGTGTTTGCTCTTGCTTCTCTAGTTCTTTTAATTGCGATGTTAGAGTGTCAATTTTTGATCTTTCCTGCTTTCTCTTGTGGGCATTTAGTGCTATAAATTTCCCTCTACACACTGCTTTAAATGTGTCCCAGAGATTCTGGTATGTTGTATCTTTGTTCTCATTGGTTTCAAAGAACATCTTTATTTCTGCCTTCATTTCGTGATGTACCCAGTAGTCATTCAGGAGCAGGTTGTTCAGTTTCCATGTAGTTGAGCGGTTTTGATTGAGTTTCTTAGTCCTGAGTTCTAGTTTGATTGCACTGTGGTCTGAGAGACAGTTTGTTATAATTTCTGTTCTTGTACATTTGCTGAGGAGTGCTTTACTTCCAATTACGTGGTCAATTTTGGAATAAGTACGATGTGGTGCTGAGAAGAATGTATATTCTGTTGATTTGGGGTGGAGAGTTCTATAGATGTCTATTAGGTCTGCTTGCTGCAGAGATGAGTTCAATTCCTGGATATCCTTGTTAACTTTCTGTCTCGTTGATCTGTCTAATGTTGACAATGGAGTGTTGAAGTCTCCCATTATTATTGTATGGGAGTCTAAGTCTCTTTGTAAGTCTCTAAGGACTTGCTTTATGAATCTGGGTGCTCCTGTATTGGGTGCATATATATTTAGGATAGTTAGCTCTTCCTGTTGAATTGATCCCTTTACCATTATGTAATGGCCTTCTTTGTCTCTTTTGATCTTTGATGGTTTAAAGTCTGTTTTATCAGAGACTAGTATTGCAACCCCCACTTTTTTTTGTTCTCCATTTGCTTGGTAAATCTTCCTCCATCCCTTTATTTTGAGCCTATGTATGTCTCTGCGTGTGAGATGGGTCTCCTGAATACAGCAGACTGATGGGTCTTGACTCTTTATCCAGTTTGCCAGTCTGTGTCTTTTAATTGGAGCATTTAGTCCATTTACATTTAAGGTTAAGATTGTTATGTGTGAACTTGATCCTGCCATTATGATATTAACTGGTTATTTTGCTCATTAGTTGATGCAGTTTCTTCCTAGCCTCGATGGTCTTTACATTTTGGCATGTTTTTGAGATGGCTGGTACCGGTTGTTCCTTTCCATGTTGAGTGCTTCCTTCAGGGTCTCTTGTAAGGCAGGCCTAGTGGTGACAAAATCTCTAAGCATTTGCTTATCTGTAAAGGATTTTATTTCTCCTTCACTGATGAAACTTAGTTTGGCTGGATATGAAATTCTGGGTTTAAAATTCTTTTCTTTAAGAATGTTGAATATTGGCCCCCACTCTCTTCTGGCTTGGAGAGTTTCTGCCGAGAGATCTGCTGTGAGTCTGATGGGCTTCCCTTTGTGGGTAACCCGACCTTTCTCTCTGGCTGCCCTTAAGATTTTTTCCTTCATTTCAACTTTGGTGAATCTGGCAATTATGTGTCTTGGAGTTGCTCTTCTCGAGGAGTATCTTTGTGGCGTTCTCTGTATTTCCTGGATTTGAATGTTGGCCTGCCCTACTAGGTTGGGGAAGTTCTCCTGGATGATATCCTGAAGAGTGTTTTCCAACTTGGTTCCATTTTCCCCCTCACTTTCAGGCACCCCAATCAGACGTAGATTTGGTCTTTTTACATAATCCCATACTTCTTGCAGGCTTTGTTCATTTCTTTTTCTTCTTTTTTCTTTTGGTTTCTCTTCTCGCTTCATTTCATTCATTTGATCCTCAATTGCTGATACTCTTTCTTCCAGTTGATCGAGTCGGTTACTGAAGCTTGTGCATTTGTCACGTATTTCTCGTGTCATGGTTTTCATCTCTTTCATTTCGTTTATGACCTTCTCTGCATTAATTAGTCTAGCCGTCAATTCTTCCACTTTATGTGCCACATTTTCTTAATCCAGTCTGTCACTGGTGGACATTTGGGTTGATTCCAAGTCTTTGCTATTGTGAATAGTGCCACAATAAACATACGTGTGCATGTGTCTTTATAGCAGCATGATTTATAATCCTTTGGGTATATCCCCAGTAATGGGATGGCTGGGTCATATGGTACATCTAGTTCTAGATCCTTGAGAAATCGCCATACTGTTTTCCATAATGGTTGAACTAGTTTACAATCCCACCAACAGTGTAAAAGTGTTCCTATTTCTCCACATCCTCTCCAGCACCTGTTGTTTCCTGACTTTTTAATGATCGCCATTCTAGCTGATGTGAGATGGTATCTCATTGTGGTTTTGATTTGCATTTCTCTGATGGCCAGTGATGATGAGCATTTTTTCATGTGTCTGTTGGCTGTATGAATGTCTTCTTTTGAGAACTGTCTGTTCATATCCTTTGCCCACTTTTTGATGGGGCTGTTTGTTTTTTTCTTGTAAATTTGTTTGAGTTCTTTGTAGGTCTGGATATTAGCCCTTTGTCAGATGAGTAGATTGCAAAAATTTTCTCCCATTCTGTAGGTTGCCCGTTCACTCTGATGGTAGTTTCTTTTGCTGTGCAGAAGCTCTTTAGTTTAATGAGATCCCATTTGTCAATTTTGGCTTTTGCTGCCGTTGCTTTTGATGTTTCAGACATGAAGTCCTTGCCCATGCCTATGTCCTGAATGGTATTACCTAGAGATGAGAGAAGAAGGCTTCCATCAAACTTCTCAGAGCTAAAGGAGGAATTATGTACCCAGTGCAAAGAAACTAAAAATCTTGAAAAAAGAATGGAAGAATTGATAACTAGAATAATTAATGCAGAGAAGGCCATAAACGAACTGACTGAGATGAAAACCATGACACGAGAAATACGTGACAAATGCACAAGCTTCAGTAACCAAGTCGATCAACTGGAAGAAAGAGTATCAGCGATTGAGGATCAAATGAATGAAATGAAGCGAGAAGAGAAATCTAAAGAAAAAAGAAGAAAAAGAAATGAAGAAAGCCTGCAAGAAGTATGGGATTATGTAAAAAGACCAAATCTACGTCTGATTGGGGTGCCTGAAAGTGAGGGGAAAAATGGAACCAAGTTGGAAAACACTCTTCAGGATATCATCCAGGAGAACTTCCCCAACCTAGTAGGGCAGGCCAACATTCAACTCCAGGAAATACAGAGAACGCCACAAAGATACTCCTCAAGAAGAGCAACTCCAAGACACATAATTGCCAGATTCACCAAAGTTGAAATGAAGGAAAAAATCTTAAGGGCAGCCAGAGAGAAAGATCAGGTTACCCACAAAGGGAAGCCCATCAGACTAACAGCAGATCTCTCGGCAGAAACTCTACAAGCCAGAAGAGAGTGGGGGCCAATATTCAACATTCTTAAAGAAAAGAATTTTAAACCCAGAATTTCATATCCAGCCAAACTAAGTTTCATAAATGAAGGAGAAATAAAATCCTTTACAGATAAGCAAATGCTTAGAGATTTTGTCACCACTAGGCCTGCCTTACAAGAGACCCTGAAGGAAACACCAAACATGGAAAGGAACAACTGGTACCGGCCATTGCAAAAACATGCCAAAATGTAAAGACCATCATGGCTAGGAAGAAACTGCATCAACTAACAAGCAAAATAACCAGTTAATACCATAATGGCAGGATCAAGTTCACATATAACAATATTAACCTTAAATGTAAATGGACTAAATGCTCCAATTAAAAGACACAGACTGGCAAACTGGATAAAGAGTCAAGACCCATCAGTCTGCTGTATTCAGGAGACCCATCTCACATGCAGAGACATACATAGGCTCAAAATAAAGGGATGGAGGAAGATCTACCAAGCAAATGGAGAACAAAAAAAAGCAGGGATTGCAATCCTAGTCTCTGATAAAACAGACTTTTAACCATCAAAGATCAAAAGAGACAAAGAAGGCCATTACATAATGGTAAAAGGATCAATTCAACAGGAAGAGCTAACTATCCTCAATATATATGCACCCAATACAGGAGCACCCAGATTCATAAAGCAAGTCCTTAGAGACTTACAAAGAGACTTAGACTCCCATACAATAATAATGGGAGACTTCTACCACAGTTCTTTATCCACTTGTTGACTGATGGGCATTTGGGTTGGTTTCACAATTTTGCAATTGTGAATTGTGCTGCTATAAACATGCATGTGCAAGCATCTTTTTCATATAATGAGTTCTTTTCCTCTGGGTAGATACCCAGTAGTGGGATTGCTGGATCAAATGGTAGTTCTACTTTTAGTTTTTTAAGGAATCTCCGCACTGTTTTCCATAGCAGCTGTACTAGTTTACATTCCCACCAGCAGTGTAGAAGTGTTCGCTGATGAACGCATCCATGCCAACATTGACTGTTCTTTGATTGTTTGATTATGGCTATTCTGGCAGGAATAAGGTGATATTGCATTGTGGTTTTGATTTGCATTTCCCTGATAATTAGTGATGTTGAGCATTTTTTCATATGTTTCTTGGCCATTTGTATTTCTTCTTTTGAGGATTGTCCATGTCTTTAGCTCACTTTTTGATGGAATTTGTTTTTTCTTACTGATTTGTTTGAGTTCATTGTAGATTCTTGTTATTATTCCTTTGTCAGATGTATAGATTATGAAGATTTTCTCCCACTCTGTGGGTTGTCTGTTAACTCTGCTCACTCTTCCTTTTGCTGTGCAAAAGCTCTTTAGTTTAATTAGGTCCTGGCTATTTATCTTTGTTTTTATTCCATTTGCTTTTGGGTTTTGGGTCATTAAATCCTTGCCTAAGCCAATGTCTAGAAGGGTTTTTCCAATGTTATCTTCTAGAATTGTTATAGTTTCAGGTCTTAGGTTTCAGTCCTTAATCCATCTTGAGTTGATTTTTGTATAAGGTAAGAGATGAGGAACCAGTTTCATTCTCTTACACGTGGCTAGACAATTATCCCAGAACCATTTGGTTTAAAAGGTAGTCCTTTCCCCACTTTATGTTTTTTGTTTGCTTTGTTAAAGATCAGTTGGCTGTATTTGGGTTTATTTTGGGTTCTCTATTCTGTTCCAGTGGTCTATGCATGTATTTCTATGCCAGTACCATGCTGTTTTGGTGACTATGGCCTTACAGTATAGCTTGAAATCAGGTAGTGTGGTGCCTCCAGATTTGTTCTTTTGGCCTAGTCTTGCTTTTGCTACAAGGCCTCTTTTTCAGTTCATTATGAATTTTAGAATTGTTTTTTCTAATTCTGTGAAGAATGATTATGGCATTTTGATGGGGATTGCATTGAATTTGTAGAATGCTCTTGGCAGTATGGTCTTTTTCACAATATTGATTCTACCCATCCATGAGCATGGGATGTGTTTCCATTTGTTTGTATCTATGAATTCTTTTAGCAGTGTTTTGTAGTTTTCCTTGTAGAGGTCTTTTGACTCCTTTGTTAGGTATATTCCTAAGTATTTTATTTTTTTCCAGCTATTGTAAAAGAAGTAGAGTTCTTGATTTGATTCTCCACTTGGTCACTGTTGGTATATAGAAGAGCTACTGATTTGTGTACATTAATCATGTATCTGGAAACTTTGCTGAATTCTTTTATCAGTTCTAGGAGCTTTCTGGAGGAGTCCTTGGGTTTTTAAGGTATGCAGTCATATTGTCAGCAAATAGGGACAGTTTGTCTTCCTCTTTACTGATTTGGATGCCCTTTATTTTTTTCTCTTGTCTGATTGCTCTGACTAGAACTTCCAGTATTATGTTGAAGAGGAGTGGTGAGAGTGGGCATCTTTGTCTTGTTCCAGTTCTCAGTGGGAATGCTTTCAATGTTTCCCCATTCAGTATCATGTTGGCTGTGGGTTTGTCATAGATGGCTTTTATTACATTAAGGTATGTCCCTTGTATGCTGATTTTGCTCAGAGTTTTAATCATAAAGGGATGCTGGATTTTGTTGAATACTTTTTCTGTGTCTATTGAGATGATCATGCGATTTTCATTTTTAATTCTGCCTATGTGGTGTATCACATTTATTGACTTGTGTATGTTAAACCATCCCTGCATCTCTGGTATGAAACCCACTTGATCGTGTTAGATTATCTTGTTGATATGTTGTTGGATTCGGTTAGCTAGTATTTTTTTAAGGATTTTAGCATCCATATTCATCAAGGATATCAATCTGTATTTTTTTCTTTTTTTTGGTTATGTCTTTTCCTTGTTTTGGTATTAAAGTGATGCTGGCTTCATAGAATGAATTAGGGAGGGTTTCTTCTTTCTCTGTCTTGTGGCATAGTGTCAAAAGGACTGGTACCAATTCTTCTTTGAATGTCTGGTCAAATTCTGCTGTGAATTCATCTGGTCCTGGACTTCTTTTCGTTGGTGATTTTTTTTTTAAAATTGTACTTTAAGTTCTAGGGTACATGTCCACAATGTGCAGGTTTGTTACATATGTATACATGTGCCATGTTGGTGTGCTGCACCCATTAACTCATCATTTACATTAGGTATATCTCCTAATGCTATCCCTCCCCCCACCCCCTCCCCACAATAGGACCCAGTGTGTGATGTTCCCCTTCCTGTGTCCAAGTGATCTCATTGTTCAATTCCCACCTATGAGTGAGAACATGCGATATTTGGTTTTCTGTTCTTGCGATAGTTTGCTGAGAATGATGGTTTCCAGCTGCATCCATGTCCCTACAAAGGACACGAACTCATCCTTTTTTATGGCTGCATAGTATTCCATGGTGTATATGTGCCACATTTTCTTAATCTAGTCTGTCACTGATGGACATTTGGTTTGATTCCAAGTCTTTGCTATTGTGAATAGTGCCACAATAAACGTACGTGTGCATGTGTCTTTATAGCAGCATGATTTATAATCCTTTGGGTATATCCCCAGTAATGGGATGGCTGGGTCAAATGGTATTTCTAGTTCTAGATCCTTGAGGAATCGCCACACTGTTTTCCAAAATGGTTGAACTAGTTTATAGTCTCACCAACAGTGTAAAAGTGTTCCTATTTTTCCACATCCTCTCAATTACCATTTCAATCTCACTGCTTGTTATTGGTCTGTTCAGGGTATCTAATTCTTCCTGATTTAAGGTAGGAGGTATTTTTCCAGGAATTTATCCACCTCTTTCAGGTTTTCTAGTTTATATGCATAAAGGTGTTCATAGTAGCTTTGAATGATCTTTTGTATTTCAGTGGTGTCAATTGTAGTATCTCCTGTTTCATTTCCTAGTGAGGTTATTTGGATTTTCTCTCTTATTTACTTAGTTAATCTTGCTAATGGTCTATTGATTTTGTTTATCTTTTCAAAGAACCAGCTTTTTGTTTCATTTATCTTTTGTAATTTTTTTTTTTTGTTTCAATTTCATTTAGTTCTGCTCTGATCTTGGTTATTTCTTCTCCTGGGTTTGGATTTGGTTTTTTCTTGTTTCTCTAGTTCCTTGAGGTGTGGCCTTAGATTGTCAGTTTGTGTTCTTTCTGTTTTTTTGATGTAGGCATTTATGGCTATGAACTTTCCTCTTAGCACCGCCTTTGCTATATCCCAGAGGTTTTGGTAGGTTGTGTCCTTATTGTCGTTCAGTTTAAAGAATTTTTAAATTTCCATCTTTGTTTTGTTTTTGACCCAATGATCATTCAGGAGCAGGTTATTTAATTTCCATGTATTTGCATGGCTTCGAAGTTTCCTTTAGGAGTTGATTTCCAGTTTTATTCCACTGTGGTCTGAGACAGTGCTTGATATAGTTTCAATTTTCTTAAATTTATTGAGACTCATTTTATGGCCCATCGAATGGTCTGTCTTGGAGAAGATTTCATGTGTTGTTGAATAGAATGTGTATTCTGTGGTTGTTGGATGAAATGTTCTGTATATATCTGTTAAATCCATTTGTTCCAAGGTATAGTTTAAATCTATTGTTTCTTTGTTGAGTTTCTGTCTTGATGACCTGTCTAGTGCTGTCAGTGGAGTATTGAGGTCCCCCACTATTATTGTGTTGCTATCTGTCTCATTTCTTAGGTCTATTAGTAATTGTTTTATAAATTTGGGAGGTCCAGTGTTAGGTGCATCTATGTTTAGGATTGTGATATTTTCCTGGCGGACAAGGCCTTTTACTATTATATAATGTCCCTCTTTGTCTCTTTTAACTGAAGATGCTTTAAAATTTGTTTTGTCTGATATAAGAATAGTTACCCCTGCTTGATTTTGGTGTCCATTTGCATGAAATGTCTTCTTCCACTACTTTATTATAAGTTTATGTGAGTCCTTATGTGTTAGGTGAGTCATCTGAAGGCAGCAGATAGTTGGTTGGTGAGTTCTTATCCATTCTGCAGTTCTGTATCTTTTAAATGGAGCATTTAGGCCATTTATATTCAATGTTAGTATTGAAATATGAGGTATCATTGCATTCATCATGCTCTTTGTTGCCTGTGTACTTTGCTTTTTTTACTTTTTGTTTTGGTTTTTTAACTTGTACTTTTCTTCTGTAGGTTCTGTGTGATTTATGCTTTAAAGAGGTTCTGTTTTGATGTGTTTCCAGGATTTGTTTCAAGATTTAGAGCTCCTTTTAGCAGTTCTTGTAGTGGTCATTTGATAGTGGTGAAGTCTCTCAGCATTTGTTTGTCTGAAAAAGACTCTGTTGTTCCTTCATATTTGATGCTTAGTTTTGCTGGACACAAAATTTTTGGCTGATAATTGTTTTGTTTGAGGAGGCTGAAGATAGGGACCCAACCCCTTCTAGCTTGTAGGGTTTCTGCTGAGAAGTCTACTGTTAATCTGATAGGTCTTCCTTTAAAAGTTACCTGGTGCTTCTGTCTCACAGCTCTTAAGATTCTTTCTTTGTCTTAACTTTGGATAACCTGACGACAATGTGCCTAACTGATGATCTTTCTGCAATGAATTTCCCAAGTGTTCTTTGTGCTTCTTGTATTTGGATGTTTAGATCTCTAGCAAGAAAGGGATTTTTTCCTTGATTATTCCCCCAAATATGTTTTGCAAGCTTATAGAATTCTCTTCTTCCTCAGGAACACTGATTATTTTTAGGTTTGGTTGTTTAACATAATCCAAGACTTCTTGGTGGCTTTGTTCATATTTTCTTATTCTTTTTTCTTTGTCTTTGTTGGATTGGGTTAATTTGAAGACCTTGTCTTCAAGCTCTGAATTTCTTTCTTCTACTTTTTCAATTCTATTGCTGAGAGTTTCCAGAGCATTTTGCTTTTCTATAAGTCTGTCAATGTTTTCTGCATTTTTCACTTTTTTTCTTTAAGCTATCTATTTCCTTGGATATTTCTCTCCACTTCTTGTATTGTTTCTTTTTTGGATTTCCTTGCATTGGGCTTCACCTTTCTCATGTGCCTCCCTCATTAGCTTAATAACCAATCTCCTGAATTATTTTTCAGGTAAATCAGGGATTTCTTCTTGGTTTGGATCCATTGCTGGTGAACTAGTGTGACTTTTGGGGGGTGTTGACAAGCCTTGTTTTGTCATATTACTAGAGTTGGTTTTCTGGTTCCTTCTTATTTGGGTGGGCTCTGTCAGAGGGAAGGTCTAGGGCTGAAGGCTGTTAAGACTTTATTTTGTCCCACTGCGTGTTTCCTTGATGTAGTATTCTCCCCATTTTCCTACGGATGTGGATTCCTGTGAGCTGAACTGCAGTAATTGTCTCTCTTCTGGGTCTAGCCACCCAGCAAGTCTACCTGGCTCTGGGCTGGTACTGGGGGTTGTCTGCACAGAGTCCTGTGATGTGAATCATCATGGGTCTCTCACCTGTGGATGCCTGTACCTGTTTTCATGGACATTGTGGGGAGGGGGTGCAGTGGACTTCGTGAGGGTTCTTAGCTTTGGTGTTTAATACTCTATTTTTGTGCTGGTTGGTCTCCTGCTGGGAGGTGGCACTTTCCAGAGAGCAATCAGCTGTGGTAGTATGGAGAGGGACCGACAGTGGGTGGGACCACAAAACTCCCAAGATTATACGCCCCTTGTCTTCTGCTACCAGGGTGGGTAGGGAAGGACCATCAGGTGGGGGCAGGGCTAGGTGTGTCTCAGCTCAGATTCTCCTTGGGTGGGTCTTGCTGTGGCTGCTGTAGGGGATGGGAGTGAGATTCCCAGGTCACTGGAGTTATGTACATAGGAGGATTATGGCTGCCTCTGCTGAGTCATACAGGTTAGAGAAGTGGGGAAAGCCAGCAGTCACAGGCCTCACCCAGCTCCCACTCAGACGAAGGACCCGAAGGACCCATCTCACTCCTACCGTGCCCCTGCCCCCAACAGCCTGGTCTCTGTTTCCAGGCGGTGGGCAAGCCAGGCTTGAAAACTTGCCCCAGGCTACCCTCCTCCCAGCTGCGAAAGAAAACAGCTTGGTTTTTCCCCTGTTGGTGAAGTCTGCATACCCTATTTGCACCTTCCCTGGAGTTCTGGCCAGGAGGCTTCTCTCTTCCTTCAAATTGTTAAACAGTTCAGCTAGAGATTTTCTTCTCCTTGTAGAGTTTTATTCCCTGTTCCTCTGGCCACCCTCCCCATGGATCCCTGTGGTGCCAGGCAGGAATGGTCTGCTTGGGGACCCAGGGAGCTTCCAGAGTGTTTCTGCTGCTTCCTCTACTCCTGTATTTTGCTCAACTCTCTAAATTGATTCAGCTCCACGTAGGGTCAGAAACTTCTCCCACAAACAGAGCTTCAGTTTCTCCAGTGGGGGTGTGTGTTTGGGGGTGTGTGTTCCCTGTCCCACTTCTGCAGTTGGGGCACTCACAGTATTTGGTGTGTTGCCTGAGTCCTGCAGGATCAGTCTGCTTCCTTCAGAGGGCATGTGGGTCCTCTGCTGGTTTGTTTTCGCAATTGATCTGGAGCTAAATTTCACAATGTGAGCATCCGTACACTGCTCTGTCCGAAGCTGCAATCTAGTCCTGCCTCCTGTCCTCCATGATGATCCAGAATGGCTATTATTAAAAAGTCAAAAAATAACAGATGCTGACAAGGTTGTGGAGAAAAAGGAATGCTTATACACTGTTGGTGAGAGTATAAATTAGTTCAGCCATTGTGGAACACAGGGTGGTGATTCGTGAAAGAGCTAAAGACAGAAATATCATTTGACCCAGCAATCCCATTACTGGGTATATGCCCAAAGGAATATAAATCATTCCATCATAAAGACATGTGCACACGTATGTTCACTGCAGCACTATTCACAATAGCAAAGACATGGAATCAACCTAAATGCCCATCAATGATAGACTGGATTTTTAAAATGTGGTACATATACACCAAGGAATATTATGCAGCAAAAAAAAAAAAAAAAAAAAAAAAAAAAAAAAAAAAAAAAAAAAAAAAAAAAAAAAAAAAAACAAAAAAACAAACAAACAAACAAACAAAAAAAAACCAAAAAAACCCCAAAAAACCCAAAACAAAAAACACCGAGATCATGTCCTTTGCAGGGACATGGATGGAACTGGAGGCCATTATCCTTACCAAACTAACGCTGGAACAGAAAAGCAAATACTACATGATCTCACGTATAAGTGGGAGCTAAATGATAAGAATACAGGGCCACATTGAGGGAAACAATACACATTGGCGCCTTTTGGAGGGTAGAGGGTGGGAGGGAGGAGGGAGAGGATCAAGATGAATAATAGATACTAGGCTTAATAACTGGATGATGAAATAATCTGTACAGCAAACCCCCATGACACAAGTTTACCTATGTAATGCACTTACACTTGTACCCCTAAACTTAAAAGTTAAAAAAAGAAATAAAACTTTATACAACATATAACCAATTACATTCAAGTTTTTCACTTTAAGCCTCTAAATAAAGGTGACAAATTCTAGCAAAAAAAGTTGAGGATATTGTGTTTGTTAAAGTACAGTACAGACAACTCCACAATCTCTGACTTACTTATTGCCTAGTTGTTTGGTTTGGTGGGCATAGGAATTTCTCCTTCTTCCCCACTTGGGTTTTTTTTTTTTTTTTTTTCCCCACTGTGCCTCCCTCAGTTTGCTGTCTTTCAGATTGTATATACCTCTGCAGTCCAGAAGCTGTTAGGAGTGGCTGGGTGTGCTCTTGCTGTGCCTTCCACTGTATCCCTGCCCCCATCTTGGTTCTATCTTTGAGCACATTTCTAAGCTCATCCTACTACTACTATAGCCTCCAACTATAACTAGCTACTATAATGAAATTCCCAGGAGAGTCAAAGTCTTAAATTCCCAATGCAATGTAAATACCTCACTTGTGCACCCAAAGGCCTACCATCATGGGAAACTTTATTTTTCCCTAAAATGACCTAAGTGAAAAATGAAAAGGAGGATATGGAAGAGTCTTTTCTTCCTTGAGTCTAAACTTACCTAATAGGAAGTCTTCAAACTAAAGAAAATGGACCAGTTGATATTTAAGGCCCCCCTCAGCTCTAATCTACTTATGATCTAGTGAATTTTGTGGCCTGGCCTGGTGACCTACCACCATTTGGAAAACTATTTCTGTGGAAAAATGCATTCAGTTGGGAAAAAAATTACAGAACTTTAGAACTCAAGAGGAGGTGTAAGTTGGGATTTATATGTTTAGATAGTATATTTGAATTGAATTATAAGAAATAAGGGATGTGATCAAAAAGAGTTTACATATATATTTTTATATTTTCCATTTTTACCACGGTTAGATATTGCCAATTCAATGTTATAGGAGATTTAGTATGGTCACACATTTCAGAACCACGTAGAGTCCATGAAATAACAGCAGATGTTGTTTGAATATCAGAAACCTAAAATAACAAAAATTCAAGTAGCATACTAAAAATTATAATCTGTAAGTTATGATGCAGTCTTTCCCTAAGTCTTATTCGATGCTAAGCATATTGTTCTTCTCATATTAGGTGCTTAAATACTGTGATTAAACAATGGACTATTAATTTTATTTTTACCAATGTCACACTTGATCTTTACTTGTTGAATTGCTAAAGGAGATTATCAAAGTTTTAACCAGGTAAAGCTTAAAATTAAAACTGTACTAGAGAATGTATATGTTTTAGCCTGACAAATTAAAAAGAATAAATATGCACTTTAATTACTTACTACAGGTTTCCCAATGTTGAAACAATATGACTTTCCATTTTCTGCTTTGCTCTAAAAGTAAAAAAGGAGCAACCCAAAACAAAATATTACATTGACAAAAACAAGAGAAAGGAGTTAGATGTCTGTTATGCAACTACAAATATATAATCACCAAGAGTTCTACCAAACACCTAATAGCAATTAACATTAAAATATTTTAAATGCGAGGGCAGTCTAAAGGGTGTACTATTAAACGAATTTTAACAAAAGTCCTCAGTTTAAATGAAATCATGTTAACTGGTTAGGGCTGTAGAATAATTCACGATCTTTTTACTAGAAGGCAACTAGAAAAAATTATGTGGTATATGTATTTTGCATGAAAGTAATTTCTTCACGATTTTAAGAGGCAGCTTAGATGGAGAACCAGAATATGTAGGGATAAGTACACAGAGGTTACAGCTCTTTTCAATTGAGAACTGAAGCTACAGAACACCAACATTTTTGCTGTGGTTGCTATTCTCTAGCCTTTAAATGAGACCCTAATAACTAAAGGATGTTTTGGTTTTCTGAATGTAAGCTAAATTAACAACCAAAGTACAGATGAAAAAGATGGCTGACTGAGGCAGCTGAGATGTGCCTCTTCCATGGAGAGGAACCACAATATTGAGTAAATTTTGATACTTTAAACAGATCTTTTGAGAGCAAACACTGAAATTTAATAGAGAGGCAATAGAAGGCACTGGTTGAAGAGGGAGGAAGCATAGCTGCCTGCTCAGTATTACTGCGTGCCAGGAATGGATCCCAGACCCAGACTGGACTCAAGGTAGGGGCAGTTTAAGGAACCCCAGGCACCACATTCCTTCTGTAGACCTCTGAGATCCTAGCTACAGGAGTTTCAATGACCTCCATAGACCTTTGGACTGGCAGGGGGAGTTGCCTGGAGAATAGGTAGAGGCACTGCTTGAACCCACGTGGAGACAAAAAGACTTCAGTATGCTGGGATGCTGCAGCACAATTGACTGGTGCCCACCCCTAAGGCTGTGCATCCTGCTCTAAGCAGCTGCAGATCCCGCCGTCTGGTGGGCCAGGAGAGAGTAGAGCCTACGCATCGTCATACACCCAAGATAGGCCCCACCGCCATTGCCCATTGGCGCAGGACCAAGGTGCATCCGAACTACACTCCCGCCTCCCCCGCCCAGGTTTGCTGGTCCCTACCAAGATTGCCTGCCTGCCTGTTCCTGCAGAGGGTGCCCACAGCATAGCCTCCATTGCTTATTGCTCCGCACCCCCAGTGTTTTGTTTGTGGCCTGGGTACCTCCCCCGTCACAGCCAGTGATTGACCCAGAGGGTTCAGGTGACAAATCCACTGGCCTGGTCCCAGTTCTCCAGGACTTGATCACACCACCCAGGGGTATGGGGATGAGATTTGTAGCCTGACCCTGAGTAGGGGAGGAGACTCCACTGTTACAACACGGAGAAAAGTGGTGCATGAGTTGGTATGGTGCCACAGGAGCTGGGCACCACTTCCTTTCTAATACTGGACTGGAAAGATTCTGGTCTGTTAGCTGAGGTTTCTGCCACAGGGCATTTCATGGTCCAGAATGCCTGGAATGGCGTAGCAATCTGGGCATGGGAAGCCAGATGCCAGACCTGCCAGGTCAGGGGTGTGGGAGGTGAGTGGTCCCCACAGCTGCCTGCTGAGCTGAAAACCATGGGCTGTCTCTCTTCCCCTGAGTGGGCTCTGTGACACAAGGGGATGCCCCTGTCCCTCTTTGGAGGGTTGTCCTGGTGGCCTGAGAGTGGTCCTTAGACCCCCTTAAAAGTTGGCTCTTGCACCCACATTGGAGAGCCTGGTCATGGGCTCACCTGACCTAGCCCCGCCCACCTTTGCCCCATCCAGGTGCCTTGGTGAAGGAGCGTGTGATGGGACCCCTGAGAGCCTTATGCCCTACACATCACCAGGAACACCTGGGTACTTCCCTCAGTAGACAAAAGCCAAGCGAAAAATTCCACTGCTATGGCTGTAACTGCCTCTCACCTGCAAGTGCCACCTACTGGCCAGGAGGTCAAACTGCGTGGCTCATCGCAACTTCAGCTGACCTCCTTGTACAGTGCTCAGCCAGATCATACCTTCAACAGCTGCCTACTGGCCTGCAGGGTCAACTGCACAGCCCAATATAATTTCTACTGACAGAAGTGTACAGTGCTGGAAAACAAGATAAGCCTCCTGAGGTATTTAACTTTGGTCTCTGCAGGAGAAAGTGAGCCTGACCACATGTACAGCACACTCCTACTACAACCTAAAAACAACTAGTATTTGAGAAAACCACTACACTAAGGCTATCTATAATCAAGGAATTCATAAAGAGCCTTGGCCCCCTGAAAGCACATAGAAATAAAACCAAAGGTCCCTACCTAACATAGGAAGGGAAGAAAAAAATCCCACCCGAACAAAAGTAAATTCAAAAGCAAGTGACAGCTTCTACAGATGACAAGAAAACAGCACAAGAACTCTAGCACCATGAAGAAATGGAATAGAATCAGGACCACACTAGCTCTCTAGCAATGGATCCTAACCAAAATGAAAACTTTGAATGACAGAAAAAAAATTCAAGATATGGGTTATAAGAAAGCTCAATGAGATCCAGAGAAAGTTGAAAATGAACACACAGAAAGCAGAAAAAACAATTCAGGAGATGAAAGATGAGATAGATGTAACAAAAACAACAGCAAACAAAACTTTTGGAAGTGAAAATTTCACTGAAGGAATTTCAAAACACACATAAAAGCTTTAACAACAGACTAGACCAAGCAGAAGAAATAATTTCAGAGTATGAAAGGCAGTCTTTTGAAGTAACATACTTGGACCAAAAGAAAAAAGAATTTTAAAAAATGAACAAAGTCTTTGAGAAACATGGGATTATGTAAAGCTACCAAACCTATGACTTACAGGCATTTCTGAGAGAAGAGAAGAAAAAGTGAGAAGTTTGTAAAATATATTTGAGGGAATAATTCAGGAAAATTCCCCTAATCTTTCTAAAGAGGTACACATCCAAATACAAGAAATGCAGAGGACACCTGGAAGATACTATACAAAACAAGCATGTGTTAGGCCATTCTTGTATCGCTATAAAGAAATACCTGAGACTGGATAATTTGTAAAGAGAAGAGTTTTAACTGGCTTACTATTCTGCAGGATTTACAGAAAACATGGTTCTGGTATATGCTAGGCTTCTAGGGTGGCCTAAGGAAGCTTACAATCATGGTAGGAGGTGAAGGTGGAGCAGGCACATTGAATGGCAAAAGCAGGAGCAAGTGAGAGAGAGAGAGTGGGTAGGGGAGCTGCCACACACTTTTAAATGACCAAATGTTGTGAGAACTCATTCACTGTGATGGTTAATACTGAGTATCAGTTTGATTGGATTGAAGGATGCAAAATATTGATCCTGGGCATGTCTGTGAGGGTGTTGCCAAAGGAGATTAACATTTGAGTCAGTAGTCTGGGAAAGGCAGATCCACACTTAATCTGGATGGGGGGCAGCATCTAATCAGCTGCCAGCCCGGCCAGAATATAAAGCAGGCAGAAAATCGTGAGAAGGTTAGACTGGCTTAGCCTCCCAGCCTACATCTTTCTCCCATGCTGGATGCTTCCTGCCCTTGAACATCAGACTCCAAGTTCTTCAGCTTTGGGACTCAGACTGGCTTCCTTGCTCCTCAGCTTGCAGATGGCCTATTGTGGGACCTTGTGATCGTGTGAGTTAATACTACTTAATATAGTTATATATATATATATATTCTAATATATATATTAGTATATATGTTCTATTAGTTCTGTATCTCTAGAGAACTCTGACTAATATAGATTTTGTTACCAGGAGTGGTTCTAGAGCATCAGAATATTAAGGATGGAGTCATTTCATTGATTTGGGGGTTTCTGGAGTTGGCTGCTTAATATGACTAGACCCCAAAATGCTAAGGACTCTACTTCTAATAGTGTGGAGAATACTGATAGTCCATTGCTGTGAACTGTTTAGAGAGTTATGCAAAATAATGCATTTGACACTTCTGATTCACCACTCATGAGAGGTAAAGAGTTTAGGGACTCTATACATAATAACTTTGATTATATGTGCAGAACCAAGGGACACAGTAAAGTTGGCTGGTTGCTCCTAAGTTCACTGGACAAAGTGATGAAAGAAAATGAAGAATTCAGGGATCCTAACTCCTGGCTTCAGAAGCAGTTACTGAGCCTCAAGTTTGTTAAGATTGCCCTGAGTGATAGTATTATCTTCTGTAGAGAAAGAGCTAAAATTGTGGAAAAACAGATACAAACTCCTATCATGTGAGTGGCTTACTTGAAATAAAAGGGCAATGCACAGCCTTGCCATGTGTCTACTGTTAAAGTGAGGGCATTGATTGGAAAATAATGAGATCATGCAACTTGGAATTGGGACCGTGATGAAGCTGGGGACATTGAGCTTATAAACTCCGATGAACCATTTTTTTGCCAGAAGAAATAGCTTCTCCACCCCCAGTCGTGGCAACATCCCCTCCCCAACCCATGCTGCCATCAGCCTTTCCATCTTTGTCTGAGATAAACCCTTCACTGCCTGAGGCAACAGTGATGGCCTCCCCTAAGGCAGTTGCCAGGCAAGATGTTTATTCTCCTCAGGAGCCACCCCCAACACCCCTGTTTGCTTCTAGACCTATAACTAAAGTCGTGGCAGGCCCCTAGAAGTGAGATTCAGAGTGTGACCCATTTGGAGGTGCACTACACTCGAAAAAAACTGATTGAGTTTTCTAATCCATATAAGCGGAAATCTGGATAACAGGAATGGGAATGGATATTAAGGGTAATGATGGAAGGAACATAGAGTTGGATCAGGCTGAATGTATTGATTTGGGCCCAGTAAGTAGGGATTCTGCATTTAATGTTGAAGCTCAGGGAGTTAGAAAAGGTTCTAATAGTTTATTTGCTTTGTTAGCTGAAATATGGATTAAAAGATGGCCTACTGTGAGCGAGCTGGAAATGCCCGATCTCTATTGGTTTAATGTAAAGGATGGGATCCAAAGTCTTAGGGATATTGGGATGGTGGAGTGGATTAGTCACTTTAGACCTACTCATCACAGCTGGGACGGTCCAGAAGATATACCCTTGACCAATGCCTTGAGAAATAGATTTGTGAGGGTAGCACCTGCATCTTTGAAGAGCCCTGTAATTGCTTTTCTCTGTATGTCAGATCTAGCAGTGGGAACCACAGTCATTCAACTACAAAATTTAAGTACAATGGGAATAATTGGATCCTGAGGTGGCAGAGGCCAAGTGGTGGCACTCAGCTGTCAAAGGCAAGGTAGATGTAACTACTGTAATGGACAGCAGAGGCAAAGCAGCAATCAGAATAGTCTGACTCATGTAGAGCTCTGGCATTGGCTAATTAATCATGGTGTTCCTAGAAGTGAGATTGGTAGGAAGCCTACTACATTCATACTTAATTTATATAAGCAGAAAACTTCCAGGTTGAATGGACAAAAGACTAATTTGAATTCTAAAAACAGAGAATCACAGCCCCTCAATCAACTTCCAGACTTGGGCTAGTGACAAATCTGGAACCGCTTGAATGAAGGGGCGGCCAGGTCCCCTTGAGGAAGAAACTCCTACACTACCAGCAATTTAAGCTGTTAATCTTTCTCTCATCCTTCCCCAAGGAGAGCTCTGGCATTTTACCAGGGTAACTGTGCACTGGGGAAAGGGCAAACGATCTGACATTTCGGGAACTACTGGATACTGCCTCTGAGCAGATGTTGATACTGGGGGGGCCAAAACGTCATTGTGGTCCTCCAGTTAAAGTAGGGACTTATGGAGGTCAGGTAATTAATGGAGTTTTGGCTCAGGTCCAACTTACAGTGAGACCAGTGGGTCCTCAGACTCATCCTGTGGTCATTTTCCCAGTGCCAGAATGCATAATTGGCATAGACACACTTAGTAGCTGGCAGAACCCCCACATTGGCTCCCTGACTGGTAGGGTGAGGGTTATTATGGTGGGAAAGGTCAAATGGAAGCCATTAGAGCACAGCTACCTAGAAAAATAGTAAATCAAAAACAATATAGCATCCCTGGAGGGATTGCAGAGATTAGTGCCACCAAGGACTTGAAAGATGTAGGGGTGGTGATTCCCACCACATCCCCATTAAGCTCTCCTATTTGGCCTCTGCAAAAGACAAATGGATTTTGGAGAATGACAGTGGATTATTGTACACTTAACCAAGTGGTGACTCCAATTACAGCTGCTGTATCAGATGCGGTTTCATTGCTTGAGCAAATTAACACATCTCCTGGTACCTGGTATGCAGCCACTGACTTGGCAAATGCTTTTTTTCTCCATTCTTGTCCATAGGACCCACCAGAGGCAATTTGCCTTCAGTTGGCAAGACCAGCAATATACCTTTATTGTCCTAGCTCAGGGTTATATCAACTCTCTGGCTTTATGTCATAATCTTATTCAGTGATCTGGAGTGGCTGGCAAGATAACCAAATAGAAACAGCTCCAGTCTGCAGCTCCCAGTGAGATCAATGCAGAAGGCAGGTGACTTCTGCATTTCCAACTGACATACCTGGCTCATCTCATTGGGACTGGTTAGAAAGTGGGTGCAGCCCATGAGGAATGAGCCAAAGCAGGGTTGAGTGTCACCTCACCTGGGAAGCACAAAGGGTCAGGGAAATCCCTGCCCTCGCCAAGGGAAGCTGTGAGGGACTGTGCCATGAGAAACAGTGCATTCCAGCCCAGATACTACGCTCATCCCATGGTCTTCACAACCTTCAGACCAGGAGATTCCCTTGGGTGTCTACACCACCAGGGCACCGGGTTTCAAGAACAAAACTGGGCGGCTGTTTGGGCAGACACTGAGCTAGCTGCAGGAGTTGTTTTTCATACCCCAGTGGTGCCTGGAATGCCAGCGAGACAGAACTGTTCACTCCCCTGGAAAGAGTCCTGAAGCCAGGGAGCCAAGTGGTCTAGCTCAGCAGATCCCACCCCCATGGAACCCAGCAAGCTAAGATCCACTGGCTTGAAATTCTTGCTACCAGCACAGCAGTCTGAAGTGGACCAACACTTGAGCTTGGTGGGGGGTGGGGCATCCACCATTACTGAGGATTGGATAGGATGTTTTCCCCTCACAGTGTAAACAAAGCCTCTGGGAAGTTCGAACTCGGTGGAGTCCATTGCAGCTCCGCAAAGCTGCTGTAGCCAGAAGGCCTGTTTAGATTCCTCCTCTCTGGGCAGGGCATCTCTGAAAGAAAGGCAGCATCCCTAGTCAGGGGATTATAGATAAAACTCCCATCTCCCTGGGACAGAGCACCTGGGGGAAGGGGTGGCTGTGGGTGCAGCTTCAGCAGACTTAAACGTTCCTGGCTGCCGGCTCTGAAGAGAGCAGCGGATCTGCCAGCACAGCACTTGAGCTCTGCTGAGGGACAGACTGCCTCCTTAAGTGGGTCCCTGATCCCCGTGCCTTCTGACTTGGAGACACCTCCCAGCAGGGGTCAGCAGACACCTCATACAGGAGAGCTCTGACTGGCATCTGGCAGGTGCCCCTCTGGATAGGGAGGGACGAAGCTTCCAGAAAAAGAAACAGGCAGCAATCTTTTCTGTTCTGCAGCCTCTGCTGGTAATACCCAGGAAAACAGGGTCTGGAGTGGACTTCCAGCAAACTCCAGCAGATCTGCAGCAGAGGGGCCTGACTGTTAGAAGAAGAACTAACAAACAGAAAGAAATAGCATCAACATCAACAATAAGGATGTCCACAGAAACCCCATCTGAAGGTCCCCAACATAGAAGACCAAAGGTAGATAAATCCATGAAGATGAGGAAAAACCAGCACAAAAAGGGTGAACATTCCAAAAACTGCAATGCTTCTTCTCCTCCAAAGGATCACAACTCCTCACCAACAAGGGAACAAAACAGGACGAAGAATGAATTTGGCGAATTGACAGAAGTAGGCTTCAGAAGGTGGGTAATAACAAACTCTCCGGGCTAAAGGAGCATATTCTCATGCAATGCAAGGAAGCTAAGAACTTTGAAAAAAGGTTAGAGAAATTGCTAACTAGAATAACCAGTTTAGAGAAGAACATAAATGACCTAATGGAGCTAAAAAACACAACATGAGAACTTTTTGAAGCATACACAAATATCAATAGCCAAATTGATCAAGTGGAAGGAAGGATATCAGGGATTGAAAATCAACTCAATGAAATAGAGCATGAAGACAAGATTAGAGAAAAAAGAATGAAAACGAACGAACAAGGCCTCCAAGAAATAGGGGACTATGTGAAAAGACCAAACCTACGTTTGATTGGTGTACCTTAAGGTGACGAGGAGAATGGAATCAAGTTGGAAAACACTCTTCAGGATATTATCCAGGAGAACTTCCCCAACCTAGCAAGACAGGCCAGCATTCAAATTTAGGAAATACAGAGAACACCACAAAGATACTCCTTGAGAAGAGTAACCCCAAGACACATAATTGTCAGATTCACCAAGCTTGAAATAAAGGAAAAAATATTAAGGGCAGCCAGAGAGAAGGGTGGGGTTACCCACAAAGGGAAGCCCATGAGACTAACAGGAGATCTCTCTACGGAAACCCTACAAACCAGAAGAGGGTGGGGGCCAATATTCAACATAGTATTGGAAGTTCTGCCCAGGGCAATCAGGCAAGATAAAGAAATAAAGGGCATTCAAATAGGAAAAGAGAAAGTCAAATTGTTTCTGTTTGCAGATGACATGATTGTATATTTAGAAAACCTTATAGTCTCAGCCCAAAATCTCCTTAAGCTGATAAGCAACTTCAGCAAAATCTCAGGATACAAAATCAATGTGCAAAAATCACGAGCATTCCTATACACCAATAATAGATAAACAGAGAGTCAAATCATGAGTAAACTACCATTCGCAATTGCTACAAAAAGAATAAAATACCTAGGAATACAACTTACAAGGGATGTGAAGGACCTCTTGAAGGAGAACTACAAACCACTGCTCAAGGAAATAAGAGAGGACACAAACAAGTGGAAAAACATTCCATGCTCATGGATAGGAAGAATGAATATCGTGAAAATGGTCATACTGCCCAAAGTAATTTATAGATTCAATGCTATCCCCATCAAGCTACCATTGACTTTCTTCACAGAATTAGAAAAAACTACTTTAAATTTCATATGGAACCAACAAAGAGCCTGTATAGCCAAGGAAATCCTAAGGAAAAAGAACAAAGCTGGAGGCATCATGCTACCTGACGTCAAACTATACTAAAAGGCTACAGTAAACAAAACAGCATGATACTGGTTCCAAAATAGATATATAGACCAATGGAACAGAAGAGAGGCCTCAGAAATAATGCCACACATCTACAACCATCTGATTTTCGACAAACCTGACAAAAACAAGCAATGGGGAAAGGATTCCCTATTTAATAAATGGTGTTGGGAAAACTGGCTAGCCATATTCAGAAAACTGAAGCTGGACCCCTTCCTTACACCTTCTACAAAAATTAACTCAAGGTGGATTAAAGATTTAAATGTAATACCTTAAACCATAAAAACCCTAGAGGAAAACCTAGGCAATGCCATTCAGGACATAGGCATGGGCAAAGACTTCATGACTAAAACACCAAAAGCTATGGCAACAAAAGCCAAAATTGACAAATTGGATCTAATTAAACTAACGAGCTTCTGCAGAGCAAAAGAAACTATCATCAGAGTGAACAGGCAATGTACAGAATAGGAGAAAATTTTTGCAATCTACCCATCTGACAAAGGGCTAATATCCAGAATCTACAAAGAACTTAAACAAATTTACAAGAAAAAAAAACCCATCAAAAAGTGAGTGAAGGATATGAACAGACACTTCTCAAAAGAAGACGTTTATGCAGCCAACAAAGATGAAAAAAAGTGCATCATCACTGGTTGTTAGAGAAATGCAAATCAAAACCACAATGAGATACCATCTCATGCCAGATAGAATGGCAATCATTAAAAAGTCAGGAAACAACAGATGCTGGAGAGGATGTGGAGAAACAGGAATGCTTTTACACTGTTGGTGGGAGTGTAAATTAGTTCAACCATTGTGGAAGACGGTGTGGTGATTCCTCAAGGATCTAGAACCAGAAATACCATTTGACTCAGCGATCTCATTACTGGGTATATACCCAAAGGATTGTAAATCATTCTACTATAGTGACACATGCACACGTATGTTTATTGCAGCACTATTCACAATAGCAAAGATTTGGAACCAACCCAAATGCCCATCAATGATAGACTGGATAAAGAAAATGTGGCACATATACACCATGGAATACTATGCAACCATAAAAAAGGATGAGTTTATGTCCTTTGCAGGGACATGGATGAAGCTGGAAACCATCATTCTCAGCAAACTGACTCAGGTACAGAAAACCAAACACTGCATGTTCTCACTCATAAGTGGGAGTTGAACAATGAGAACACATAGACACAGGGAGGGGAACATCACATACCAGGGCCTGTTGGGGAATGGGGGGCTTGGGCAGGGATAGCATTAGGAGAAATACCTAATGTAGATGGTGGTTTGATGGGTACAGCAAACCACCATGGCATGTGTATACGTATTTAACAAACCACGTTTTGCACATGTATCCCAGAACTTTATATATATAAATATTATACATATAATATTATTATATATAGTATATTTATTATATATATATATCACTCAATGCCACTAATCATCATACAAATGCAAATTAAAACCACAATGAGATATCATCCTACACAAGTCCAAATGTTTATTATTGAAAAGTCACAAAATATCAGATGTTGGTATTGATGTGGAGAAAAGGCAACCTTCATTTGCTGTCAGTGAGAATGTAAATTAGTACAACCTCTTTGGAAAATAGTATGGAGATATCTCAAAGAAATAAAAATAAAGCTATTATTTGACCCAGCAATCCCACTACTGGGGATTTACCCATGGGAAAAAATTATTACATAAAAACATCAGCATCTTTATGTTTCTTGCAGCACTATTCACAGCAGCAAAGTTATGGAATCAACCTTAGCAGATGGTTGGAAAAAGACAATGCGGTATATATACACCATGGGATACTATGCAGCTATGAAAAGAATGAAATAATGTCTTTTGCAGCAACATAAATGGAGCTGAAGTCCATTATCGTAAGTGAAATAATTCAGAATCAGAAAATAAAATATTGCATGTTTTCACTTACAAGTGGGAGCTGAACAATGGGTACTCATGGACATAAAGATGGAAGTAATAGACACTGGGGACTCCAAAAGGGGGGTTGATAGGGGATTAAATATTACCTACTGGTGGAACAGAATAGATAACTTAGATATAAAAGTCACACCTCTACAGCCATCTTATCTTTGACAAAGTTGGAAAAAAAAGCAATGGAGAAAGTCTCTCTATTCAGTAAATGGTGCTGGGATATTTGGCTAGCTGTATGCAAAAGAATGAAACTGAACCCCTATCTATTCCATGTACAAAAATTAACTCAAGATGGATCAAAGATTCAATGTAAGAACTGAAACTATAAAAATCCTAGAAGAAAACTTAGGAAACAGCATTCTGGATATCAGCCTTGGCAGATAATTTATGACTAAGTCCTCACAAGCAATTGCAACAAAACCAAAAATTGACAAATGTGAACCAAATAGATGAAAGAGCTTCTACGTAGCAAAAGAGATATCAAGGGAGTAAACAGACAACCTATAGAATGAAAGAAAATATTCACAAACTATGCATCTGACAAAGCTCTAATATCCAGAATTTATAAGGAACTTAGACAATTCAGTAAGCAAAAAATAACCCCATTAAAAAGTGCACAAAATACATGAATATATACTTCTGAAAAGAAGACTTACGAGTGGCTAAGAAACATTAAAATGTCCTTCACATCAGTAATGTCAGAAAAGAGCAAATCAAAACCACAATGAGATACCGTAATAATAGTCAGAATGGCTATTATTAAAAAGTCAAATAACAACAGAGGCTGGCAAGCCTGTGGAGAGTAGGGAACACTCATACACTGTTTGTAGGAATGTAAATTAGTTTAACCACCATGGAAAACAGTTTGGAGATGTCTCACAGAATTTAAAAACAGAACCACCATTTGACTCAGCAATCTCATTATTGGGTATATACCCAAAGGAAAATAAATCTTTCTATCAAAAATATTCGTGCACTTGTATGTTCATTACAGCACCATTCACAATAGCAAATAAATGGAATCAACCTTGATGCCCATCAGTGATGGACTGCATAAAGAAAATGTGGTACATATATACAACGGCATACTATGAAACCATAAAAAATAAAATAATGTCCTTTGCAGCAACATGGATAGAGATGGAGGCCATTATCCTAAGTGAATTAATGCAGGAACAGAATACCAAATACTGCATGTTCTCACTTATAAGTGGGAGCTAAACATTGGGTACATGTGGACATAAAGATGGGAACAATAGGCACTGGGGACTACTAGAGGGGAGAAGAAGGGAGGGGGCAAGGGTTGAAAAAGTACTTGTTGGGTACTATACTGACTACCTGGGTAATGGGATCATTCGAACCCCAAACCTCAGCATCACACAATATAATCATGTAACAAATCTGTACATGGACTCCATGAATCTAAAGTAAAAGTTGTAATTATTTAAAAATTACCTATTGTGTATAATGTTCACTATTTGGGTGATGGGTACACTGGAAGCCGAAACCTCATCATTATGCAATATATCCATGTAACAAACTTGAACTTATACCCCTCGAATCTAAAATTTTTTTAAAAGAGAAAAATAATAAAAAGCAGCATAATCATGGTTTCATATATTATTTTGCCCTTAAGGGGGGGAAATTCTGTGATTTGCCACAAAATGGATGAATCTCTAGGACATTATGCTAAGTAACATAAACCAGGCACAGAAAGACAAATGCTGCATGATTTCACTCATGTGAAATTTAATAAAGTTGAACTCATAGAAGTAGACAGTAGAATGATGGTTACTAGAAGCTGGAGGGTAGGAGGGAGTGAATGGGGAGTTGTTGATGAAAGGATGCAAAATGTTTAAGATCTGTACACCAGGGTGCTTATAGCCAACAATATTGTATTGCATATTTTGAAATAATTAAATCGACAAATTTCAAATATCTTACCATAAAAATGATAGGTAAGCGTGGTGACAAATACGTAAATTAGCTTGATTTAAGCGTTCTGCATTTTTTGCATATGTCAAAGCATCACATTGTACCTTATAAATTGTATATATTTATGATTTGTATTAGTTTAGAAGTATTAATTTAGAAAAGAATTTAAACTTAAGGGTACAAAGAAGAAAAGAGGAAATGAAAGTAGAAAATGACACCTTAATATTAAAAATGGACTGAGATTCCTAACCATTAAGATGTTTGTTTATTGGCAACAAAACCAAACTCCTGATCTTACCTTTATCTGCAGCATTTGGTGATGGTCACTTGTTTTGTTTTCCACTTGGTTTCTGCTTGATTTCTTCACCTCCTATAGCACTCTGTTTCTTTCTATGTCTAGTCTCAATCTCAGCACTGGCAGTGTTGGAAGTATTGAGAGCATTATCAATGTCAGAAGTGCTGGGAGCATTTTCAGAGATGAAAGTGTTGGGAGCACTGTGAGAAATAGAAGAGCTTGGAGTACTGTCAATACTTGATGGTTTGGGAGTACTATCAGATGATCTGTGATTTCTGTCAGAGGTGGCAGTCTTGGGAGTGTGATTAGTGCTAGAAGGGTTCAGAATGCCATCAGAGGTAGCAGGGCTCAGAGTAGTGTCTGAGATGGAAATGCTAGGGACATGGTCAATGGAAGAATTTCTGGGAGTTTTGTCAGCAATGTTAGTGCTTGGAGGGCTGTGAACAGTCTAAGTACTGGGAGTACTGTCAGTGTAAACATTTACATTGCTCGCAGTGTAGGTACCTGGAGTATTGTCCACAGTGTAAGCGTTCAAAGTATTGTTCACAGTGTAGGTGCTCAAAGTATTGTCAACAGTGTAGGTGCTTGGAGCATAGTTAACAGTGCTTGGAGTACCAGAAATATTGAAAAAATCATTAGTTTTGTTCGCAAGCAAAGAAATGTTGTTAGCCACATAGCTATTCTTTTGTCCACCAACTTGTCTAGTTTTTTTCTTCATATGTTCTCCCATTTTAGCAGCTCTTTCACTGAGTTGGTTATAATTTGCTATTCCATGGGAATAGGTTTCTAAAAGAGACAATGGAATACTGTTTAATAATTATAATAATTACATATCTCAAAGCTTTTGTTTTTAGAGACAGGGTCTCACTCTGTCATCCAGGCTGGAGTGCAGTGACTTAGTCATAGCTAACTGTAATCTTGAACTCTTGGGTTCACGGGATCCTCCTGCCCTGACTTCCCAAAATGCTGGGATTACAGGCACGAGCCACAATGCCTGGCAAGGTCTTTTTTTTTCTTTTTTCTTTTTCAAATCTAGTCAACAAAAGAACATTGATAAGCCATGCTTCGCTTTAAAAAATTTTTACTTTGCTTTAATACAGGCATTAGGGGTGTGTGTGTGTGTGTATGCATGCGCACATTTATAATGTATTGATAGGTACAGATAGAGAAACATGAGTAAATACAGTGTTTTCCTAGGTAGTAACTTTACTTCCAAGTTTTACGTTCTTAAATCTAAATTTGAGCTTCTAGTGTATTTTGTATTTTTAGTATATGGCATTAACAATCAAAACATTTTTAATAATTGTTCAATCTGATATTATAGATCCAGTAAGTAAAAATAAATACCACAAATTACATACTACGTCAAAGTACAGCAAACACTTAAGGAAAATTTGAATTTATAGAACATTTGCCCAAGATGTAAACTTTAGACAAAATGCTTATGCACGAGCGTTTTGCCTAGGGATTGTCATCAATCCTAATATAAATGCATTAAATGCAATCATTTATGGAAGTGTTACTATCTTCCTCTTTTCATTTTAATAATTATCCAAGGTTGCTGATTTTAACAAACTCAAAATATTTCCTGTTTAAGAAAATTATATACTACCATGATGTTCTTGGTATACACACGTTGCTGGTAGTGGCGAGAGTGGTGGCGGTGGTGGTGGCGGCCACAGCTGCTATGGCACAGACTCTTGGATGTAGGTGGTGGAAATTCCTCTTGAGCTGAGGGATACATAAGCTGAGGGGCTTGTGGATATAAAGGAGAGGATGGTGTTATAAAGTGTGTTACTTGTATAGGTGCAGGCATGGATGTGTGATAGTTGTCTGAGAACAATGATAATTTTGCGAATCCCATTTTCTTCTACTACCTAAGATGGAAGAAAGAATAATATAAAAATATTAGAATCCATAAAAATCAGCATTTTGCTCTATTAAACTTTGTATTTATATTATATGCTTTTAATTTAGAAACAAAAAACAATTTTCAAGTGAAACTATAATGTCAAGCAGGAGGCAAGGTAATTCTTCTTTTTCCCCACATGTATTGCTTTTAAAGAGGTTATATTTTTAAATTTAAATTTTATTTTATTCTATTTTATTTTATTTTATTTTTTTTGAGACGGAGTCTCGCTGTGTCGCCCTGGCTGGGGTGCAGTGGCGAGATCTCGGTTCACTGCAAGCTCCGCCTCCCGGGTTCACGCCATTCTCCTGCCTCAGCCTCCCGAGTAGCTGGGGCTACAGAAAAGAGGTTATTTTTTGACAATAGATAATATATTGACATGGTTCAAAACCATAAAGTATAAAGAAGCGTATGATTAAAAGTTTCCCAGCAGGGTGCCATGGCTCAAGCCTGTAATCCTAGCATTTTGGGAGGCCGAAGTGGGCGGATCACCTGAGGTAAGGAGTTTGAGACCAACCTGGCCAACACGGTGAAACCCCCTCTCTACTAAAAAAACAAAACAAAACAAAACAATAATTAGCCGGGCGTGGTGGCGGACGCCATGGCGGGCGCCTGTAATCCCAGCTACTCGGGAGGCTGAGGCAGGAGAATCGCTTGAACCCGAGAAGTGGAGTTTGCAGTGAGCCGAGATCATGCCACTACATTCCAGCCTGGGCGACAGAACGAGACTCAGTCTAAAAAAAAAAAAAAAAAAAAAAGTAACCCTATCTGTTCAATACCTTCCCAACAGATAACTACTGTTCTTAGTTTCTTATGAATCCTTCCAGAATTTCTTTATACCTGTACAAGGAAATAAGAATGCATATTCTTATTTTTCCTTTATTTTTTATTACATAAAAGGTAGAATTGTACGACTTTGTAACTTGAACTCAGCGTTAATCTTGAAGGACTCTCTGTATCAAAGTAGATAGAGCTTCTCTATTATTATTATTATTTTTTGCATAGCCAAAGAGTGCTCCCTTATGTGGATGTACTATACAGTCACCCATTGACAAGCATGTGGGCTGTTTTCAGCCTTTTGTGGTTATAAACAGTATTATAATGAATAATCTTGTATATTTTTCATTCCAAATTTGTGAAAATATATCTGTAGGATAAATTTCTTAACGTGGAATTGGTGGGTGAAAGGATTATGCATTTGTATTTTCATTAGATATTGCCCAATAGATAATTCCATTAAGAATTAAACCACAGGCCGGGCGCGGTGGCTCAAGCCTGTAATCCCAGCACTTTGGGAGGCCGAGGCGGGTGGATCACGAGGTCAGGAGATCGAGACTATCCTGGCTAACACGGTGAAACCCCGTCTCTACTAAAAATACAAAAAATTAGCCGGGCGTGGTAGCGGGTGCCTGTAGTCCCAGCTACTTGGGAGGCTGAGGCGGGAGAATGGCGTGAACCCAGGGGGCGGAGCTTGCAGTGAGCCGAGATCGCGCCACTGCGCTCCAGCCTGGGAGACAGAGCGAGACTCCGTCTCAAAAAAAAAAAAAAAAAAAAAAGAATTAAACCACATTAAATTTATTTATTTAGCATGTTATTCATATCCACAGCTGTGCAATAAACACAACGAAATAAGCCACTAAGGTAAACACTATGAAGAAGTAGAAAAAGTCATATTTTCAATTATAAAAATTTCCTAGGCTATGGAATATCTTATTAATCTTTATAGGAGTTATAGCTTCCTGCTCATTTTAGGCACTTGGCAAATATTTATGGAATTTCTTAAAAGTGCCCTTAGCAGTCTGGGAATGAAATACTTCTGAACTGAAAATGCAAAGTAATTTTAGGGACTAAAGCACACAGAAGCCATTAGTGTAGCAATTTTGATAGATAAGATGGGTGAAAATACTGAAAAACCAAAAAAAAAAAAAAAAAAAGGAAGATTAGTGAATATTAAGAGATCCAAATTCACTGGACGAATTAAACATCGTTTATAAGGCAATCTAAAAGAGGACTGGTTTGGTTAAATGCAATGGCTTTTAGCAATGATGATAACAGTAAAATAAATAAATAAATAACATGCCAGAAGTTATCTTATATAGTGACATAATGAAAAATGTTAAATGATAGAGCTAAACATCAAGTAAAAACCACATGAGCATACCTGAGACATGTAGCCAGGAGGGAGATAGATTGATGGCAAAGTACGAGGTGGTGACATCAGAGGAACATCAGCTGATCCTAAAAGAGAATTATTTTAATAAATACTGTAATAACATTAAACAAAGTCCTTTACAGGAGTCAGTTAACTTTGTACAGTCAAAACCAGCTCCAAGCTTTAATAATAGTCAGCTATTTTGCCAGGTGGTGACATCAGAGGAACATCAGTTGATCCTAAAAGAGAATTATTTTAATAAATACTGTAATAACATTAAACAAAGGCCTTTACAGGAGTCAGTTAACTTTGTACAATCAAAACCAGCTCCAAGCTTTAATAATCGTCAGCTATTTTGAAAATATGTGTTGTTTACTCACAAGCATGAGTCAGAGTGTAGATGAATTGATGAAAATTAATCACAACTAATGGGAGAATAACCAAGGCATGGTTTAAATTTAAACTATAAAAAATATTGGTAATTCCTACTGCTAATGAAAATCAACTATCATACCAGCCTTCTGGTATAATTGTACCTTTACTTATCTATTGTTTCTCACCTATCATGGTCATATATTGGATAATAAAAAGTTTACTCTGTAACATAACATATATTTCTTACAGTGACATTGCCTAATAAAACTTAAATTTTCATTTAAGGCTTTCCATCAAATATACTAAAGTGGTTTTTAGAAAACAGTATGTTATAAAGAAGGACCCAATAATACTCATGTGATGCCCTACTTTCATACTACGTATTTTTAGTATCTTAAACATATGATTGCATAGTATCTAAAATACAACACGGAATGGAGACTTTTAATGTTGTAATTCTTTTGTTTATCTGAAGTTATTATAATTAATGCTTAGTTCTAGAAATATATGTGGCTTTCAAGTCCTAGAATGGTAATTTACTTTGAATAATGGGAAAATAATAAATATGAATTCGTGATAAATTTTGTATAGCAGCAATACGAAATCCATTGGTAGGTGATAATGTTTTTAGAAATTCTTGAGACAGCTCAAAATCACTTTAGGATACAAAATAATTGGTGTAAAACAGTCATCTCATTGAAATAATAATAAAGCTTATATGAAGCAAGTATTTATGAATTTTATATTACTACTGAAGTAAGTCTACATGCTATATATTTGCTATCTACCTATCTATAGAGTGTGTGTGTGTGTGTGCCTGTGTGTGTGTGTGTGAGAGTGTATGTCTGTATAATCACCCCTTCTACACATTGTTGCATCCGAAGTGTCCAGTAGAGGGCTGGTACATGCTAGACATTGAGTAAATACTTGTTGAATGTATGAATGAATGAGCTGTCTGAAGGCCTTAGCAATCATCTCCTATAGGAGAATAGTCTAAAACTATAATCAGCTATCAATATCTCCAAAATCTGGACTTCAAATAGAATTTTGGAATTAATCTCCTTCAGTTTTTAAAAGTACTTTACTTTTGTAGGTCTCTAGTAAGATTAGCATGATTAGCCCGGGTTATTCTATTGATACTAACCTCCTATGAGGATTATATTTAGGAGCATTTAATCTGTCTCAAACAGTAAGTGGGCTACAGTAAAGTCATTTCACATTAATATTTAATTTCACTCTATTTGATATCAAGTAACACATGCCTAATTACGCTTTAACTGACCTTGAATATTCTGAATATTCTCATCATCAGACTTGATGGTATGGGTCTCCCCAGGGTTAACTTGAACCAACATAATCTAGAAAAATTTTTTAACGACTTCCTTTTCTATTGTTCTATGAAAAATTATTATCTTTCTGAATAATATTTGGACTCACTAATTATGGGAATCTCAAGGTGCTCAAGGAGAAGAGTACAATTGGATCAATGGACATTTAGATGAAATTTAATATCCATTAATAAGACCAGATAATCCCCCACCCAAGTAAAATTTAACATAATAAGGTCATTGAAAATGGGTGCATTAGCTGGGTACAGTGGCTCATGCTTGTAATCCCAGCACTGTGGGAGGCCAAGGTGGGTGAGCTGCTTGAGCTCAGGAGTTTGAGACCAGTCTGGGTAACATAGCGAGACCCTGTCTCTACTAAAAATATGAAAAATTAGCCAGATGTGGTGCTGTGTGCCTGTGGTCCCAGCTACTATGGAGGCTGAGGTGGGAGGATCACTTGAACCCTGGGGATGGAGGTTGCAGTGAGCTGAGATCACACCACTGCACTCCAGCCTGAGTGACAGAGTGAGACCCTGTCTTAAATAAATAAATAAATAAAATAAAAATGGGTGCATTCCATGGAATACTATGCAGCCATAAAAAGGAATGAGATCATGTCCTTCGTGGGGACACAGATGAAGCTAGAAGCCGTTATCCTCGGCAAACTAACGCAGGAACAGAAAACCAAATATGGATGTTCTCATTTATAAGTGGGAGCTGAACAATGAGAACACATGGACGCAGGGAGGGGAACAACACACACTGGGGCCTGTCGGGAGAGAGAGGGTGGGGTGGGGTGGAGAGCATCAGGAAAAATAGTTAATACTTGCAGTGCTTAATACCTAGGTGATGGGTTGATAGGTACAGCAAACCACCATGGTACGTGTTTACCTATGTAACAAACCTGCACATCCTGTACATGTACCCCAGAACTTAAAATAAAATAAAATGGGTGCATTGACATAGAAAGATCAACTCCTCTGCCCTGAAAAAAACCCCACAAGATGAAACACAAAACAGAGCTTCATATCTGAAGGTAAAATTCAGACATACTTGTTGCGTCCAGTACTGAGGACAAGAAGACCATTTGGTATATCTCTCGGGATGAGTCAACATTTGTGAATAATTAGTGATATACTGTATTGCAACAGTGGTGTCTAGATGACTAGATACCAGGACACCAGTTTAAACTGTCTAGGCCAGTTTAAAGCTGGACATCTACAATAAGACAACCTCTAATTAGGTTGGGCAGTCAAATTTCATCTTTTTAACTCATAGGGATAGATGCATGCTTATTTTGTTTACACATGACTTCTGAGAGTATTGCAGGAGTTTTAGTCAAAGAAAGCAAATAATTAAAATAGTAGCAGTAGTAATAATAGTAATAGATAACACATATTGCTCTCTTACAACATGCTAGGTACTGTTCTAAGCATTATTCATGCATTAGCTCATTTAATCCTTACTATCACTATATGAAGTTATTTTGTAAATGTTTATTATGTTATTATATATTGAGCATCTATTTTGTGATTTGCTTGTTCTGTGATTGTGAGGAATGTACAGTATCTTTCCTTTGCCATCCACCTGCCTGCCCTGAAGTTGCAAAGGTAAGTTTTTCTTCTAAGGAAGGGCGTTTAGAAATAAAACAAATAAGGTGATCAATGTAGGTATTTCCCGAGTTCTGACTTGTGCCCTGCACATAGTCATCCACCCTAACTCTTGGGCCTGATATTATCATCTGGTGGCCAAAACAAAGAATTGACTTCAGAGTTTTTTTTTTCCCAATTCATCCCCTAACCTAATTCACTCTGTACCCTGTTGTTTTCTGTATTTATTTTTATTGCTTAGTTAATTCTACCACCGACAAGATTTTTCTTACATACCATCTTAATTGTTTGGTCTTTCAACGCTTGCATAATTCCCACATTTCTGTCTAATCTGTGAACCTCAGGAGAGAAAAAAACCTTTGACATCATTCATCAGTAAAAGGTAGTGCTGGTATTAAGTCTAAAATAAAGTGTTAGATTTAGAAGTGAAATGATATATGGCCAATAAATGCCATTATCTGCTTGCCCAGAAGTTTCTTAACAATTCCCATGTTGCCAACTACTACTTTTACATGTCCTTTAATTTTAGTTCATTTTCTCTTAAACACCAGCATTCAATTTTTCATAAAAAGGACTTTTTTTAAATTTTATTTTTATTTTTTATTATTATTATACTTTAAGTTCTAGGGTACATGTGCATAACGTGCAGGTTTGTTACATATGTATACTTGTGCCATGTTGCTGTGCTGCACCCATCAACTCGTCAGCACCCATCAACTCGTCATTTACATCAGGTATAACTCCCAATGCAATCCCTCCCCCCTCCCCCCTCCCCATGATAGGCCCCGGTGTGTGATGTTCCCCTTCCCGAGTCCAAGTGATCTCATTGTTCAGTTCCCACCTATGAGTGAGAACATGCGGTGTTTGGTTTTCTGTTCTTGTGATAGTTTGCTAAGAATGATGGTTTCCAGCTGCATCCATGTCCCTACAAAGGACACAAACTCATCCGTTTTTATGGCTGCATAGTATTCCATGGTGTATATGTGCCACATTTTCTTAATCCAGTCTGTCACTGATGGACATTTGGATTGTAAACTAGTTCAACCATTATGGAAAACAGTATGGCGATTCCTCAAGGATCTAGAAGTAGATGTACCATATGACCCAGCCATCCCATTACTGGGTATATACCCAAAGGATTATAAATCATGCTGCTATAAAGACACATGCACACATATGTTTATTGCAGCACTATTCACAATAGCAAAGACTTGGAATCAACCCATAAAAAGGACTTTAATGTTCTTTGTGGTTTCTGTTTTAATTAACACTGTAAGAATATAATGTTCTTAGTATTTGTCATCTCAGTTATATAGCATTTCAGTTAGATGTGTAAAATAATTTTTCTGGGAACTCTAATGACCATTTTATAACTTTTTTGGCAAAATGCATAAGGGGGGGTCTTTATTGATAAACCTACATGCTTTTAACACACACCTATTTGTTAAATGGGGGTCACAATATAAAACAAAAAGCTAAATTGAATATAATAAAATATTAACATATGTGATACAGACAGTAGGTTCCAGAATATGTCAGGAAAGTGAGAGATCAATGTGGCTTGAAATTATACAAATGGGACTTGAAATGAGCTGTGAAATATGTATTTATATTAGCAAACCTCAAAGCCCTCTTGCTATAAATGTTCAATTAGGTTAGGATATATACACATATGAAGTATGCATATAATATATCCATAGAATTTGCAATAGAAAACAAGCATATAAATATGTGGACTATATAATGTGAAATAAATGAAAATATATAGAAATATAAGACAGAATAATCTTTTACATACTGAAGCCAGGGGATGCAAGTGAGAATTTGATAAAGCTTCAGCCGTCTGTGGTGTCATAAAGAGCAAGGACTATAGTCCTTAACTTTAAAATTTCCTTTCATAAAATTAAAGGCCTGTTAATAACGGTCTTCTTTTAATGGTTCTTTACTTTAGAAAAGCACCTCTGAGGGTATGAAGTTATTATGTGAAAACTCTACACAGCCCCTGCCAATATCTGTGAGTCCTGGTAGAATGTGGAAGATCCATGACATAATACCAAGCCAGACGCAGGGCAGATATATACACACACACTATGCATATATATATATATACACACACACACATATATATTTTTGACTCCAAAATTTTTCAAAACTACTTAGCTTTAGAAACAGTTATTCATAATGTTTGAATGATTATGGCTTGACTAATAAAGTTTTCAGAATCTTGAAGAAAGAAAAACTGCCTCTTGAAGAGAAAAGTCACATATTGACTATTTTTCAGTGTGCCATTCTCTGAATTTAAAGCCATGGATTAGGTAGGTTGATAAAAATGTATTCCAAGGAAAATAATATACATAATTAGGTTGAGAATTGTAAAGAATAAATATTAAGATGTTTCCCTAAAAAATAGACACAAGAGGTAATAGTGGGGAGTAAAATATAAAAAGTACACCATCACAAGTATTGTGAAGTTCCTATAGGCAGTTATAAAGAATATTTTTTAAACTAGAGATTTAGTATGCTACTATTATATGAATGAAAACAAAACTTCAACAAAACTTGGGGTTCTGGTTAATATTTTCTGTATATAATAAATTTGGAAAGGCATTGAGTGTAATTTTTAAAAGTGCCATATAGAATTTAAATATTTTTGGCAGACTTCCATAAATCAGGCAATGTTACCATAGAAGAGACACAAGCATATCTTGTGCTATATCGCATTTCAATGAAATATGCAGAGAAATAACACATCATTTGAGATATAAACATGATTCCAAATCTCAATAAAGCAGGCATACTTAAAGATTGATTTTTTTATTATACTTTAAGTTCTGGGATACATATGCAGAACCTGTAGATTTGTTACTTAGGTATACATGTGCCATGGTGGTTTGCTGTACCCATCAACCTGTCATCTACATTAGGTATTTCTCCTAATGTTATCCCTCCCCTAGTCCCCCACCCCCTGACAGGCTCCAGGGTGTGATGTTCCCCTCCTTGTGTCTGTGTGTTCTCATTGTTCAACTCCCATTTATGAGTGAAAACGTGTGGTGTTTGATTTTCTATTCCTGTGTTAGTTTGCTGAAAATGATGGTTTCTGGCTTCATCTATGTCCCTGCAAAGGATATGAACTCATCTTTTTTTTTATGGCTGCATAGTATTCCATGCTGTATATGTGCCACATTTTCTTTATTCAGTCTATTATTGATGGACATTTAGGTTGGTTCCAAGTCTTTGCTATTGTGAATAGTGCTGCAATAAACATACATGTGCACATGTCTTTATAGTAGAATGATTTATAATCCTCTGGGTATATACCCAGTAAAGGGAATGCTGGATCAGATGGTATTTCTGTTCTAGATCCTTGAGGAATCGCCACACTGTCTTCCACAGTGGTTGAACTAATTTACACTCCCACCAACAATGTAAAAACATTCCTATTTCTCCACATCCTCTCCAGCATCTGTTGTTTCCTGACTTTTTAATGCTCGCCATTCTAACTGGCATGAGATGTTATCTCATTGTGGTTTTGATTTGCATTTCTCTAATGACCAGTGATGATGAACTTTTTTCTTATGTTTTTTGGCCACATAAATGTCTTCTTTTAAATACCTATTCGAATACCCTTTATTTCTTTCTTTTGCCTGATTGCCCTGGCCAGAACTTGCAATACTGTGTTGAATAGGAGTGGTGAGAGAGGGCATCTTTGTCTTTTGCCAGTTTTCAAAGGTAATACTTACAGCTTTTGCCCATTCAGTATGATATTGGCTGTGGGTTTGTCATAAATAGCTCTTATTGAGATACGTTCCATAAATACCTAGTTTATTGAGAATTTTTAGCATGAAGGGGTGTTGAATTTTATTGAAGGACTCTTCTGCATCTATTGAGATAATCTTGTGGTTTTTGTCATTGGTCCTGTTTATGTGATGAATTACACTTATTGATTTGCATATATTGAACCGGCCTTGCATCCCAGGGATGAAGCTGATTTGATCATGGTGGATAAGATTTTTGATCTGCTGCTGGATTAGATTTGCCAGCATTTTATTAAGGACTTCACATCGATGTTCATCAGAGATACTGGCCTGAAGTTTTCTTCTGTTGTTTTGTCTCTGCCAGGTTTTGGTATCAGGATGTTGCTGGCCTCGTAAAATGAGTTAGGGAGAATTCCCTCTTTTGCTATTGTTTGGAATAGTTTCAGAAGGAATGGTACCAGCTCCTCTTTGTACCTCTGGTAGAATTCGACTCTGAATCCATCTGGTCCTGGGCTTTTTTTGGTTGGTAGCCTATTAATTACTTCCTCAATTTTAGAACTTGTTATTGGTCTATTCAGGGATTTGACTTCCTTCTGGATTAGACTTGGGAGAGTGTATGTGTGCAGGAATTTATCCCTTTCTTCTAGATTTTCTTGTTTATTTGCATAGAGATGTTTATAGCATTCTCTGATGGTAGTTTGTATTTCTGTGGGATCAGTGGTGATATCCCCTCTATCATTTTTATTGTGTCTATTTGGTTCTTTTCTCTTTTCTTTTTTATTAGTCTGGATAGCAATCTATCTATTTTGTTAGTGCTTTAAACAAACCAACTCCTGGATTTATTGATTTTTTGAAGGGGTTTTCGTGTCTCTATCTCCTTCAGTTCTGCTCTGATCTTAGTTATTTCTTGTCATCTACTAGCTTTTGAATTTGCTCTTGCTTCTTTAGTTCTTTTAATTGTGATGTTGGGATGTTGATTTTAGATCTTTCCCGCTTTCTCCTTTGGGCATTAAGTGCCATAAATTTCCCTCTAAACACTGCTTTAGCTGTGTCTCAAAGATTCTGTTACATTGTGTGTTTATTCTCATTGGTTTCAAATAACTTATTTATTTCTGACTTAATTTCAATATTTACCCAGTAGTCATTTAGGATAAGGTCGTTTAGTTTCCATGTAGTTGCGTGGTTTTGAGTGAGTTTCTTTATTCTGAGTTCTAATTAGATTGCACTGTGGTCTGAGAGACTGTTTGTTATGATTTCCATTCTTTTGCATTTGCGATAATTTCCAATTATGTGGTTAATTTTAGAATAAGTGCGATGGGTGCTGAAAAGAATGTATATTCTGTTGATGTCAGGTGGAGAGTTCTGTAGATGTCTATTAGGTCCACCTGATCCAGAGCTGAGTTAAAGTCCTGTATATCCTTGTTAATTTTCTGTCTCATTGATCTGTCTAATATTGATAGTGGGGTGTTAAAGTCTCCCATTATTATTGTGTGGGAGTCGAAGTTTCTTTATAGGTCTCTAAGAACTAGTTTTATGAATCTGGATGCTTCTTTATTGGGTGCATATATGCTTAGGATAATTACCTCCACTTGTTGCATTGATCTCTTTACCATTATGTAATGCCCTTCTTTGTCTTTTTTGATCTTGGTTGGTTTAAAGTCTGTTTTATCAGAGACTGGGATTACAACCCCTGCAATTTTTGCTTTCCATTTGCTTGGTAAATATTCCTCCATCCCTTTATTTTGAGCCTATGTGTGTCTTTGCAGATGAGATGGGTCTCCTGAATACAGCACACTGATGGGTCTTGACTCTTTATCCAATTTGCCAGTCTGTGCCTTTTAATTGGCACATTTAGCCCATTTACATTTAAGGTTAATATTGTTATGTGTGAATTTGATCCTGTCATTATGATGTTAGCTGGTTATTTTGCCCATTAGTTGATGCAGTTTCTTCCTAGCATTGATGGTCTTTACAATTTGGCATGTTTTCACAGTGGCTGGTACCGGTTGTTCCTTTCCAAGTTTAGTGCTTTTTTCAGGAGGTCTTGCAAGGCAGGCCTGGTGGTGACAAAATCTCTCAGCATTTGCTTGTCTGTAAAGGATTTTATTTCTGCTTTACTTATGAAGCTTAGTTTGGCTGAATATGAAATTCTGGGTTGAAAAATCATTCCTTTAAGAATGTGGACTATTGGCCCTCACTCTCTTCTGGCTTGTAGGGTTTCTGCAGAGAGATTTGCTGTTAGTCTGATGGACTTTCTTTGTGGGTAACCTGACCTTTCTCTCTGGCTGTCCTTAATATTTTTTGCCTTTATTTCAATCTTGTTGAATCTGATGATTATGTGTCTTGGGTTTGCTCTTCTTGAGGAGTATCTTTGTGGTGTTCTCTGTATTTCCTGAGTTTGAATGTTGGTCTGTTTTTCTAGGTTGGGGATGTTCTCCTGGATAATATCCTGAAGAGTATTTTCCACCTTGGTTTCATTCTCACCATTACTTTCAGGTACACCAATGGAACATAGGTTTGGTCTTTTCACATAGTCCTCTATTTCTTGGAGGCCTTGTTCATTCGTTTTCCTTCTTTTTTCTCTGATCTTATCTTCGTGCTTGATTTCATTAAGTTGATCTTCAATCTCTAATATCCTTTCTTCCACTTGATCTATTTGGCTATTGATACCTGTGTATTCTTCATGAAGTGCTCGTGCTGTGTTTTTCAGCTCCATCAGATCATTTATGTTCTTCTCTAAACTGGTTATTCTAGTTAGCAATTCCTCTAACCATTTTTCAAGGTTCTTAGCTTTCTTGCATTGAGTTAGAACATGGCTCCTTTAGCTCAGAGGAGTTTGTTATTACCCACCTTCTGAAGCCTACTTCTGTCAACATGTCAAACTCATTCTCCGTCCAGTTTTGTTCCCTTGCTGGCAAGGAGCTGTGATCCTTTGGAGGAGAAGAGGCATTCTGGTTTCTGGAATTTCCAGCTTTTTGGTGCTGGTTTTTCCTCATCTTTGTGGATTTATCTACCTTTGGTCTTTAATGTTGGTAACCTTCGGATGGTGTTTATTTTATTTATTTTTTTTTTTGTGACGGAGTCTCGCTCTGTCGCCCAGGCTGGAGTGCAGTGGCCGGATCTCAGCTCACTACAAGCTCCGCCTCCCGGGTTCACGCCATTCTCCTGCCTCAGCCTCCCGAGTAGCTGGGACTACAGGCGCCTGCCACCTCGCCCGGCTAGTTTTTTGTATTTTTTAGTAGAGACAGGGTTTCACCGTGTTAGCCAGGATGGTCTCGATCTCCTGACCTCGTGATCCACCCGTCTCGGCCTCCCAAAGTGCTGGGATTACAGGCTTGAGCCACCGCGCCCGGCTCGGATGGTGTTTATGTGTGGAAATTTTTTTTGTTGAGGTTGATGCTATTTGTTTCTTTCTGTTAGTTTTTTTTTTTTTTTTCCCTAAGAGTCAGGCCCCTCTACTGCAGATCTGCTGGAGTTTGCTGGAAGTCCACTCCAGACCCTGTTTTCCTGGGTATCACCAGTGGAGGCTGCAGAACAGAAAAGATTGCTGCCTGTTTCTTCCTCTGGAAGCTTCATCCCAGAGGGGCACCTGCCAGATGCCAGTCGGAGCTCTCCTGTTTGAGGTGTCTGTCAACCCCTGCTGGGAGGTGTCTCCCAATCAGTAGGCACGGGGGTCAGGGACCCACTTAAGGAGGCAGTCTGTCCCTTAGCAGAGCTCTAGCACTGTGCTGGGGGATCTGCTGCTCTCTTCAGAGCCTGCAGGCAGGAATGTTTAAGTCTGCTGAAGCTGTGCCCACAGCTGCCTCTTCCCCCAGATGCTCTGTCCCAGGGAGATCGGAGTTTTATGTATAAGCCCCTGACTGGGGCTGTTGTTTTTCTTTCAGAGATGCCCTGCCCAGACAGGAGGAATCTAGTTAGGTAGTCTGGCTACAACGGCTTTGCAGAGCTGTGATGGGCTTTGCCGAGTTCGAACTTCCCAGCGGCTTTGTTTACACTGTGAGGGGAAAACATCCTACTCGATCCTCACTAATGGTGGAAGCTTCTCCCCCCACCAAGCTTGAGTGTCCCAGTTTGACTTCAGACTGCTGTGCTGGCAGCAAGAATTTCAAGCCAGTGGATCTTAGCTTGCTGGGTTCCATGGGGGTGGGATCCACTGAGCTAGACCACTTGGCTCCCTCACTTCAGGATCCTTTCCTGGGGAGTGAACAGTTCTCTCTCACTGGCATTCCAGGTGCCACTGGGGCATGAAAAAAAAACTCCTACAGCTAGCTCAGTGTCTGTCCAAATGATTGCTCAGTTTTTTTTTTTTTTTTTTTTGTGCCCCAGTGGGGGCCGTGCTGGTTTCTTTTCTTTTTATTTTATTATACTTTAAGTTCTAGGGTACATGTGCACAATGTGCAGGTTTGTTACATATGTATACATGTGCCATGTTGGTGTGCTGCACCCATTAACTCGTCATTTACATTAGGTATATCTCCTAAAGCTATTCCTCTCCCCCCACCCCACAATAGGACCTGGTGTGTGATGATCCCTTTCCTGTGTCCAAGTGATCTCATTGTTCAATTCCCACCTATGAGTGAGAACATGCGGTATTTCGTTTTCTGTTCTTGTGATAGTTTGCTGAGAATGATGGTTTCTAGCTGCATCCATGTCCCTACAAAGGACATGAACTCATCCTTTTTTATAGCTGCATAGTATTCCATGGTGTATATGTGCCACATTTTCTTAATCCAGTCTGTCACTGATGGACATTTGGGTTGATTCCAAGTCTTTGCTATTGTGAATAGTGCCGCAATAAACATACGTGTGCATGTGTCTTTATAGCAGCATGACTTTGGTATATCCTCAGTAATGGGATGGCTGGGTCAAATGGTATTTCTAGTTCTAGATCCTTGAGGAATTGCCACAGTCTTCCACAATGGTTGAACTAGTTTACAGTCCCACCAACAGTGTAAAAGTGTTCCTATTTCTCCACATCCTCTCCAGCACCTGTTGTTTCCTGATTTTTTAATGATCGCCATTCTAACTGGTGTGAGATGGTATCTCATTGTGGTTTTGATTTGCATTTCTCTGATGGCCAGTGATGATGAGCATTTTTTCATGTGTCTGTTGGCTGCATAAATGTCTTGTTTTGAGAAGTGTCTGTTCATATCCTTTGCCCACTTTTTGATGGGGTTGTTTGTTTTTTTCTTGTAAATTTGATTGAGTTCTTTATAGGTTCTGGATATTAGCCCTTTGTCAGATGGGTTGATTGAAAAAAATTTTCTCCTATTCTGTAGGTTGTTTGTTCACTCTGATAGTAGTTTCTTTTGCTGTGCAGAAGCTCTTTAATTAGATTCCATTTGTCAATTTTGGCTTTTGTTGTCATTGCTTTTGGTGTTTTAGTCATGAAATCCTTGCCCATGCCTATGTCCTGAATGGTATTGCCTAGGTTTTCTTCTAGGGTTTTTATAGTTTAGGTCTAACATTTAAGTCTTTAATCCATCTTGAATGAATTTTTGTATAAAGTGTAAGGAAGAGATCCAGTTTCAGCTTTCTACATATAGTTAGCCAGTTTTCCAGCACCATTTATTAAATAGGGAATCCTTTCCCCATTTCTTGTTTTTGTCAGGTTTGTCAAAGATCAGGTGGTTGCAGATGTGTGGTGGTATTTCTGAGGCCTGTGTTCTGTTCCATTGGTCTATATCTCTGTTTTGGTACCAGTACCATGCTGTTTTGGTTACTGTAGACTTGTAGTATAGTTTGAAGTCATGTAGTGTGATGCCTCCAGCTTTGTCCTTTTTGCTTAGGATAGTCTTGGCAATGCCGGCTCTTTTTTGGTTCCATATGAAATTTAAAGTAGTTTTTTCCAATTTTGTGAAGACAGTCCTTGGTAGCTTGATGGGGATGGCATTGAATCTATAAATTACCTTTTGCAGTATGGCCATTTTCACGATATTGATTCTTCCTATCCATGAGCATGGAATATTCTTTCATTTGTTTGTGTCCTTCTTTATTTCGTTGAGCAGTGGTTTGTAGTTCTCCCTGAAGAGGTCCTTCACATCCCTTGTAAGTTGGGTTCCTAGATATTTTATTCTCTTAGTAGCAATTGTGAATGGGAGTTCACTCATGATTTGGTTCTCTGTTTGTCTGTTACTGGTGTATAGGAATGCTTGTGATTTTTGCTCATTGATTTTGTATTCTGAGACTTTGCTGAAGTTGCTTATCAGCTTAAGGAGATTTTGGGCTGAGACAATAGGGTTTTCTAAATATACAATCATGTCGTCTGCAAACAGGGACAATTTGACTTCCTCTTTTCCTAATTGAATACCCTTTATTTCTTTCTCCTGGCTGATTGCCCTGGCCAGAACTTCCAACACTATGTTGAATAGGAGTGGTGAGAGAGGGCATCCCTGTCTTATGCCCGTTTTTAAAGGGAATGCTTCCAGTTTTTGCTCATTCAATATGATATTGGCTGTGGGTTTGCCACAAATAGCTCTTATTATTTTGAGATACGTCTCATCAATACCTAGTTTATTGAGAGTTTTTAGCATGAAGGGCTGTTGAATATTGTTGATGGCCTTTCCTGCATCTATTGAGATAATCATGAGGTTTTTGTCTTTGGTTCTGTTTACGTGATAGATTACGTTTATTGATTTGCTTATGTTGAATCAGCCTTGCATCCCAGGAATGAAGCCAACTTGATCATGGTGGATAAGCTTTTTGATGTGCTGCTGGATTCGGTTTGCCAGTATTTTATTGAAGATTTTTGCATCAATGTTCATCAGGGATATTGGTCTAAAATTCTCTCTTTTTTGTTGTGTCTCTGCCAGGCTTTGGTATCAGGATGATGCTGGCCTCATCAAATGAGTTAGGGAGGATTTCTTCCTTTTCTATTGATTGGAATAGTTTCAGAAGGAATGGTACCAGCTCCTCCTTGTACCTCTGGTAGAATTCAGCTGTGAATCCATCTGGTCCTGGACTTTTTTTGGTTGGTAGGCTCTTAATTATTGCCTCAATGTCAGAGCCTGTTATTGGTCTATTCAGGGATTCAGCTTCTTCCTGGTTTAGTCTTGGGAGAGTGTAAGTGTCCAGGAAATTATCCATTTCTTCTAGATTTTCTAGTTTATTTGCATAGAGGTGTTTGTAGTATTTTCTGATGGTAGTTTGTATTTCTGTGGGATTGGTGGTGATATCCCCTTTATCATTTTTTATTGCATCTATTTGATTGTTTTCTCTTTTCTGCTTTATTAATATTGCTAGCAGTCTATCAATTGTGTTGATCTTTTCACAAAGCCAGCTCCTGGATTCATTGACTTTTTGAAGGGCTTTTTGTGTCTCTATCTCCTTCAGTTCTGCTCCGATCTTAGTTATTTCTTGCGTTCTGCTAGCTTTTGAGTTTGTTTGCTCTGTCTTCTCTAGTCCTTTTAACTGTGATGTTAGGGTGTCGATTTTAGATCTTTCCTATTTTCTCTTGTGGACATTTAGTGCTAATAATTTCCCTCTACACACTGCTTTAAATGTGTCTCAGAGATTCTGATATGTTTTGTCTTTGTTCCCATTGGTTTCAAAGAACATCTTTCTTTCTGCCTTCATTTCGTTATTTACCCAGTAGTCATTCAGGAGCAGGTTGTTCAGTTTCCATTTGGTTGTGTAGTTTTGAGTGAGTTTCTCAATCCTGAGTTCTAATTTGATTGCACTGTGGTCTGAAAGACAGTTTGTTGTGATTTCTGTTCTTTTACATTTGCTGAGGAATGCTTTACTTCCAACTATGTGGTCAATTTTGGAATAAGTGCGATGTGGTGCTGAGATGAATGTATATTCTGTTGATTTGGGGTGGAGAGTTCTGTAGATCTCTATTAGGTCTGCTTGGTGCAGAGCTGAGCTCAAGTCCTGGATATCCATGTTCACTTTCTGTCTCGTTAATCTGTCTAATATTGACAGTGGGGTGTTAAAATCTCCCATTATTATTGTGTGGGAGTGTAAGTCTCTTTGTAGATCTCTAAGGACTTGCCTTATGAATCTGAGTGCTCCTGTGTTGAGTGCATATATATTTAGGATATTTAACTCTTCTTGTTTCATTGATCCCTTTATTATTAAGTAATGGCCTTCTTTGTCTCTTTCGATCTTTGTTGGTTGAAAGTCTGTTTTATGAGAGACTAGGATTGCAACCCCTGCTTTTTTTGTTGTTTTCCATTTGCTTGGTAGATCTTCCTCCACCCTTTTATTTTGAGCCTATGTGTGTCTCTGCATGTGAGATGGGTCTCCTGAATACAGCACCCTGGTGGGTCTTGATTCTTTATCCAATTTGCCAGTCTGTGTCTTTTAATTGGTGCATTTAGCCCATTTACTTTTAAGGTTAATATTGTTATGTGTGAATTTGATTCTGTCATTATGTTTAGCTGGTTATTTTGTTCATTAGTTGATGCAGTTTCTTCCTAGTATTGATTGTCTTTACAATATGGCATGTTTTTGCAGTGGCTGGTACTGGTTGTTCCTTTCCATACTTAGTGCTTCCTTCAGGAGGTCTTGTAAGGCAGGCCTGGTGGTGACAGAATCTCTCAGCATTTGCTTGTCTGTAAAGGATTTTATTTCTCCTTCACTTATGAAGCTTAGTTTGGCTGGATATGATATTATGGATTGAACATTCTTTAAGAATGTTGAATATTGGCCCCCACTCTCTTCCAGCTTGTAGAGTTTCTGCCGAGAGATCTGCTGTTAGTCTGATGGGCTTCTCTTTGTGGGTAACCCCGCCTTTCTCTCTGGCTGCCCTTAACTTGTTTTCCTTCATTTCAACCTTGGTGAATCTGACTATTATGTGTCTTGTGGTTGCTCTTCTCGAGGAGTATCTTTGTCGTGTTCTCTGTATTTCCTGAATTTGAATGTTGACCTGCCTTTTTAGGTTGGGGATATTCTCCTGGATAATATCCTGAAGAGTATTTTTCAACTTGGTTCCATTCTCCCTGTCACTTTTAGGTACACCAGTCAAACATAGATTTGGTCTTTTCCCATAGTCCCATATTTCTTGGAGGTTTTGTTCATTTCTTTTTAGTCTTTTTTCTCTAAACTTCTCTTCTCACTTCATTTCATTCATTTGATCTTCAATCACTGGTACGCTTTCTTCCACTTGATCAAATTGGTTATTGAAGCTTGTGCATGCATCACGAAGTTCTCATGCCATGGTTTTCAGCTCCATCAGGTCATTTAAGGTCTTCTCTATGCTGTTTTTTCTAGTCATCCATTTGTCTAACAGTTTTTCAAGGTTTTTAGCTTCCTTGCAATGGGTTAGAACATCCTCCTTTAGCTTGGGGAAGTTTGTTATTACCGACCTTCTGAAGCCTACTTCTGTCAACTCGTCAAAGTCATTCTCCATCCAGCTTTGCTCCATTTCTGGGGAGGAGCTGCAGTCCTTTGGAGGAGTAGAGGTGCTCTTGATTTTAGAATTTTCAGCTTTTCTGCTCCGGTTTCTCCCCATCTTTGTGGTTTTATCTACCTTTGGTCTTCGATGATGGTGACCTCAAATGGGGTTTTGGTGTGGATGTCCTTTTTGTTGATGTTGATGCTATTCTTTCTGTTTGTTAGTTTTCCTTCTAACAGTCAGGACCCTCAGGTGCAGGTCTGTTGGAGTTTGCTGGAGGTCCACTCCAGACCCTCTTTGCCTGGGTATCACTAGCGGAGGCTGCAGAACAGCAAATATTGCTGCCTGATACTTCCTCTGGAAACTTTGTCTCAGAGGGGCACCTGGCTGTATAAGGTGTCAGTCAGCCCCTACTGGCAGGTGTCTCCCAGTTAGGCTACATGGGGGTTAGGGACACACTTGAGGAGGCAGTCTGTCTGTTCTCAGAGCTCAAACTCCATGCTGGGGGAATGATTGCTCTCTTCAGAACTGTCAGACAGGGACATTTAAGTCTGCAGAGATTTCTGCTGCCTTTTTATCAGCTATGCCCTGCCCCCAGAGTTGGAGTCTACAGAGGCAGGCTCCTCGAGCTGCGGTGGGCTCCACCCAGTTTGAGCTTCCAAGCTGCATTGTTTAGCTAATCAATCCTCAGCAGTGGTGGTTGCCTGTCCCCCAGCCCAGGCTGCTGCCTCACAGTTTGATGTTGGACTGCTGTGCCAGCAGTGAGCAAGGCTTTGTGGACGTGGGACCCGCCAAGCGAGGCACGGGATATCATCTCCTGGTGTGCCGTTTGCTAAGACTGGGAAAAGTGCAGTATTAGGGTGAGAGTGTCCCGATTTTCCAGGTACCAGCTGTCACAGCTTCTCTTGACTAGGAAAGGGAAATCCCCCGACCCCTTGTGCTTCCCGGGTGAGGCAATGCCCCGCCCTGTTTTGGCTCATCTTTTGTGTGCTGCACCACTGCCCAACCAGTCCCAGTAAGATGAACCAGGTACCTCAGTTGGAAATGCAAAAATCAACCATCTTCTGTGTTGATCACGCTGGGACTGCAGACTGGAGCTGTTCCTATTTGGCTGTCTTGGAACGATCTCTCCCGACTATTTTTTCCAATTATCATTGTAAACCAAAGTATGCTGAACATTAAAAAGTGTGGCCAAATAGAATATCTTAAGTTAAAAATTGTATATTTCGTCATTTTATAAATTAAATTTTACTATGGTTGAATTATTCTTAATTGTTGAAACGTGTAAGCAGAAAGAACTATTTACTTTCAGAAAACATAAGTCAATAAAGACAATATATTTGATAAGTATAAACATACCAGTTTTTCTTTTAGCATATTTAGTTCACTAAGTAGTGTAAATGAAACCCAATGAGAATTTGTGAAAAATTTTGTTTTCAATTAGAGATGGAAAATATTGATGATGGTGCCAAGCTCTAATTCTAAATCATAGCAAAGAAAAACAACAACAACAAAAAACAACACACATACAAACACAAAACACAAAACCACTGTTGTTTTAAGGTTTTGGCAATCTTGAAAGCTAGCAAGCATAAGTGTCAAATCATGATGAATTTAATTTTCAACAAATATTTTCAGAACAAATTGCAACATGAACTGTAATTTCAATTTATAAAACAGTAGAAACATAGTAAGAAGGAAAGAGTTATAATTTTCTTTGTCAATCTAATTCTACTGTAATTAAGCACAAGAAGTTTTGCCTAGAGCTTAAAACTGAATTTTGGGACCAAGAATGTCAGGTTTGTATTGGTTGGCACAGAGCAATTTAAATTAGGAGTTGAGGCTGGGCGCGGTGGCTCAAGCCTGTAATCCCAGCACTTTGGGAGGCCGAGACGGGCGGATCATGAGGTCAGGAGATCGAGACCATCCTGGCTAACACGGTGAAACCCTGTCTCTACTAAAAAATACAAAAAACTAGCCAGGCGAGGTGGCGTGCGCCTGTAGTCCCAGCTACTCGGGAGGCTGAGGCAGGAGAATGGCGTAAACCCTGGAGGCGGAGCTTGCAGTGAGCTGAGATCCGGCCACTGCACTCCAGCCCAGGTGACAGAGCGAGACTCCATCTCAAAAAAAAAAAAAAAAAAAAAAAAAAAAAAAAAAAAAATTAGGAGTTGAAATTGATTTTACAATAAGTGACTCCCGTGTTTGATAAAGAAGTCAGTGCTGCAAAAGGCACTTGTATTTCTGCTAAAATTTGGTGCTCAGCGTTGATAAACTACATGGAGATACCTCAGTCTGGAAAGATTTCATCACAGACTTGCTCTGAGACAGCCACCAAAACAGGTGGGAAAATTTCCTGGAAACAAAACAAAACAAAAACAAAACCCCAAATTAAAGCATGCTTTGCTAATTCTGTCATTTAGGTTTCTATTTCGTGTTGAATGAAAAATTATTAGAAACTTTTCAAATAAGTCATCTACCTTTGTGCTTGGAAGGCAATATAAAATAAAACTTGTAAATTTTTAAAATGGGAGTTACGTAAAAGTATTCTCAGGATAAAAATTAACTCTCTTCAATTTGCCTTCCACTATGAGCATTTTATTCCTTTATCTCTGATTAAAAACAAAGCATATTGGGAGTGGCGCCAAGAAGGCTGACTAGAAGCAGCTGGTTTTGGAGGCTGCCATCAAAAAACAAACAAACAAACAAAACAACAACAACAACAACAAACCACCCTAAGCATGTGAATCTTTCAATGGTAACCAAAGTATCCAGGTTCTCTCATCAAAATTGACTAGAAGGCTGGTGTGACCCATGGAGAGATGGAAGAGCAGTGTAGTGTGGTGGCCCACCTGAAAGCCACATGGGGAAGGGGAACCCTCTCCCCCAAGCCAAGGGAGGTGGTGAGTGAGCATGCTACACAGCTGGGGAAACTCTGCTTTTCCCACAGAACTGTACAACCCACGAACTGAAGATCCCACTCGTGAAACCACGCCACTGGGGCCTAGCTTCTCAACCCCGGAATGAGCAGATTCTTATAGCCTCTTAGCTGGAATCTGCTTAATCCAACTGAACACCTAGGGGGAGGGGTGACCAGCACCAACTGCAGTTGCTTGCTGTCTGAGCCTTTTGAGCTCCTTGGGGGAGGGTAGCAACCATGACTGGGACTTCCAACTGTCTAACATGCTAAACTCCCTGGGCAGAGGAAGAGCGGCACACATTTCTATAGCTCCAGGCTGTGCTTTTTCCCTGATGGTGCCAGGGAAGCTGGACGGTTTGGTCCCAAGACTTGTCTCCATAGACCAACACACCATCTGTGGCAGTCTGTGGCCACAATGCCTCTTCAGGTCTAAACTTGACCCATCCTTTCTGAGTGGGTGGGGCTTCCAATCCCCAATAACTCTAGCCAGAGGCTCAGGGACAGAATTAGGATGTCTTTGGGCCCAAGCACCTATGGAGAGTGGTGGCTGCAGTCTCTGTGGACCAGCATACTTAGCCTCTCCTCCTGGTATTTCTGAGGAATCCAGGCAGCCCAGACAAGTGGGTTTCCCCCCAGTGAAACATACCCTTTCCACCAAGGGACAAAGTGCTTCATTAAATTGGTCCTGCTCCCTGTGTTACCCAACTGGGTGAGACCCTCCAAAAGGGGTTGTCAGACACCCTATACAGAAGCAATCCTACTGGCATCAGGTTTGTGCCCCTCAAGGTCAGAGGTCTCAGAAGAAAAGCAGGTACCCATCTTTGCTGTTTTCCAGCCTCTTAAGTGACATCTCCAGGCACGAGAATGAATCAGATGAATAGGGTCTGAAGTGAACACCTAGCAAACTGCAGCAGCCCTATGGAAGAGGGACCTGACTATTGAAGGAAAAAAACAAAACAAACAAGCAGAAAGCAACAATGGCATCATCAACAACAACAACACAAAGGCCCACACAAAACCCCACCCAAGGGTCAGCAGCCTCAAAAACCAAAACTAGACAATCTCATGAAGATGAGAAAGCATCAACATCAACAACAACAATAAAATGCTGAAAACCCAAAAGGTCAGAGTGTTTCTTCTCCAAATGATGGCAACATCTCTCCATCAAGGGCCCAGAACTGGACAGGGGATCAGATTGACAAATTGACAGAGGTAGGTTTCAGGAGATGGATAATAAAAAGTATGATAAGCTAAAGGAGCATGTTCTAACCCAATGCAAAGAAACTAAGAACCTTGATAAAAGGTTGGAGAAATTGCTAATTAAAATAACCAGTTTAGAGAGGAAAATAAACGACCTGATGGAGCTGAAAAACACAGCACAAGAATTTCATGAAGGATACACAAGTATCAATAGCTGAAATGACCAAGCAGAAGAAAGCATATCAGAGTTTGAAGACCACCTTACTGAAATAAGACATGAAGACAAGAATAGAGAAAAAAAGAATGAAAAGGAATGAACAAAGCCTCCAAGAAATTTGGGAATTCATAAAAAGTCCAAGCCTATGACTGATTGAAGTGCCAGAAGGAGACGGGGAGAATGGAAACAAGCTGGAAAACACACTTCAGGATATTATCCAGGAGAACATTTCAAACCTAGCAAGATAGGCCAACGTGTAAATTCAGGAAATTCAGAGAACACCATTAAGATACTCCATGAGAAGGTCAACTTCAAGACACATGATCATCGGATTTTCCCAGGGTAAAATGAAGGAAAAACTGTTAAGGGCAGCCAGAGAGAAAGGGCAGGTCACCTACAAAGGGAAGCCCACCTGATTAACAGTGGACCTCTCTGAAGAAACCCTACAAGCCAGAAAAAATGGGGCCAATATTCAACATTCTTAAAGAAAAGAATTTCCAACCCAGAATTTCATATCCAGCCAAACTAAGCATAAGCAAAGAAGGAATAACATCCTTTCCAGACAAGCAAATGCTGAGAGATTTTGTCACTACCAAGTCTGCCTTGCAAGAGCTCCTGTAAAAAGCACTAAATATGGAAAGGAAAATTCGGTACCAGCCACTGCAAAAACATACCAAATTGTAAAGACCATCAACACTATGAAGAAACTGCGTCAATTAATGAGCAAAATAACCAGCTAGCATCATAACGATAGGATCAAATTCACACATAACAGTATCAACCTTAAATGTCAATGGGCTAAATGCCCCAATTGAAAGACACAGACTGGCAAATTGGATAAAGAATCAAGACCCATCAGAGTGCTGTATTCAGGAGACCCGTTTCTTGTGCAAAGACACATGAAGGCTCAAAATAAAGGGATGGAGGAAAGTTTATCAAGCAAATGGAAAGCAAAAAGAAAAGCAAGGGTTGCAGTCCTAGTCTCTGATAAAACAGACTTTAAACCAACAAAGATCAAAGAAGACAAAGAAGAGCATTACATAATGGTCAAGGGATCAATGAAACAAGAGCTAACTATCCTAAATATATATGCACCAATACAGGAGCACCCAGATTCATAAAGCAAGTTCTTAGAGACCTAAAAAGAGACTTAGACTCCCACACAGTAATAGTGGGAGTTTTGAACATCCTACTGTCAATATTAGACAAATCAACAAGACAGAAAATTAACAAGGATATTTAGGACTTGAACTCAGCTCTGGATCAAGTGGACCTAACAGACATCTAAAGAAATTTCCACCCCAAATCAGTAGAAGATACATTCCCCTCAGCAACACATCACACTTACTCTAAAATTGATCACATAATTGGAAGTAAAACACTCCTCTGCAAATGCAAAAGAATGGAAGTCATAACAAACAGTCTCTCAGACCACAGTGCAATCAAATTAGAACTCAGAATTAAGAAACTCACTCAAAACCACACAACTACAGGAGAACTGAACAATCTGCTCCTGAATGACTACTGGGTAAATAACAAAATAAGGCAGAAATCAGTAAGTTGTTTGAAACCAATCAGAACAAAGAGACGACGTACTGGAATCTCTTGGACACAGATAAAGCAGTGTTTAGAGGGAAATTTACAGCACTAAATGCCCACATCAGAGAGCTAGAAAGATCTCGAATTGACACCCTAACATCACAATTAAAAAAGCTACAGAATAAAGAACAAACTAATCCAAAAGCTAGAAGAAAACAAGAAATAACTAAGGTTAGAGCAGAACTGAAGGGACAGAGACATGAAAAACCCTTCAAAAAAATCAATGACTCCAGGAGCTGGTTTTTTAAAAAGATTAACAAAATAGATAGAACATTAACCAGACTAATAAAGAAGAAAAGAGAGAAGAATCAAAATGACACAATAGAAAATGATAAAGGGGATGTCACCACTGATACCACAAAAATACAAAGTACCATCAGAGAATACTATAAACACCTCTACACAAATAAACTAGAAAATCTAAAAGAAATGGGTAAATTCCCGGACACATACACCCTCCCAAGACTAAACCAGGAAAAAGTCGAATCCCTGAATAGACCAATAACAAGTTCTGAAATTGAGGCAGTAATTAATAGCCTACCAATCAAAAAGGCTCAGGATCAGATGGATTCACAGCCAAATTCTACCAGAGGTATGAAGAGGACCTGGTACCATTCCTTCTGAAACTATTCAAACAATAGAAAAAGAGGGAATCCTCCCTAACTCATTTTACAAGGCTAGCATCATCCTGATACCAAAACCTGGCAGAGACACAACAAAAAAGAACATTTCAGGCCAATATCCCTGGTGAACATCGAAGTGAAAGTCTTAAATAAAATATTTGCAAACCGAATCCAGTAGCAAATCAAAAAGTTTATCCACCATGATCAACTCAGCTTTATCCCTGGGATGCAAAGCTGGTTCAACATACACAAATCAATAAATGTAAACCATTACAAAAACAGAAACAATGACAAAAACACATGATTATATCAACAGATGCAGAAAAACTCTTGATAAAATTCAATACCTTTTCATGGTAAAAATTCTCAATAAACTAGATATTGATGGAAAGTATATCAAAATAATAAGAGCTATTTATGACAAACCCACAGCTAATATCATACTGGATGGATGAAAGCTGGAAGCATTCCCTTTGAAAACTGGCACAAGACAAAGATGCCCTGTCTCACCACTCCTATTCAACATAGTACTGGAAGTTCTGGCCAGGGCAATCAGGCAAGAGAAAGAAATAAAGTGCATTGAAATAGAACGAGGGGAAGTCAAATTGTCTCTTGTTTGCAGATGACATGATTGTATATTTAGGAAACCCATCGTCTGAGCCCCAAATCTACTTAAGCTGATAAGCAGCTTCAGCGAAGTCTCAGGATACAAAATTAATTTTTCAAAAATCACAAGCATTCCTATACACCAATAATAGATAAACAGAGTGCCAAATCATGAGTGAACTGCCGTTCACAATTGCTACTAAGAGAATAAAATACCTAGGAATACAACTTGTAAGGGATGTAAAGGACCTCTTCAAGGAGAACTACAAACCACTGCTCAAGGAAATAAGAGAGAACACAAACAAATGGACAAACATTCCATGCTCATGGATAGGAAGAATGAGTATTATGATAATGACCACACTGCCAAAGTAATTTATAGATTCAATGCCATCCCCATCAAGGTACCAATGACTTTCTTCACAGAGTTAGAAAAAACTACTTTAAATTTCATGTGGAACCAAAAAAGAGCCTGAATTGCCAAGACAATCCTAAGCAAAAAGAACAAAGCTGGAGGCATCACCCTACCTGACTTCAAACTATACTACAAGGCTACAGTAACCAAAACAGCATGGCACTAGTACCAAAACAGACATACAGACCAATGGAGCAGAAGAGAGGCCTCAGATATAATGCCATACATCTACAATGATCTGATCTTCAACAAACCTGACAAAAACAAGCAATGGAGAAAGGATTCCCTATTTAATAAATTTTGTTGGGAAAACTGGCTAGCTGTATGCAGAAAACTGAAACTGAACCTCTTCCTTACACCTTATACAAAAATTAACTCAAGATGGATTAATGACTCAAATGTAAGACCTAAAAATCATAAAAACCCGAAAAAGGAAGCCTAGGCAATACCATTCAGGGTGTAGGCATTGGCAAAGACTTCATCATTAAAACACCTAAAGCAATGGCAACAGAAGCCAAAATAGACAAATGGGATCTAATTAAAATAAGTGGCTTCTGTACGTGAAAGAAACTATCAGCAGCATGAACAGGAACCTACAGAATGGGAAAAAAATTTTTGCAATCTATTCATCTGACAAAGGGCTAATATCAAGAATCTACAAAGAACTTAAACAAATTTGCAAGAAAAAAACAAACAACCCCATCAAAAAGTGGGTGAAGGATATGAACACACACTTCTCAAAAGAAGACATTTATGCAGTCAACAGACACATGAAAAAATGCTCATCATCACTGGTCATCAGAGAAATGCAAATCAAAAGCACAATGAGATACCATCTCACACCAGTTAGAATGGCGACCATTAAAAAGTCAGGAAACAACAAATGCTGGAGAGGATGTGGAGAAGTAGGAAAATAGGAAAATAGGAATTTTTTTTTTTTTTTTTTTTTGAGACAGAGTCTCGCTCTGTCACACAGGATGGAGTGCAGTGGTGTGATCTCGGCTCACTGCAAACTCTGCCTCCCAGGTTCATGCCATTCTCCTGCCTTAGCCTCCCAAGTAGCTGGGATTACAGGTGCCTGCCACCATGCCCGGCTAATTTTTTGTGTTATTTAGTAGAGACGGGGTTTCACCATGTTAGCCAGGATGGTCTCAATCTCCGGACCTCGTGATCCACCTGCCTCGGCCTCCCGAAGTGCTGGGATTACAGGCATGAGCCATTGCGCCCGGCCAATAGGAATGCTTTTCATTGTTGGTGGGAGTGTAAATTAGCGCAACCACTGTGGAAGACAGTGTGGTGATTCCTCAGGGATCTAGAACCAGAAATACCATTTGACCCAGCAATCCCATTACTGGGTATATACCCAAAGGATTATAAATCATTCTACTATAAAGACATGTGCACACGTATGTTTATTGCAGCACTACTGACAATAGCAAAGACTTCAAACCAACCCAAATGTCCATCAATGATAGACTGGATAAAGAAAATGTGGCACAGATGCACCATGAAATACTATGCAACCATAAAAAAGGATGAGTTCAAGCCCTTGGAAGGGACATTGATGAAGCTGAAAACCATCATTCTCAGCAAACTAACACAGAAACAGAAAACCTAATACAGTATGTTCTCACTCATAAGTGGGAGTTGAACAATGAGAACACGTGGAAACAGGGAGGGGAACATCATATACCAGAGCTGGTTGGGGGATGGGGGGCTAGGGGAGGGATAGCATTAGGAGAAATACCTAATGTAGATGATGGGTTCATGGATGCTGCAAACCACCATGGTACGTATATACTTATGTAACAAACCTGCACATTCTCCTCATGTATCCCAGAATTTAAAGTATAGTAGTAATAATAATAATAATAATAATAATAAACCCAAACTATAAAAACCTTAGAAGAAAATCTAGGCAATAGTATTCAGAACATAGATACAGGCAAAGATTTTATGATGAAAACCTCAAAAGCAATGACAACAAAAGCCAAAATTTACAAATGGATCTAATTAAGCTGAAGAGCTTTTGCACAGCAAAGGAAACTATAATCAGAGTGAACACACAACCTAGCCAATGTGAGAACATTTTTGTAATCTATGCATCTGACAAAGATCTAATATCCAGAATCTATAAGGAACTTAAACAGATTTATAAGAAAAAAACAACCCCATTAAAAGTGGGCAAAGGACATGAACAGACACTTCTCTAAAGAGGACATTCATGTGGCTAACAGACATATGAAAAAAAGCTTAATATCACTGATGATTAGAGAAATGCAAATCAAAACCACATTGAGATATCGTCTCATGCCAGTCAGAATGGCGAATATTAAAAAGTCAAGAAACAACAGATGCTGCTAGGCTGTGGAGAAATAGGAATACTTTTACACTGTTGGTGGGAATGTAAATTAGTTCAACCATTCTGGAAGACAGTGTAGTGAGTCTTCAAAGACCTAGAAGCAGAAATACCATTTGACCCAGCAATCCCATTACCATGTATATACCCAAAGAAATGTAAATTATTCTATTATAAAGATACATGCATGCATATGTTCATTGCAGCACTATTCACAATAGCAAAGACATGGAATCAACCCAAATGCCCATGAATGATAGACTGGATAAAGACGATGTGGCACATATACACCATGGAATACTATGCAGCCATAAAAAGGACTGAGATTATGTCCTTTGCAGGGAACATGGATGGAGCTGGGAGTTATTATTCTTAGCAAATTGACACAGGAACAGAAAAACATACACGCCATGTTCTCACTTATAAGGGGGAGCTGTAAAATGAGAACACGTGGACACAGGGAGGGGAACAACACACACTGGGGCCTGTCAGGGGGTTGGGGGAAGGGAGACTATCAGGATAAATAGCTAATACCTGTGGTACTTAACACCTAGGTGATGGGTTGATGGGTACAGCAAACCACCATGGCAAACGTTTACCTATATAACAAACCTGCACATTCTGCACATGTATCCCAGAACTTAAAATGAAATAAAAATTTAAAATGCACAGTTAAAAATTGTTGTTTAATTGTGTATGTGACTGTAGTTATCCTGTTGTGCTAGCAGACAGTAGGTCTTCATCCCTTCTAAGTATTTTTTTGTGCACGTTATGATCCTCACCTTTTCCCCACCCTAACTACCATTCCCCACATCTGATAACCATCTGTCTACTCTCTATCTCCATGAGTTTAATTGTTTTTATTTTCTTATCCCATAAATAAATGAAAATACATCATATTTGTTTTTCTGTCTTTGGCTTGTTTCACTTAACATAGTGACCTCTTTTTCCATCTATGTCATTGCAAATGATAGGATGTCATTTTTTTATGGCTTAATAGTACTTTGCTGTGTATGAGTACCACATTTTATTTATCCATTCATCTGTTTACAGACAATTAGGTTGCTTCCAAATCTTGCCTATTGTGAATAGTGCTTCAATAAACACGGGAGTGTAGATGCATCTTTGACATACTGATTTTTTCTGGGTGTATACTCAGCAGTGGGATTACTGGAACATATAAATTTATTTTCAGATTTTTTTGGAACCTCCAAACTGTTCTGCATAGGGGTTGTACAAATTTACATTTCCACCAACAGCGTAAAAGGGTTTTTTTTCCCTCTGCATCCTCACCAGCGTTTGCTATTTCCTGTCTTTTGTATATAAGCAATTTTAACTGGGCTGAGATACTATCTCATTGTAGTTTTGATTTGCATTTTTCTGATGACCAATGACGTTGAGTACATTTTCATATACCTGTTTGCCATTTATATGCTTTCTTTTGAGGAAATGTTTACTCAGATCTTTTGCCCATTTTTTGATCAGATTATTAGATTATTTCCTATAGAGTTGTGTGAGCTCCTTGATATTCTGGTTATTAATCCCCTTTAAATCCCTTGTCAGATGGGTAGTTTGCTAGTATTTTCTCCCACTGTGTGGGTTGTCCCTTCCTTTTGTTGATTGCATCCTTTGCTATGCAGAAGCTTTTTAAATTGATGTGATCTCATTTGCATGTTTTTGCTTTGGTTGCCTGTGCTTGTGGGGTATTGCTCAAGAAATTTTTGCTCAGACTGATGTCGTGGAGAGTCTCCCCAATATTTTCTTGTAGCAGTTTTATAGTTTGAAGTCTTAAACTTAAGTCTTTAATCCATATTGATTTTTTTTATTACAGTGAGAGATACGAGTCCATCTTCATTCTTCTGCATATGGATATCTAGTTTTCACAGAAACATTTATTAAAGAGACTGCCTTTTCCTCAGTGTATATTTTTGTCACCTTTATAAGAAATGAGTTTCTGTAGGTGAGTGGATTTGTTTCTGGGTTCTCTTTTCTATTCTATTGGTCTATGTCTCTGTTTTTATGCTAATACCATGCTGTTTCAGTGACTATAGCTCTGTAGTATAATTTGAAGTCAGGTAATGTAATTCCTCCAATTTTGTTCTTTTTTCTTAGGATAGCTTTGGCTATTCTAAGTCCTTTGTGGTTCTACATAAATTTCAGGATTTTTTTTCTGTCTGTGAAGAATGTCTTTGGTATTTTGATAGGGATTGCATTGAATCTGTAGATTGCTTTTGGTAATGTAGACATTTTAACAACATTATTTTTTTGAATCAATGCAATTAGAATATCTGTTCACTTTTTGGTGTCCTCTTTAATTTCTTTCATCAATGTTTTATAGTTTTTATTATGGGGAATCATTCACTTTGATTAAGTTAATTACTAGATATTTAATTTTATTTGTAGTCATTGCAAATGGGATTAATTTTTTTCACATTGTTCACTGTGGGCTATAGCAATGCTATTGGTTTTTGTATGCTGACTTTGTACCTGCAACTTTACTGAATTATTGATAGTTTATTAGTTCTAATAGTTTTTTGGTGGAGTCTTTAGATGTTACCAAATATAAGATTATATTGTCTGCAAAGTCTGAATTTTCTAGCTAGGACTTCCACTACTATGTTGAACAACAGTGGTGAAAGTGGATGTCCTTGTTCTGTTACAGATATTAGAGGCAAGACTTTCAGTTTTTCCCCATTCAGTATGATACTAGCTATAGGTATGTCATACATGAATTTTATTATGTTGAGGTATGTTCTCTGTATGTCCAGTTTTTTTGAGAGGATTTTTTTTATTATCAAGGAATGTTGAATATATCAAATGCTTTTTCAGCATCAGTTGAAACAAATGGTTTTTGTTCTTCATTCTATTGATAAGATATACCACATTGCTTGATTTGCATATGTTGAACATCCTTATATCCCAAGGATAAATTCCACTTGGTCATAATGATCTTTCTAATGTATTGTTGAATTTGGTTTGCTAGTATTTTTTTGAGGATTTTGCATCAATATTCATTAGAAATACTGGCCTTCAGTTTTCTTTATCTGACGTGTCTTTGGTATTAAGGTCAGGGTAATTCTGGCCTCCTACAATGAGTTTGAAAGCATTTGCTTCTCCTCTATTTTTCAGAATATTTTCAGTAGGATTGGTATTAGTTCTTGTCATTACATAGTGACCTTCTTTGTCTCTTCTTATAGTCTTTTTCTTGAAATCTATTTTTCCTGATGTAAGTATAGCTACTCCTGCTCTTTTTTTTTTTTTTTGTTTCCATTGGCATGGAATATAGTTTTCCATTCTTTTATTTTTGATCTATATATATTTTATAGATGAAATGTATTTCTTGTAGGCAACAGATCAATAGGTCTCCTGTTTTTATCCATTCAGCCATTCTTTGTCTTTTGATTGGAGAGTTTAGTCCCTTTACTTTTAATATTATTATTAAGTAAGCGTTTACTCCTGCAATTTTACTATGTGTTTTCTGGTTGTTTTGTGTTCTTTTCTTTCTTCTTTCTTTTTTTCCTGTTTTCCTTTTAGTGAAGGCAATTTTCTCTGGTGATACGATTTATTTTCTTGTTATTTTGCATTTGTTCTATGTTTCTTGATTTGTGGTTACTATGAGGCTCACAAATGTTATCTTATAACATTATTTTAAACTGATAACAATTTAACACTTTTTCTTCAGTGAAACTTTGAAAAAAAAAAAAACCCCAAATGAAAACAAAACAAAACAAAACGAAACTTAGCACTGTTTGCATAAGGAAACAAACAAGCCAAAAATAAAACTAATGATGACTTTATGCCAGGTCTATCCCGCAGACCTTGGCCAAGTGATGAATGAAAGAAGGACTCAGACACAGGTATGCAGTGAAAAAGTGGCTAGGGGACTGCTGAAGAGTGAGCAGTCCCGATAAGCTGGAGCTCTTGGCTTTTATTCAGTAGAGACATAATGCCAAAAGCCTGGAGTCAACACAATCTGTGGGTAATTAACATTATTGCTCCCCCTTACAGGGAGCAGTCTCACACATGGATGATCAGAAGTTGGTTCCTAGACAAGATAAGTAAACAAGGCTATTTAGATAAACTCCCCTACATTTCCTTGCACCTACTTCTTGCCCTCTGCCTCAGGGTAAGAGAACAGTTGCCTTCAGCTTATTCTCCCAGAAAGCTTTACAGAGCCTTCTGACCTTTCAATAGGCCTGCTTCTTTCCCTATAGGTTCTTCCACCACTCTAACCAATTCCCCACATCTCCCCCTTTTTTCTGTTTTTTTTTTTTGTTTGTTTGTTTTGTTTTTGTTTTTGTTTTGGCATCAAGTCTTGATGATTGAAGAGTACAGATGTGTGCAGCAACAGGTTTGTCAGGCCTAGCAGTTGCAACTCATTTTCTGTCTTTGCATCTTAGAATTAGTAGATAACATGAGACAAACATGAGTATAATCAGCATTAGTTTTTTTTCCAATTAAGTAGTGATATGTAATGTTACTTGGCACCTCAGTCCAATGTGTGCCCTTACTAAGGAGCCCCACTGGGGATATGTCAATCCCTCATAGCCAAGTAGTTACGTTATTAGAGGCTGGGAAGGGGGTGTTCACTCAGGAACTCGGCATAAGAAAGGCAGATCTAGAAGATGGGCCTTATAGAGTAGCAGGTACAGGTAGCAGGCAAAGTGAGAGAATTTAAAAAGGTTAATACCCTACAAGGGTTGCAATATACAACAGAAAGCATAGCAAGGAACAAATTATCTGGAGTGAATGGTGTCTGTGTCTGGAGCAGGATTCACGTAGCCTCCTGAGTGGTCTTTGGCATAATGTCTGGGGCCTTTGTTGTCCAAGGAAGCTGCATCATCTGTAGCTGCAGGTTCTGCAGGGTCATTTCCTTCATTTCTGGTATCAGGTTCGGTCTTAGCCACACTATGGTAAGGTTTGAAGCATCGTGCTGGAATCCAAAGAGTACCTTAGGGGGTGTGAACACAAGCATATCCTCTTCCCCACATTAACAAATCATTTGGGCCACACTATACATTACTATTTACATCTTTCTATAACACTGAAGGTTTTATATCTTGAGTGATTTTTGCAAAGTGCCTTTCTATGGCTGGTTGAAATTTATCATCTAAATTAAAAAAAATAAGCATAAATAAGGCTTGTGCCAATAGTGTTGCAGGGTCCTTACTCATATTCCCCCATTTTTGTTTTCTGAGCATATTTTTAAGGGTGGAGTGGACATATTTTACTATGGCCTGTCTTTTGGGGATTATACAGGATGCCTGTGGAATGTTGGTGTGACAAAATTGGTGAAATTGTGAGGTGCCATGAGCCAAACCATTAACAGTTTGAATTTTTATGGGCTGCCCCACAAACGCAGCTAGAAAATGGACAAATTCCAAGGGCAGTTTGATGGTTCTATATGGCCGACTTTTAATTGTTCCCCAACTAATTCATGGGCTCTTTGTAATTTCTCTCCCTCTAAAGGCTACTGTTCTACTCAAATAGGATTTTGAGAGAGCCACGTTAGGGGTAGGAGAGGAATTACAACAGTGGCCATTATCAGAAAGGGGTCTGCAGAGTGACCCCCCCATTAGGCTAATAAGTCCTGTCCCCAAATATTAACAGGGATGGGCATGATTAGAGGTTGTATGACTGCTTTCCTTCCCTCTGAACCTAGATGTTAGGGGCATGCGCTCTGCTTGGTTGTGTGTACTTCCCCGATGCCAACGATCTTTTGTTTCTGAGAGACCCAAGGCCAAGTTTCTCGCCAGTTTTGATCACTAGTGACCGAAATGTCTGCCCCTGTATCCAATAAGCCAATAAAATTTGCTATGGCCTCAATTAATCCTTTTGTAAATTGGCTAGCAGCTCCATTTTCTCTAATGCTTTTTCTTATTTCCTTATAAGTGTTAAAAGTAATAGGCTCCTGTACCCAATTGCCTTGTTGATCTTGCATCACAGGACAAGCTAGGAGCTCCCCTTCTAATGCTGCTTGCCTAAGACAGGGACCCATGACTGTAGTGTATCCCTTGTCTTTTTTTCAATTTATTGGAGGAGTGGGCTCAGGGAAAATCTCCATTTCCTCTTTGGTATCTTTACCTAGTAATGGTGGGGCTGAAGGAGGAGGAGGAGGAGGCAGTAAGGTAGGTGATGGTTCCTCTTCTCTTCCCTTTTTGGCTCTTCTGCATAGAGTGGGACCAAAGCAGCCCTAACTAAGGTCCATAATGTTAAATATGTTACTGGGACCTGTTGCCCTTGTGCATGATGTTGGTTAAGATTTCTCCCCACTTGCTCCCAGAGCTCTAGGTCTAGCCTGCCTTCTTCCGGGAACCATGGGTTATGGGAAACAACAGTTTGCATTAGGTCCCTTAATTGAGCCTGTGAGACTGAGGCTCCACTAGTGTTAAGCAACTGTTTCAATACTTTTATATACTGTTTCTGTTGAGCTGATAACTGTTGTCGCATGATGAAACCCTAGCTTGAAAATTTCCTCAAGCTTGGAATTCCCGAGTGGGCACCAATGACTTACTGACTGTGCAGTCTCTTCACCTTCATTTTCGAGGGTTCCATCATGATCCGTTGCAGCGTCCCTCACATGAATACCACCTGCCATGTCCATCCTGCAGACCCCAGCCGAGTGATGGATGAAAGGAGTACTCAGACATAAGTATGCAGTGAAAAAGCAGCTAGGGGACGGCTGAAGAATGAGCAGTCCCGATAAGCTGGAGCTCTTTGCTTTTATTCAGTACAAACAATGCTGAAAGCCTGGAGCAAATACAATCTGTGGGTAATTAACATTATTGCTCCTTACATGGGAGCAATATATTCCTTTGGCTGTACACCCAACAATGGTACTGCTGGGTTAAATGGTAATTCTGTTTTAAGTTCTTTGAGAAATCGCTAAACTGCTTTCCACAATGGCTAAAGTAGTTTACATTCCCACCAGTAGTGTATAAGCATTCTCTTTTCTCCACAACTTCACTGGCATCTGTTCTTTTTTGACATTTTAATAATAGGCATTCTGACTGGAGGGGGGTGATATCTCACTGTCATTTCGATTTGAATTTTTCTTATGAATAGTGATGTTGAGCATTTATTTATATGCTCATTGGCTGCATGAATGCCTTCTTTTGAAAACTCTCTTTCCATGTCCTTTGCTCACTTTTTAATCATGTTGTTTGCTTTTTGCTTGTAAATTTGTTTAAGTTCTTTATAGATTCTGGATATTAGTCCTTTGCTGGATACATAGTATGTGAACATTTTCTCCATTCTCTAACTTGTCTGTTTATTCTGTTGATGGTTTCTTTTATTGTGCAGAAGCTCTTTAGTTTAATTAGGTCTCATTTGTCAAGGTCCATTTTTGTTTGCAAATGTTTTTGGTGTCTTTTCATAAAGTCTTTGCTAGGTCTTATGTCCAAAACGGTATTTCCTAGGTTATCTTCCAGGGTTTTTTTAGTTTTTGGTTTTAGATTTAAGTTTTTAATCTATCTTGAGTTAATTTTATATATGGTGTAAAGCAGGGGTCCAGCTTCAATCTTCTGCATATGGCTAGCCAATTATCTCATCACCATTTACTGGTAGGGAATCCTTTGTCCATTGCTTGTTTGTGTAGAGTTTGTCAAAGATCAGATGGTAGCAGGTGTGTGACATTATCTGGCCTCTCTCTTCTGTCACGTTGGTCTATGTGTCTGTTTTTGTACCAGTACCATGCTGTTTTTGTTACTGTAGCCTTGTAGAATAGTTTAAAGTTGTATAAGGTGACACCTCAAGCTTTGTTCTTTTTGTTTAAGAATGTCTTGGGTATTTGGGCTCTTTTTGGTTCTATATGAATTTTAGAATACTTATTTTTAGTTCTGTGAAGAATGTCATTGGTACTTTGATAGGAATAGCATTGAATCTGTAAATTGCATTGGGCAGTTTGGCCATTTTAACACATTTATTCTACCTATCCATGAACATGGAATGTTTATCCATCTGTTGGTGTCATCTCTGATGTCACTGAGCATTGTTTTGTAATTCTTGTAGAGTTTTATAATTAGTCTATTTCTAGGTATTTATTCTTTTTTTGGCTATTGTAAATAGAATTGCATTTATATTTGCCTCTCGCTTTGATGTTGTTGGTGTATAGGAATGGTACTGCTTCTTGTACATTAATTTTGTATTACAGCATTTGCTTAAGTGGCTTATCAGATCAAGGAGCTTATTATCAGAAACCATGGGGTTTTCTAGGTATTGGATCATATCACCTGCAAGCAGAAATAGTTTGACTTCCTCTCTTCCTATTTGGATGTCTTTTATTTTTTCTCTCTTGCCTGATTGTTCCGGCTTGGACGAATAGGAGTGGTGAGAAGGGCATCCTTGTCTTGCTCCAGTTTTGAAGGGGAATGCTTCCGGCTTTTCCCTATTCAGTATGATGTTGACAGTGGTTTGTCATATATATCCCTTATTATTTTTATGTATGTTTCCTCAATGCCTAGTTTGTTGAGGGGAAAATAGCAGTTGTATATATGCTCAAGGAGCTAAAAGAAAGCAGATAAGGATCAAAAAGAAATCAGGAAAGTGATATATTCATGAAAGGAGAATATCTTCAAATTATAAAAATAAAGCAAACAATTTCTGAATCTGAAAAATACTACAATTGAATTGAAAAATTCCCTGGAGAGGTCTAACTGCAGACTCAAGCAGACAGAATAAAGAGTCATTGAGCTTGAAGGCAAGACATTTACAATTATTGAATATGCAGAGCAAAAAGGAAAAAGAATGAATAGTAAACAGAGCCCAACAAACTTATGGGATGTTATAAAGCCAACCAATATATGCATTGTCGTTTTCCCTGAAGGAGAAGAGTGACAGAAATAGGAAGAGTAATCATTTGAAGTAATGGCTGAAAATTTCTTAAATTTGAGTAAATACGTGGATATAGAAATCCAAGAATCTCTATGCACTCCAAGTAAGATAAACCCAAAGAGGCCTACACTGATACACTTGCAAACAAACTGCCAAAGACCAAAGACAGAGAATTTTAAAAGCAGTAAGAGAAACAGGTTGTTACATACAAGCAATCCTTCTCATAATTATCAGCAGATTTTTCAGCAAAAATCTTGGAGGCCAGAAGACAGTGGGATGATATAAAGTGCTGATAGAAATTTAAAAAAAAAAAACCCTGTCAACTGAGAATTCTTCATATGGCAAAATAGTTCTTAAAAATGAGAAAGAAATTAATAAATTCTCTGTTAAGTAAAAGGTGAGGAGGAGAATAGCCACTAGACCTGCCCTATCAGAACTGCTAAAGGGAATTCTTTAAGTTGAAATAAAGCAATACAAAGAAGGACATTATATATTGATAAAAGTGTCAATTCACCAAGATGATACTACCATTATAAACATATATGTACCAAATATTAGCGTTCTCAAATATATGAAACAAACATTGACAGAATTGAGGGAAGAAGTAAATAACTCTACAGTAACAGTGCTAGATTTTAATGCCCTACTTTCAATAATAGATAGAACAACCAGACAGAACATCAATAAGTAAATATAGGACTCAAACATTATAAACAAATTGGATTTAACAGACACATTCAGAACACTCTACCCAACAATAACAGAATATACATTTTTTTCTGAAGAGCACGTGGGACATTCTGCAGGATAGACCATATGTTACACTACAAAACAATTCTTAACAAGTTAAAAAATACTAAAATTACACAAATTACCTCTTCCAATCACAATAAAATGAAACTACATATCAATAGTAGAAGGAAACCTGGAAAATCTACAGAAATGTGGAAATTAACACATGTTAAAAAATCAAGATTGAAAGAAGAAATCATAAGGGAAGTGAGAAAATATCTTGAGAAAAATGTAAATGTCATCTGCAAACAGGTATAGTTTAAGTTTCTCTCTTCCAATTTGGATGCCCTTTATCTTTTTCTCTTGCCTGATTTCTCTGGCTAAGACTTCCAATACTATGTTGAATAGAAGTGGTGAAAGAGGGCATCCTTTTCTTTTGCTGGTTTCCAAGGAGAATGCTTACAGCTTTGACCCATTCATTATAATGTTGGCTGTGGGTTTGTCATAGAAGGCTCTTATTATTTTGAGTTACGTTTCTTCAATACCTAGTTTAATTGAGAGTTTTTGACATGAAGATATGTTGAATTTTATTGAAAGCCTTTTTTGCATCTATTGAGAAATCATGTGGTTTTTGTCTTTAGTTCTGCTTATGTCATAAATCACATTTGTTGATTTGCATATGTTGAACCATCCTTACATTCTGGGGATGAGCCCTACTTGATTGTGGGGAGTATCTTTTTGATGTGATGTTGGATTTGGTTTGCAAGTATTTTGTTGTGGATTTTCACATGAATGTTCATCAAAGATATTGGCCTGAAGTTTTCTTTTGTTCTCTATGTCTCTGCCAGGCTTTGATACCAGAATGATGCTGGCCTCATAGAATGAGTAGGGGAGGAGTTCCCCCTCCTCCTCAATTTTGTGATATTGTGGATATTTAGCAGTAATGGTACTAACTCTTGTTTGTACATCTTGTAGAATAGACTGTGAATTCATCTGGTCTTGTAAGTGTTTTGGTTGGTAGGTAATTTATTACTGATTCAATTTTGGAGCTCATGATTGCTCTGTTAAGGTAATCAATTTCTTCCTGGTTCAGTATTGGAAGAATGTATGTGCCCAGGAACTTATCTATCTCTTCTAGGTTTTCTACTTTGTTTGCAAGTAGGAGTTTGTAGTAGTTTCTGATGGTTATATTTATTTTTGTGGGGTAAGTGGTAACACCTCATTTATCATTTCTAATTGTGTTTATTTGAATTTTCTCTTGTTTCTTCATTAGTCTAGCTAGTGGCCCATTTTATTAATTTTTCAAAGAATCAGCTCCTGGATTTGTTGATCTTTTGAATGGTTTCTCATGTCTCAATTTCTTTTATTCAGTTCTAATTTTGATTATACTTTTCTTCTGTTAGCTGCAGGGTTGATTTGTTCTTGCTTCTCTAATTCTTTTTTTTTTTTTTTTTTTTTTTTTTTTTTTTTTTTTTTTTTTTTTGAGATGGAGTCTTGCCGTGTTGCCAGGCTGGAGTGCAGTGGCATGATCTCAGCTCACTGCAACCTCTGCCTCCTGGGTTCAAGTGATTATCCTGCCTCAGCTTCCCGAATAGCTGGGACTACAGGCGTGTGCTACCATGCCCGCTAATTTTTCTATTTTTAGTAGAGATGGGGTTTCACCATGTTAGCCTGATGGTCTCGATCTCTTGGCTTCATGATCCACCTGCCTCGGACTCTCAAACTACTGGGATTACAGGCATGAGCCACCATGCCCAGCCTTCTTTCACTTGTGATATTAGGTTGTAACTTTGAGATCTTTCTAACTTATTAATGTGGACATTTAGTGCTATAAATTTCTTGCTTAACACTACCTTAACTGTGTCCAAGAGATTCTGGTATGTTGTATCTTTGTTCCCATAAGTTTAAAAGAAGTCCTTATAGCAAGAGAATCCCATAGTCTTGGTCCAAAGTCTCCTTCAGTTGATAAACAACTTCAGCAAAATTTCAGAATACACAATGTACAAAAATTACTAGCATTCCTATATACCAATAGCCAAGCTGAAAGCCAAATTAGGAAGGCAGTCCCATTCACAATTGCCAAAAAAAGAATAAAATACCTAGAAATACAGGTAACCAGAGAGGTGAAAAATCTCTACAACAAGAATTACAAAACATTGCTCAAAGAAGTTAAAGAAAACACAAACAAATAATAATTGCATGCTCATGGATAGGAAAGATCAATACTATTAAAATGCCCATACTGCCAAGAACAATTTACAGATTCAATGACATTTCTATCAAACTACCAATGACATTCTTCATAGAACTGGAAAAAAACTATTCTAAAATTCATATGGAACCAAAATAGAGCCCAAATACCCAAGGCAATCCTAAGCAAAAAGAACACAGCTGGAGGCATCACAGTACCCGACTTCAAACTATACTATAAGGCTACAGAAACTGAAACAACATGGTGCTCATCCAAAAACAGACACGTAGACCAATCGAATAGAGAGACCAGAAACAAGGGTGCACATCTATAACCATCTTATCTTCGACAAAGCTGACAAAAGCAAGCAATGGGGAAAGAACTCACTATTCAATAAATGGTGCTGGGATAACTGGCTAGTAATATGCAGAACATTGAAATTAGACTCCTTCCTTATGCCATATACAAAAATCAACACAAGGTAAATTAAAGACTTAAATGTAAAACCTGAAAATATAAAAACCCGGAAGAAAACCTAGGCAGTAATATTGTGGAAATAGGAATGAGCAAAGGTTGCATGAAAAAGACACCAAGAGCAATTCCAACAAAAGTAAAAATTGGCAAGTGGGATCTAATTAAGCTTAAGAGCTTTGCTTCTGCACAGCAAAATAAACTGTCAACAGAGTAAACAGACAACCTACAGAATAATATGTTCAAGCTATGCATCTGACAAAGGTCTAATATTCAGCATCTATAAGAAATTTAAACATTTACAAGAGAAAAACAACCCCATTAAAAAGTGATCAAAAGATACGAATTTTCAAAAAAGGCATACTGTGTGGCCAACAAGCACATGAAAAAATCTCAATATCACTGATTATTAGATAAATGAGAATCAAAGATAACATGATACCATCTCACAGAAGTCAGAATGGCTATTAATAAAAGATCAAAAAATAACAATGCTGGTGAGGTTGTGGAAAAAAGGGGACACTTATACACTGTTGGTGGAAGTGTAAAATAGTTCAACTGTTATTCAGAGCAGTATGGCAATTCTGCAAAGAGCTAAAAACAGAACTACCATTTGACCCAGCAATCCCATTACTGGTATATACCCAGAGGAATATAAATCATTCTACCATAAATACACACGCACACGAATGTTCATTGCAGCACTATTCACAATAGCCAACACATGGAATCAACCTAAATGCCCATTAATGACAGATTGTATAAAGAATAGTGGTACATATACACCATGGAATACTATGCAGCCATAAAATCGAATGACATCATATCCTTGGAAGGAACATGGATGGAGCTGGAGGTTATTATTCTTAGCAAACTAACACTAACACAGGAACAGAAAACCAAATACCATGTGTTCTCACTTGTAAGTGGAAACTAAATGATGAGAACTCATGAGTGCAGAGAGGGAAACAACAGACACTGGAGAGGATGGAGAGTGGTAGGAGGGAGAGGAGCAGAAACAATAACTATTGGGTAGTGAGCTTAATCCTGGGTGCTAATCTGCACAACGAACCTCTGTGTCACAAGTTTACCTATAAAACAAATCTCCACATATACCCCTGAACCCAGAATAAAAGTTAAAAATGTGAAAAAAGTGAATATGAAAATAGAACCTAAGAAATATTGTGGAATTCAGTGAAAGCAGTACCAAGAGGTTAAATTTATAACTGTAAATATTTATTAATACATTAAACGAGAAGATCTCAAACAACTAAGGAGCTAAAACAAGAAAAACAAACTAAACTCAAAAGTAGCAGAAGGAAGAATATATTAAAGATTAGATAAGAGATAAAATACAGAGGCTGGATGTGGTGTCTCACACCTGTAAATCCAGCACTTTGGGAGGGTGAGGCAGGAGGATTACTTGAGCTCTGGAACTCGAGACCAGCCTAAGCAACATAGTGGGACTCTGTCTCCTCTATGAAAAAGAAAAATTAGGTGGATGTGATGGCCACACATCTATAGTTCCAGCTGCTCTGGAGACTAGATGGAAGAATCACTCAAGTCTAGGAGGTCAAGGCTGCAGTGAGCCACAGTCATGCCACGGCACTCCAGCCTGGGTGAAAAAGAAAGACCCTGTCTCAAAAACAAACAAACAAACAAACAAAAAACAGAGTAGAAAAACAATAGAGAATAATCAACAAAATCAAGAGGTGGTTCTTTGAAAAGAAAATAAAACTGATAAACCTTTAGCAAAATTGATGAAGAAAAAAAAAAGGACTAAAATAAATACAACCAGAAATAAAATTGGGGACATTATTGCCAATTTTATAGGAATAAAAAGTATTATAAGATGATAGTATCAACAATTATTTCCAAACAAAATGAATAAATTAGATGAAATGGATAAATTCCTAAAAAGAACAGCCTACCAAGACTAAATCATAAAGAAATAGAAAATCTGGATCGAACTGTAACTGGTAGGAATATGGAATCAGCAACAAATAGTTTCATTTTTAAAATATTTATTTATTTACTTATAGGGATGGGGTCTCATTATGCTGCCCAGGTTGGTCATAAACTCCTGGACTCAAGCGATCTTCCCATCTTGGCCTTCCAAAGTGTTGGGATTACAGGTGTGAGCCACTCTGCCTGGCCAACAGTTTTAGACAAGATGGTTGCACGGATGAATTCCACCAAACATATAAAGGAAAACCAATCCTCAAACTCTTCAAAAAATTTAAGAGTGAAAAACACTTTTTTATTTTTAAATTATACTTTAAGTTCTGGGGTACATGTGCAGAACATGCAGGTTTGTTACATGGGTATACACTTACCATGGTGGTTTGCTGCACCTATCAACCCATCATCTACATTAGGTATTTCTCCTAATGTTATCCTTTCCCTAGCCCCTCAACCCCCAAAAGGCCCTGGTGTGTGATGTTCCCCTCCCTGTGTCTATGTGTTCTCATTGTTCAACTCCTAATTATGAGTGAGAACATGTAGTGTTTGGTTTTCTGTTCTTGTGATAGTTTGCTGAGAATGATGGTTTCCAGCTTCATCCATGTCCCTGCAAAGGACATGAACTCATCCTTTTTTATGGCTGCATAGTATTCCGTGGTGTATATGTGCCACATTTTCTTTATTCAGTCTATTATTGATGGACATTTGGGTTAGTTCCAAGTCTTTGCTATTGTGAATAGTGCTGCAGTAAACACACGTGTGCATGTATCTTTATTGTAGAATGATTTATAATCCTTTGGGTACATACTCAGTAATGGGATTGCTAGGTTAAATGGTATTTCTTGTTCTAGATCTTTGAGGAATACCACATTGTCTTCCACAGTGGTTGACCTAATCTACACTCCCACCAGCAGTTCCTATTTCTCCACATCCTCTCCAGCTGTTTCCCACAAACAGTTCCTATTTCTCCACATCCTCTCCAGCACCTGTTGTTTCCTGACTTTTTAATGATTGCCATTCTAACTGGCATGAGATGGTATCTCATTGTGGTTTTGATTTGCATTTCTCTAATGACCAGTGATGATGAGCATTTTTTCATATGTCTGTTGGCTGCATAAATGTCTCCTTTTGAGAAGTGTCTGTTCATATCCTTTGCCCACTTTTTGATGGGGTTGTTTGTTTTTATCTTGTAAATTTGTTTATTTTCTTTGAAGTTTCTTGATAGTAGCCCTTTGTCAGATGGATAGATTGCAAAAATTTTCTGCCATTCTGTAGGTTGCTTGTTCACTCTGATGATAGTTTGTCTTGCTGTGCAGAAGCTCTTTAGTTTAATTAGATCCCATTTGTCAGTTTAGGCTTTTCTTGCCATTGCTTTTAGTGTTTTAGACATGAAGTCTTTGCCCATGCCTACATCTTGAATGGTATTGCCCAGATTTTCCTCTAGGATTTTTATGGCCCTAGGTCTTACGTTTAAGTCTTTGATCCATCTTGAGTTAAGTTCTGTATAAGGTGTAAGGAAGGGGTCCAGTTTCAGTTTTCTGAATGTGGCTAGCCAGTTTTCCCAACAACATTTATTAACTAGAGAATGGTTTCTCCATTGCTTGTTTGTGTCAGGTTTGTCAAAAGTCAGATGGTTGTAGATGTGTAGTGTTATTTCTGAGGCCTCTGTTCTGTTCCATTGGTCTATATATCTGTGTTGGTACCAGTACCATGCTGTTTTGGTTACCGCAGCCTTGTAGTATAGTTTGAAGTCAGGTAGTGTGATGCCTCCAGCTTTGTTCTTCTTGCACAGGATTGTCTTGGTTATGCGGGCTCTTTTTTAAACTTCCATATGAAGTTTAAAGTATTTTATTTTTCCAATTCTGTGAAGAAAGTCAGTGGCAGTTTGATGGGGATAGCATTGCATCTTTAAATTACTTTGGGCATTGTGGCCATTTTCACGATGTTGATTCTTCCTATCCATGAGCATGGAATGTTCTTCCATTTTTTGTGTCCTAGGTATTTTATTCTCTTAGTAGCAATTGTAAATGGGAATTCTGTCATGATTTGGCTGTTTGTCTGTTATTGGTGTATAGGAATATTCATGATTTTTGCACATTGATTTTGTATACTGAGACTTTGCTGACATTGCTTATCAGCTTAAGGAGATTTTGGGCTGTGACGATGGGGTTTTCTAAATATACAATCATGTCATCTGCAAACAGAGACAATTTGATTTTATCTCTTCCTATTTGAATACCCTTTATTTCTTTCTCTTGCCTGATTGCCTTGGCTAGAACTTCCAATACTATGTAGAATAGGAATGGTGAAAGAGGGCATCCTTGTCTTTTGCTGGTTTTCAAAGGGAATGCTTCCAGTTTTTGCCCATTCAGTATGATATTGGCTGTGGGTTTGTAATAAATAGCTCTTATTATTTTGAGATACTTTCCATTGATACCCAGTTTATTGAGATTTTTAAACATGAAGCGTTGTTGAATTTTGTTGAATACCTTTTCTGCATTTATTGAGATAATCATGTGGTTTTTGTGATTGGTTCTGCTTATGTGATGGGTTATGTTTGTGGATTTACATATGTTGAACCAGCCTTGCATCCCAGGGATGAAGCCTACTTGATCATGGTGGATAAACTTTTTGATGTGCTGCTGGATTCGGTTTGCCAGTATCTTATTGAGGATTTTCACATTGATGTTCTTCAGGGATATTGGCCTGAAATTTTGTTTATTTGTTGTGTTTTTGCCAGATTTTATGCTGGCCTCATAAAATGAGTTAGGGAGGATTTTCTCTTTTTCTATTGTTTGGAATAGTTTCAGAAGGAATGGTACCAGCTCCTCTTTCTACCTCTGGTAGAATTTGGCTGTGAATCCGCCCGGTTGTGGACTTTTTTTTTGGTGGGTAGGCTATTAATTACTGCCTCAATTTTAGAACTTGTTATTGGTTTATTCAGGTATTTGACTTCTTCCTGGTTTAGACTTGGGAGGGTGTATGTGTCCAGGAATTTATCCATTTCTTCTAGATTTTCTAGTTTATTTGTGTAGACATGTCTATAGTATTCTCTGATGGTAGTCTGTATTTCTGTGGGATCAGTGGTGATACCCCTATATCATTTTCTATTGCCTCTATTTCATTCTTGTGTCTTTTCTTCTTTATTAGTCTGGCTGTAGTCTGTCTATTTTGTTGATCTTTCCAAAAAACCAGCTTCTGGATTCATTGATGTTTTGAAGTGTTTTTCGTGTCTCTATCTCCTTCAGTTCTGCTCTGATTTCAGTTATTTCTTGTCTTCTGCTAGATGTTGAATTTGTTCGCTGTTGCTTCTCTATTTTTTTTTTTATTGTGATGTTGGCATGTCAATTTTAGATCTTTCCTGCTTTCTCTCTTGGGTACTTATTACTATACATTTCCCTCTACTCACTGCTTAAAATGTGTGCCAGAGATTCTGGTACATTGTGTCTTCATTCCCATTGGTTTCAAATGACATCTTTATTTCTGACTTCATTTCATTATTTACACAGTAGTCATTCAGGAGCAGGTTATTCAGTTTCCATGTAGTTGTGCAGTTTTGATTGAGTTTCTTCGTCCTGAGTTCCAGTTTGATTGCACGGTGGTCTGACAGACTGTTCGTTATGATTTTCATTCTTTTGCATTTGCTGAGGAGTATTTTACTTCCAATTATGTGGTCAATTTTAGAATAAGTGTGATGAGGTGCTGAGAAGAATGTATTTTCCGTTGATTTGAGGGGGAGAGTTCTGTAGATGTCTATTAGGTCTGCTTGGTCCAGAGGTGAGTTCAAGTCTTGAACATCCTTGTTAATGTTTTGTCTCATTGATCAGTCTAATATTGACAGTGGGGTGTTAAAGTCTCCCACTATTATCATGTGGGAGTGTAAGTCTCTTTTTAGGTCTCTAAGAACTTGCTTTATGAATCTGGGTGCTCCTGTATTGGGTGCATATGTATTTAGGAATAGTTAGCTCTTCTTGCTGCATTGATCCCTTTATCATTATATAATGCCCTTCTTTGTCTCTGTTGATCTTTGTTGGTTTAAAGTCTGTTTTATCAGATGTTAGGATTGTAGCTCCTGCTTTTTTTTTCTGCTTTCCATTTGCTTTGTAAGTATTCCTCCATCCCTTTATTTTGAGCCTATGTGTGTCTTTGCATGTGAGATGGGTCTCCTGAATACAGCACACTGATGGCTCTTGGCTCTTTATCCAATTTGCCAGTCTGTGTCTTTTAATTGGGTCATTGACCCATTTACATTTAAAGCTAATATTGTTATGTGTGAATTTGATCCTGTCATTATGATGCTAGCTGGTTGCTTTGCCCATTAGTTGATGCAGTTTCTTCACAATATCAATGTTTTTTACAATTTGGTATGTTTTTGAAGGGCCTGGTACCAGTTGTTCCTTTCCATCTTTAGTGCTTCCTTCAGGAGCTCTTGTAAGGCAGGCCTGGTGGTGACAAAATCTCTCAGCATTTGCTTGTCTGTAAAGGATTTTATTTCTCCTTTGCTTATGAAGCTTAGTTTGGCTGGATATGAAATTCAGGGTTGAAAATTCTTTTATTTAAGAATGTTGAATGTTGGACCCCAGTCTCTTCTGGGTTGTAGGGTTTCTGCAGAGAGATTCGCTGTTAGTCTGATGGGCTTCCCCTTGTCGGTCCCTGACCTTTCTCTCTTGCTGCTCTTAGCATTTTTTTCATTCATTTCAACCTTGGTGATTCTGATGATTATGTTTCTTGGGGTTGCTCTTCTCAAGGAGTATCTTTGTGGTATTTGTTGGGGTCCGTGTGTTTCCTAAACAAAGGAATGAACACACAAGACAACACAGGACAAGACATACATGGCGGCCGCCCCAAACGGCACACTGTGCTTTATTTTATCCAGCCGTTTGTGGAATGTTGCCAAGTCACGGGACATGTGTTGCTTCTCTGACCTTTCCTTGACTCACAAGATCAGTAAACATTGACCAGTTTCCAGAGCCCACTGTTTACAGCTGGCTCCTTTATCCTTCTTGTTTGCAGAGAAGGAATGTCCTGCTTTGTTTGCAAGAGCAGGGCTTATCGGGAACATCTCGTTTGCGAGCACACAGTCCTCTACAGTATTCTCTGTATTTCCTGAATTTGAATGTTGTCCTGTCTTGCTAGGTTGGGGAAGTTCTCCTGAATAATATCCTCAAGAGTGTTTTCCAACTTGGTCCCATTCTCCTTGTCACTTTCAGGCACACCAATCAAATATAGATTTGGTCTTTTAACATAGTCCTATATTTCCTGGAGGCTTTTTTCTTTCATTTTAATTCTTTCTTCTCTAATCTTGTCTTTATGCTTTATTTCATTAAGTTGATCCTCAATCACTGATATCCTTTCTTCTGCTTGATTGATTTGGGTATTGAAACTTGTGTATGCATCACGAAGTTCTTGTGCTGTGTTTTTCAGCTCCATCAGGTCATTTATGTTCTTCTCTAAGCTGGTTATTCTAGTTAGCAATTCATCTAATCTTTTTTTCAGGTTTTTAGCTTCCTTGCATTGGGTTAGAACATGCTCCTTTAGCTCGGAGGAGTTTCTTATTACCTGCCTTCTGAAGCCTACTTCTGTCAATTTGTCAAACTCATTCTCCCATCCAGTTTTGTTCCCTTGCTGGCAAGGAGTTGTGATTCTTTGGAGAAGAGATGTTCCGGTTTTTGGAATTTTCAGCCTTTTTGTGCTGGTTTCTCCCCATTTTTGTGGATTTATGTACCTTTAGGCTTTGATGTTGGTGACCTTCGAATGGGATCTTTGAATGGTTGGTTAGTTTCTTTCTGTTCGTTGGTTTTCCTTCTGACAGTCAGGCCCCTCTGCTGCTGGTCTGCTGGAGTTTGCTGGAGGTCCATTCCCCACCCTGTTTTCCTGGGTGTCACCAGTGGAGTTTGCAGAACAGCAAAGATTGCTGCCTCATATTTCCTCTGGAAGCTTCGTCCCAGAGGGGCACCTGTCAGATGCCAGCCAGAGCTCTCCTGTATGAGGTATGTGTCGGCCCCTACTGGGAGGTGTCTCCCAGTTAGGATACACGGTGGTCAGGTACCCACTTGAGGAGGCAGTCTGACTCTTAGCAGAGCTCAAACACTGCTGGGAGGTCCACTGCTGTCTTCAGAGCTGTCAGGCAGGGACGTTCAAGTCTGCTGAAGCTGTGCCCACGGCCGCCCATTTCCCCAGGTACTATGTCCCAGGGAGTTGGGAGTTTTGTTTATAAGTCCCTGACTGGTGCTGCTGCCTTATTTTCAGAGACGCCCTGCCCAGAGAAGGGAAATCTGGCAATCTGGCCACAGCAGCCTTGCTGAGTTGCAGTGGGCTCCGCCCCATTGGAACTTCCCAGTGGATTTGTTTACACTGTGAGTGTAAAACCACCTACTCAAGCCTCAGCAATGGTGGACGCCCCTCCCCCTACCAAGCTCCAGCGTCCCCGGTAGATCTCAGACTGCTGCTGTGCTGGCAGCGAAAATTTCAAGCCAGTGGATTTTAGTTTGCTGGGCTCCATGGGGGTGGAACTTGCCGAGCCAGACCACTTGGCTCCCTGGCTTCAGCACCGGTTTCCAGGGGAGTGAATGGTTCTGTCACGCTGACTTTCCAGGTGCCACTGGAGTACGGAAAAAATGAACTCCTGCAGCTAGTTTGGTGTCTGCCCAAATGGCCGCCCAGTTTTTTCTGTGAAACCCAGGGCCCTCCTGGGGTAGGCACCTGAGGGAATCTCCTGGTTTGCGGGTTGTGAAAACCCTGGGATAAGCACAGAATCTGTGCCAGAGTTTCCCAGGCTCAGTCCCTCATGGCTTCCCTTGAAATTTCCTGAACCCTTGAACTTCCTGGGTGAGGTGATGCCCCACCCTGCTTCAGCTTGCCCTCCGTGGGCTGCACCAACTGTCCGACCAGCCCCAGTGAGATGAACCGGGTACCTCACTTGGAAATGCAGAAATCACCTGCCTTCTGGGATGATCTTCCTGGGAGCTGCACACCGGAGCTGTTCCTATTTGGCCATCTCGTCAGCCTCAAGAGTAGGAAACACTTTCTTTCTTTCTTTCTTTCTTTTTTTTTTTTTGAGACAGAGTCACGCTCTGTTGCCCAGACTGGAGTGTAGTAGTGTGATCTCGGCTCCCTGCAAGCGATGCCTCCTGGGTTCACACCATTCTCCTGCCTCAGCCTCCCGAGTAGCTGGGACTACAGGCGCCTGCCACCAAGCCCTGCTAATTTTTTTTTTGTATTTTTAGTAGAGACGGGGTTTCACCGTGTTAGCCAGGATGGTCTCGATCTCCTGACCTCGTGATCTGCCCGTCTTGGCCTCCCAAAGTGCTAGGATTATAGGCGTGAGCCAACATGCCCGGCCAAGAGTAGAAAACACTCTACCTCATTCCCTAATGCCAGAATTACCTTGAAATTGTGGTGTGGAGGGATGGAGGGAGAAATATGAGCAAAAATTTAGAAGGGAGGTACTGTATATGTGCAGAGGTAATGTAAGCAGTTGAGTTTCACTGGAGTTTTAAAGTGTGAAGCAGAAGGTGAGAGATGAGGCTGGAGAGTTAGGCAGAGGTCAGATCATGGAGACCTATATATGTAATGTTAAGAAGCTTAGCTCTTATCCACTATGAATTCTTGATGTTTAGCCTGAAACCTGTCACTATTACAATGCAGATATGACAATACATTGAATCAAAATGACTTCATATACAGAACAGTGTCTAGGAATAAGCTTAAATGAGATATAAATATTCAGGTATAAAAATAATTGCTTTCATATCTTTGTAATGTTGGCATCAAGGGAGGACACTAGGGGGCAGAGCAAGTTGGCCGAATAGGAACATCTCCAGTCTCCAGCTCCCAGCGCGAGCGACACAGAAGACGGGTGATTCCTGCATTTTCAACTGAGGTACTGGGTTCATCTCACTAGGGAGTGCCAGACAGTCAGTGCTGGTCAGCTGTTGCAGCCCGACCAGCGAGAGCTGAAGCAGGGCAAGGCATCGCCTCACCTGGGAAGCACAAGGGGGAAGGGAATCCCTTTTCCTAGCCAGGGGAACTGAGACACACAACACCTGGAAAATCGGGTAACTCCCACCCCAATACTGCGCTTTAAGCAAACAGGCACACCAGGAGATTATATCCCACACCTGGCCAGGAGGGTCCCACGTCAATGGAGCCTTCGTCATTGCTAGCACAGCAGTCTGTGATCTCGCGGCAAGGCAGCAGCGAGGCTGGGGGAGGGGCGCCCGCCATTGCTGAGGCTTAATTAGGTAAACAAAGCCCTGGGAAGATAGAACTGGGTGGAGCTCACAGCAGCTCAAGGAGGCCTGCCAGTCTCTGTAGACTCCACCTCTGGGGACAGGGCACAGCTAAACATCAACAACAACAGCAACAACAACAAAGCAGCTGAAACCTCTGTAGACACAAATGACCCTGTCTGACAGCTTTGAAGAGAGCAGTGGATCTCCCAACACGGAGGCTGAGATCTGAGAACGGACAGACTGCCTGCTCAAGTGGATCCCAGACCCCTGAGTTGCCTAACTGGGAGACATCCTTCACTAGGGGCAGACCGACACCCCACACCTTTCTGAAAGGAAGCTTCCAAAGCAAGAATCAGACAGATACACTTGCTGTTCAGCAGTATTCTATCTTCTGCAGCCTCTGCTGCTGACACCCAGGCAAACAGGGTCTGGAGTGGACCTCAAGCAATCTCCAACAGACCTACAGCTGAGGGTCCTGACTGTTAGAAGGAAAACTAACAAACAGGAAGGACACCCACACCAAAACCCCAGCAGTACATCACCATCATCAAAGACCAGAGACAGATAAAACCACAAAGATGGGGAAAAAGCAGGGCAGAAAAGCTGGAAATTAAAAAAATAAGAGCACATCTCCCCCTCCAAAGGAACGCAGCTCATCGCCAGCAATGGAAGAAAGCTGGACAGAGAACGACTTTGATGAGATGAGAGAAGAAGGCTTCAGTCCTTCAAACTTCTCAGAGCTAAAGGAGGAATTATGTACCCAGCACAAAGAAACTAAAAGTCTTGAAAAAAGAGTGGAAGAATTGATAACTAGAATAATTAATGCAGAGAAGGCCATAAACGAACTGACAGAGATGAAAACCATGACACGAGAAATACGTGACAAATGCACAAGCTTCAGTAAC